>NW_009259421.1:2204887-2251642 GCF_000687185.1 Egretta garzetta
CATTCCTAATGGATTTATATTTCATAAACCAAGTGTTTCTTTCATCAGTTTCTTATAATTTCATCATTTTGCTAATTTCAAAGCAGTGTGTGGAGAAAAAGAAATATTATTTCAAAGCAGTAAGACAGAATGGTAGAAAGCCATTCTAAGAACAACAAAATCTGATAGTGATCTTGTTTTAATTAACTGGATGATTAATGCCTCACTGGACAGATGTGTAACACACAACCAAACACAACAAGTAGCAAATTGCAATGATTTGTACTTAGAATCAAGAAAAAAACTTCTTATAAATATCAAAATTGCAAAATCATACAATACTTGAGACTTTTACAAAGTCACTTGACCAGTGATCACGATGAGCTCTGAGGATCAGAGTTAGCAACCAGAGACATGAGTTATAGCAGTCAGAAAGGACAAGAAAGGACAAATAACATGATAGCGCAGCTTTTTCACTGATGAGATGTACAAATTACTGATCTATACACCTGTCTGCTGATGGGAAGGAGTGAATTAATTCCTTATTTTGCTTTGCTTGCATATGCAACTTTTGCCTTACTTATGAAACTGTCTTTATCTCAACCCACAAGTTTTTTCCCTTTTATGCTGCTTCCATCCTGCTGGGGGAAGAGTCAGTTAGCATCTATGTAGGGCTGAGCTGTCTACTGGGGTTAATCCACAACATGGTTATAGACTGAAGTATAAAAAACTGAGATACTCTGTGGTGCCAGCTCATTATGCAAAGGCAAGGATAAAGACTGCAGATTTGCTACCTTGTTTCTTAAGCTGAGCAGTGGGGGACAAAGGCATGGATCCATTTGTACGGGATACTTTCAACAGTGTAGATACGTTTGTCCAAAGCAGAGTGTACTCCAGCATGCAAATATGATGCAGTGTTTCCTTTCTGTATGGCTCTGAAAGGAGGGTTACAGATTTATGTAAAAATGCAAATTGTTAGTTCAGGGGAAAAAGGCTTACTGAAATGAGGTTGTAGAAGCAGCTTCTGCCCTTACAGTTTTCATTGGAGAGCTTGAGGTGATCATAGAGATGCTTCTTGTGGTCTTAGATTTTACTTAGGTAATTTGACGAAAAGATGAATGATTCAGTAGCTGTTTTACTTATGCAGAATGCCTTGTTGGAAAACCTCATTTGGACAATAGGAATGGCAAAGAAAAAATCTGCCTTCTTCCTATCTGTTACATTAGATTGTATTCCATCTATTGTGCAAAATGTCCTATATATCATGTGCCGTGGAGGCTGACTATAAACACAGTTCCAATCCTCTAGTAGACAACCAATCTAGATAGAATGCCTTTTTTAATTCCAATTTTCTGGCCTATCAGTTATAAAAGTTTTAACTGTGGTTTGGCACTAATCTGATAAACATTCCCTAGTGTAAACTATGATGACAAATGCTATCATTAGAAAACAGTAATTAAGAAACATTTGTTACTTTTGCTCCTAGTTCAGAATATAAAAACATCTGGAGAGTAGATTTCAGAGAAAGAATTGAGCAAGGTCATAGACCTTTTTTTAATGTCATCAATTTATATCTACCTAGATCTAAACTACTTATCGCTTTCTTTCCTGGTTTTATTTTTTGTTTGGTTGGTTTTGTTTGTTTGTTTGTTTGTTTTTTAAAAAAATCATGATACAGAATTCCCCATTGTAATAGATGTTGTGGGAGCCAAGGCAGTAAGACGTTTCTGGAGAGACCCAAGACTGACCTTTCATGAGCTAATTTTTCCTCTGTACTACACAGATGTCAAGTCTGGGTTGAGAAAACTGGAAAAATGGTGTGAAATGGAGAAGACTTCATTCCTGTTTCATTTTTTCCAGTTACTTAGAATTCAGATTAAGAACTTGCAAGTGTTCAGCAATAATATATGTTGGCCTATTTCTGCTCACTTACTTAATATTGATTTATACCTGCTTACTATTTATCATATTCAAAGAAAAAGGCTATTTCTGCTAGAGCTATCAAAAAAATGCCTCTTCAGAAAAATTATCCTAACCTTATTTTGCAATAAAATGGTTCTTTGAGGATGGGGAAATGGTAGGGTGGGGTCAGGATATAAAACAGATTAAGGTGTATATTCCGAAAACCTTCTCTTTGGTAGTGTAGGTTCTAAGCATTTCTGGAGAGAAGAGGATGCTATTTACAGTGAGAAGTAGTAAAAGCATCATGCCTATCATCTAAGGTACAATAACACAGAAGCAAATTTTTCCAACTGGGTTTTGTGTGGCACCTTAACCTGTTTTGCCTCAGATTAAAAAGCCTGACAATTACATGGGTGTGCCTCAAAAAGTGACACTGGCTTGTCTTTCTCCCCTCCCACCAGTGTGAGAATCGTGTGTGCTACAGGAAGTAAATATGTTTAAATGACAAGTAACATAAAACTTGTTCAGGGACAGTGGAAATCAGTTTATAATTCACAACAGCCACAGTTATACTGCTAGCATAGAAAACAGACTGACAGCAACTACCAACAATTTTTTCACATAATGATAAGACTTATATTTGTCAAACCTGACAGTGTGAGTAATTTCCTGTTTGCCAATATTCATTAGTGCAAAGTTGATGGTAAATCTAATCCAATTCATTAAGTACTGTAAGGGTGTACCTGAATAAAAATGATAAATTGCACTACTATCCTGTTGCTTTGGAGTCCTCTTTGGGATCCAGATATCTAGAATAGCAGAGATTTTAGCATTTTTTTCTGGAGGCCACACAGAATTGTGCAGTTCTATGTATATCTAATGCTTCAATGTAAACACAAACCTTAAGGTTTTATATTATTTCTACTATCTGCTAGGTTATAATAGTCAGTTAAGAGTGAAAAAAGGAATTAATTCAGTAGTCTGTCCATCAGGTAGCAGGTGCAAGCACTGGCAATATTTGTTCTACAACAGGACTTACAGTGATGGAATTTAGGAGTGAGGTAGTCACAAGAATAAAATACCGCTTCTTGATGACATAAAATTTTAGATGTATTTATTATATGAGATGAGTGTAAAACGTGGATAGGGATTTCTATACTAAGATTTCTGTTCAGTGACATACACATATCCTGGGCAGAGCACATGCTCATAACAACCCAGGCCCTGCCCCTCTGGCCCAGTTAGGATGCACACCATGGACCCAGGGCATCAGGGCAGTATCTGACCCCTCAATGTTTCCAGTCCTTGCTGGTGGTCTGGCCCCTGCAAGTGAGGGACCAAGTGTAGGCTTGGACTCCTACAAAGTTTAAAACTACAAAGGGTAGATGTTTCCAACAAGCAGAAGCATTTTCACTATTTATTGCTTTCTAACTTGGATGGTGGGCGTAAGCCACTGTTGCCATTTAACCCCAGCTGGTAACTAAGCACCATGCAGCCGCTCACTCACTCCCCCCACAATGGAATGGGGGAGAGAATCAGAAAAGTGAGGAAACTCATGGGTTGAGATAAAGACAGTTTAACAAGGAAAGTAAAAGCTGTGTGCGCACGCAAGCAAAGCAAAGCAAAGCAAATAAAGGAATTAATTCACTACTTCCCATCAGCAGGCAGGTGTTCAGCCATCCCCAGGAAAGCAGGGCTCCATCATGCATAACCGTTACTTGGGAAGACAAATGCCATCACTCCGAACGTCTCCCCCCTTCCTTCTTCTTCCCCCAGCTTATATACTGAGCAGGACGTCATAAGGTCTGGAATAGCCCTTTGGTCAGCTGTCCTGACTGTGCCCCCTCCCAGCTTCTTGTGCACCTGGCAGAGCTGAGAGCTGAGAAGCCCTTGAGCAGTCTTAGCACTGCTTAGCAACAACTAAAACATCAGTGCGTTATCAACATTCTTCTCGTACTAAATCCAAAACACAGCACTATGCTAGCTACTAGGAAGAAAATTAACTCTATCCCAGCCAAACCCAGGAAAGCCACCAATGGCCTCACTGGTCAAGTCACCCCAAGGTAATCTCTTTGACTTTCTTCACATTTAATGACAATCATCTGTTGTTATCTGGTTTACTATCACATTTAAGTTTTGCATCGAACTTTTATGAGTACGCTAGCTCTTGAAGAAAATGAAGCTGAAAATAATGAGGTCAAGAATTATTGTATCATGCTGCTTTGATTATTCTAAGCACGAAACATGAAATAGTGTTAGTATTGAGAAAGTCAGAAAATAAAACAAAGATGCCACAATACAGAATCTAAGTTAGAAGCTGTAATTCAGAATAGTGTAAATCTCTTTGTCCTTATGAGAATGTGAAAAATAATACTTCATGTTTGAAGTTTAAGAATTAATTACAGTAATTGAGGTTTTTTCTAGAGGGTTGAGTTTTTTCTTGATTTTTTTGAAGAAAGACCTCTGATAATCATCTGTACAAACCGCCTGTTCAAAACGAGACCAACTACTTTAGATCAGGTTGCTCAGGATAGTACTCAGCTGAGTTTTTGATATATCCATTTGAATTTTGAATATTACCTAATAAATCCTTTCCTAGTTTGCTAAAGGGAATTTGTAAGACTAAAATGAAGAGATCCTGAGACCTTATCATAATCATATTGAAGGCAATTGTATCCTTCCTGCTTAACAGAATTTTTTTTTTTTTTTTTCCTTGCCCAGGCCTCCTGCATAGAATTTTCTCTGACTTTTGTAAGAAGTGGAAAACAACAGAGATAGATAGGTATAAAATGAAAGGAAGTCCACATCACTTTCAACATCACTTATATCATGTCTTTAATTGGCTCAGGGGGTTAGCTGGTTTTCTTGTAATTAGCAAGCAGGCATTAGAACTGGGAGATAGCACCTATCAATTAAATAAATTCCCTGTGTAGAATTAGCTGTACTGTCACTTCCTGAAAATAATGAACTGTTCCTTTTGCCTTCTATGTATTTTTGTTTCCACTTTAATGGCTTGAGCTCCAATAAGTATACAATGAAGCTTATCTGGTCAGATTTTATGATTCCTTTGTATTGTATTTCTATATGGTACTTAGTCTTTCGCGGAGGTAGCTGCTTTGTTATAAAGTGCAGAACAATTTTGGAAACAGATCACTTAAGGAAAAGAACACACCAGTCTGAATCTTACTATGTAAGGATACAGATTTCCAGAAAACTAAAAGTAGTTTGTGTGTTCTTTGTTATTACTTTTTTTCTTCTGGATATGTACTAATAAAATAGTGTCAGTTCTTCTGAGTGAGAATGGTTTCCCACTGAATTGATAACACTACTTTTAATGAATTCAATAATTTGTCTACAACCCATGTGAAACTTACAGAGAAATAAAAGTGGGTTTGATTTTACGTTACCTGGGCATAGTAATGTTTTTATTTTGTTATGGTTTGCTCATGTTTTGATGTCATAATTACTTGCCTTTATGAGTTAGACATTTTAATGGAGTTTAGGGAAAAATGTAAACTATGAAGTTGATTGTATGGATAATTTTACCATTTAGAGATCACAATTGATACCTGTAGCTTATTTTCATTACTTTTTTTTTTCAAGAATATAGAGGGGTAAGAGCTTTCTTGAATAACTGTCAATACAAAAAAGTGAAAGACAAAGTGGAAGGGAGGAATGTGCGACGATCTCAGCTTTTTAGAGAATTAATAACAAGAAGGATAACTATTTACAGTCACAGAAAAAATTCATGGTCATTCTGAGACTTCTAGATCTTAAGACATCTAGGCCTTTAACAATAAAAAATAAAATCTGATACTAGGAAAAGGCCAGGAGGCTTTTCTGAAGGAAGGCATACAAATATATTCACTTGCTAAACCTGTGTTTTAAAAGCTTTTTTAGTCTGTGACCACTCTTTCAGTTGGTAGTGTTAATTACGCATTCCCACTTGGGCAGATTCAGTGATCATAGTCCTATCCAGCAGCTTTGTGTGCATCCATCACTTCTCAGCATGTTGCACACTGTGCACAAAAACATCGCCCCCACCTGACTGGTAGGTGGCATGAGTACTGGGAATCTGAAAGCAGGAGAGGAAAGGCAGAAAAAGAAAATAATGCAGGATAAAAATTCTCAGGTGCAAAAGAAGAGGAGAAACAATAGACCAGAAGAAATGGGAAACAACATAGAAGTAAAGTATCAAGATCAAAAGAAGTATCAGGAGAAAAAAAACTTAAAGGAAAGAAATATAATGAGCAGAACCTGAGGTTTACCAAAGCACCATGTAAAGTTTATCACTGAAATAATTTTCTGAACATGTCTATCAGATGCAGTTTTACTGGGAATGTTACATGGGGCCTTCCAAGTGGAGGCAATGGGATGGGAATACATAACAAATTTCAAACGATGAAAAGAACTAACTGCACCAGTCATCAAGACCAGTGCTTGGGAGAACAGAAAAGAAATGTTGCTGAATTTGGGAACTTTGCAAATTTGTGTATAAGCAAACTGAAATGTAAGTGGTGTTTGGAGGATGACATGCAGATTCCATAGCTTCATTCAAGATGGAGCATGCAGAGGAAATGTACACTGGAAATGTGATGAGAAACAAAAGGAAAAGATTACTAGTTCCAAGTATTTAAGGTAAATTGAATGGTATTAATAGTAAAAGTTCAAATAGAAAATTCTGAAACTCTAAATTTTTCCATAGCAAAAGTTATGAATACACAGGTATAAGAAGCTTTATATCAACTTTCTTATAGAACATTTACAGTCTTCACCCTTTGATTCTGTCTTACAAGTATTTAATCAAGTAATACAAAAATCCGCACAGTCAACAAAGACTAGTTAATATTTCTTTAAAAGCTACTGTTCTCTAGGTGTTTTATGCATTTTTTAATGTTCTGAGGGATGATCAATGCCTTCTCAGTGTTCTCAAATAACATTTTTATTGATAACAGAACAATAATACTTTATTCATTCCTCATACAATTCCGTATACTCTAAGAGGTTTTAGTCTTTTTCTTGAATTTTTACCGATTTCACGAAGACAAAAATTTTATAACATAATGCATGAAATATAGTAAAATGTGTAACATGCCAACAAAATTCCTGTACAAAGTAGATGGAAACAAAGCATGAAGTGATCTTCAGGTAGAACAAAAGGATTATTTCTTGTGAATCATCCAATCAGACATAATGTTTCCAGTGTCACAAATGGAAGTATCAATGTAATTGAAACAATTATTTGGAGTAGCAATTCAGGTACTCAACTCTTCTGACAAATATTACTAGAAAGGGAATAGCAACTGGTAGTAACTAAGAGAAGAACTAAGGGATACCTAGTCTGGATTTGTGTAAATGAAATTGGCAGAAATAATCCATCAGCCTCTTCTGCACTTAAGTTTTGTTTCTTTGCACTACTATTCTGTAATAGTGCAGTGCAAATATTTCTGTATGGAGTACTATGATGCAGTTTCATGCCAGAACTTTTGTTTTCCTGCTACAATCAAAACCCAGTTCAGAAATCTTTCACTATTATTATTTCTTTCTTATATATAAAGGTGTAAGAACATGTAGGAAGAAAACAAGAATGGTTTCTTTAGTGTTCATCTGAATATCTCTTTCCTTTTAATAAGTTGCTACCTCTGTCAAGTAAAATTAATCTAATGTTCATAATATATAAAAGTTTTATGATCAATGTATTTTTATTAATAACTTGCCACCATCAATGCAAATTGCATTAACTCCCTTGAATGATAAGAAATGAAAAGATATTATTTCTTTTTCTACAGCCATTCATTCACATTTCTTTTGTATTCCATCTAATATTCTTTGTGCCAGCGTGACAGCTACATGTACAGTATGAACAAGTTAAAGAGTTTGCCCTATAATATTTACATTTGATAGAAACTGTGTTGGAACAATTCATTGCTACTGACATTTTTTTCATTAAAAATACTTATGTAGCTGTTTCATAACAATGGTGGACAAATGTTTTTTCTTCCCTCCTTCTGGCTCTTGCTCTGTGGAAAGTACTTGGTTATGCCTCAAAAAAGAAGCATATTCCAGGTAAAGACAGTCAGATGCCATGCCAAATAGAACCATTTGGTTCTCAAAAAGGAAAAACGATTAAGGGTTTCAGCATTACCTCAGTGAAGTCCTCTACAAATCAGCTGTCCATGGATCAAGCTCGTATTTCCTGTGGATTGTACAAAGACAAATGAACAGATAATTCCATGTTCCTGAAAGCTTAAAAATACAGTTCCTCTAAAAGACTTACTAGGACTCTATGTATATGCTTTAGAGGAATCAAATTTGTAAGTTTTCAGGAACGTGGAATTATATACACTTGTCTTTGCACATTTATATAATGTGAACATATATATATTCTTTTTGAAACAAAGAGTTCATAATACATGCAAAAAGACATCAGAAAAAAGACAATAAACTTGAAGTACATTCCCTGAAGGAAGATTCTTTGTGAAAATTCAATTTCCTTTATTGTTTTTAAGGTGCTGCAATTTAAGATGTAATAAAACATGAATACCAATTTGGAAACATTAGTTGCTCCTGGCAGCCTTGAGAATGCATTATGCTTTATTTTTCCTCTCCATCACCTCTGTAAAAACTGAGCAAGAGAATGAGTAACAGCACGTGCTCACTGAACCAATATACAGATCTGACCTCCTTTTCCCCTTCTCAGTAGCAATAAATTATCATTAAAATTACGGTTGTGGGTATGATACTATCATGCAGTGCATCTCATATCAGCAAGAAATTCACCTGCATACCACCTTTTGACATTATAAAGCAGTCTATTTTAGCTCCAAGCCAGCTGAGTGTATTTCCCAGAGGACAGTTCTGTCTGCAGTTTGAAAGCCTTGCATAAAGATTACCAAATTAATAAAATATTTTTAACATAAATCAGCATCAATTTAAAGAAAATCCAGATTCCCTTGAGCAGAAGGGAGTATAGCAAACTTCATATAATGGAAAGATAAGTTAAGAAACAATTACTGGGGTGAGGGGGGGAAGAAATGTTTTTAAATTACCTTTTTAAGTGTACTTTTTAATACAGATAATTTTCTCCTGTTCTTCCTCTAAAATCATGCAGAGCTGCTGCAGCTAAAGTTGCAAGATTTGTGTATGTCTGTAAAATTGAAGAAACACTTGGTAAGCTCCCTTGCAACATCCAGTCATCAACTTGCATTGCATTATTCTTTAGATATTCAGAGAGAGCAACTGAGGGGAAAGAATTGAAACCTGCATTAGGTCTATATACACATCTGAAAATTCACACCTGAAAATCTGCCTCTACTGAAAAAAAAAGAGGGGCAGAGGAGGAAGTAGTACTGCCATTGATTGCTATGTGGTTGGTATTTCATCCCAGATATTTATGGAGATTTTGGGAAATTTCTTCTCACTCAATGTACCAGAACATCTCAGCCTGCTTCTGGTCTGTGAGCTCTGAATTGCAGTGGGCTTCCTCAGCTTAGAGAAGGCATGGCCTTTTGCAAAGTGGTAACCTGCACACTCGTACATTTTAGAACCAGCCAAACTTTTTCAGTTCTATGGATCTACTCAACAGTCAGAAGATTCAGACTTTAAGTGCTAAAACCACTTGAGTAAAAAGATCTTTGTTGCTCGAATCTAGAATAAGTATATAACAAAGTAAAAAACATTGCCTTTTTTTGCTTATGTCAGCATACGGAGTCATTGGTGTTGATAACTATGATAAGTCAGGGAATGATCCACAGAATGCATAGAGATTTTTGAAGTATAAATTAGAGATAGGTACTAATAAGTTAAAACTACAACATTTAGAAGCTTTGGCAAAGACACCACATGACATGAGAAAGAAAATATGATCCTTCTTTTGGGTAGGAAGGTGCTGGGTTTGCAGATCTCTGGGGCTATCAAGTTGGCTCTGGACATCCACACCTCTTACCCCAGCCCAGATTGTAAGCAACTACAATGAAGTAAGAGATGACACTTGGGGTGACAGTGACATGTGGCCGATTCAGTTTCCTGCTGTAGGGCAGTATTGTCTGAACCGCACTCAGAGGGGAGGGATCTATGTGGGGGAGAGTAAATGTCAATGGACATTCACTCAGAAACTAGTCAACAAAGAGAAGGATATCCACGTATGGATGTGGCTGAATGAAACTGGGCATAATCAGGGATTTAAGGGGTCTTGGTCAAACAAAAATGAAACCTTGTCCCACCAACGACCTAATCATTCCTCTTACAAGCAAACTTGTAAGTGGAAAAATGATTCTGGCACTTGGTATTGCACTGGCCAAATAGATAACCATGCAACCCATTTCTTCAACCCCCTGAGCAACAGAGACACAACTTATTTTCAGTTCCTCAAAACGGCAGCGGGACCATATGCTGACAGTGTCTGGGTGAGAAAAGGGCATTATTGGATATGTGGGCACACCACGTACACACATTGGTGGTCAGGAGTCTAGTAAATAGGGGTTATCTGACCTTTGTTTTTCTTTTTGCCAGAGAAGGGCGGACCTCGATTGGGGATAAAGCTATATGATGACCTTGGAGATAGAAGTATTGCCCATAAGATGCAATCTATTGAAGTCAGTTTGGGAGGGAGGCAAAACTGGGGGAACAATGAGTGGCCTCCTGAGTGGATAATCCAACATTATAGACCTGCTACCTGGAACCCTCATGAATCAATATTGGGAGCAAGGGAACCCATTTATAATTTAAAGCAGATAATCAGACTGCAGGCAGCCCTAGAAATTATCACCAATAAGACTGCCAATGCAATAGATCTTTTGACCCTGCAGTCCCAACAGATGTGCACGGCAATCCTTCAGCACCATATGGTCCTAGATTACCTGTTAGCTGAAGAGGGAGGGGTATGTGGGAAACTAAATGTCTCCAACTGTTGTTTAGAAATAGATGACAGAAATAGATAGGCAAAGTGGTCCTCCAACTCACCAAAGACATCCAAAAGATAGCCCATGTCCCTGTCCAAACTTGGAAGGGTTGGGATGGTGACCTGTGGTCCTGATTATCGGGGGTGCTGTGGGTAAAACAGCTGCTATGGTACCTTTTGTATGTGGTTATCGCATTAATGTTTTTACCACACGTAATCCCTTGTCTTGTTCAACTAATCCGGCAGGCAGTATCTAATAAGCAATTTGTGTCCACCACCTCCCCTGACATCATGAAAAAAAAATATCAGGCTGTATTATTAAAAGTAAGCCTAAAACTGGCCATTTACAAGACAGGACACGTGCTTTCCACCAAGGGAGGAAGAAACATACACATTGCTTTCATGAACAAGTATTGTGGAAAAGAAAAAAACTTCCTAGTAATATATTAAACTCTGAACAACTTCAGTTGGAAACTTTTACATATTCTTGATCCTTCTTCGCCAAGACAGACAGAAATAGATATGCCAATATTCTACAAAGATCTTCTTTAAGCTAACTAGCTGACGAGATGGAACTGATTAGTATAAATCCTGGGAGAGACACCATCCTTAAAACACTTCCAGTTCAATTTTTCAGATTTGAAGACCCTGGAATCTTAAAACTGTAATTTATGTGTTGTTATTTAAGATGAATTTCTGAATCTATTAAAGCTACCCTGGCAGTTTGGGCTCTAAGGAAGTTACAGTGAAAATGAGACGAGCTTTCTAGTTCTTACTAAGGAAAGTTAAAAGTGAAAATGGAATTGCTATTTGTAAGGTTCAAGAAGTAATTATCAAGAAAGCTTTAAGGATGCTAGGATTTTAAGGTTTTGGTAGTAGACAATAAAATATCAAACTGTGCCTAGAGCAGTACAACATGTGGACCTTTTCCCATAAGCAACAAGTTGATTCAAACTAGGTTCTGGGTGTGATTTCATACATGTTCAGTGTTTTCTAAATAAGGATTAAAATAAACCACCTTTCAAAGAATAATAAAATTATTATTTCTTTGGTTTTTTTGAGAGTCACTGAATGGTTCTTTGCCCCACTGACTAGTAGACCCACATTTTTCCTAATCTTCCTTTTGCTGCTAATGTAACTTTAGAAGCCCTTTTTGTTGCTCTTTGCATCCCTTTCCAGATTGAACTCCAGGTACGCTTTAGCTTTTCTAACCCTAGCCCTGCATGCTTAAACTGGAGATCCCTTTGGGGTATGAAGAATGTAACTATCAAAATTAATTGCTGAAGCTTGAGAACCTTACAAATTTTCAGTCGTAGTGCTCTAGTGAAAAACAAAAACAACTGTGTAAAATAAGGGTATATCTTGCAAGGCTGGACCTCTCTTGAAGGGCTTGATCAATGATAGCCTTCCCAATATGTGACTAGATTTATAATCACACCTTTTTCCAGACTATTTGTGTCCTAAAATATACTTATCTGTGTCTTAATACCAATAAGGGAAGTCCATTTTTTTTTAATTTGTCTGGTTATTTGAGGTTTTGCTTAATTGTCAGAACCATGTAGTCATATGTGCTAGAAGCCGTAACAATGGTAATTCATTTTGTTTCCCATAATGCTGCCAACATTCTTAAGTGGGTATCTCTGATTAATGGAATATTTCCTATTGTTTCTGAAGTCAACTCATTATTTTCAGTACAATGTTTCTCAGATATTGCATAACAATCTTTTGAAATGAGAGTGGTACTGAGCATAAAAGCTGTGAGAAGCAAAATTAAGATCTCAAGGGAAGCTATTTTAAAAGATGCTTATGTATGTTACAGAAATCTTTTGTCCTTGATCAGGAAGGACCACTTAAAGTAACTGCTAGCATAAAGTACCTTTATTGGTGTATGTGCTTAAAATCGGTAATGTTAATGAGGAGAAACAAAATTGAAGAAGCAAATAGGAATTCGCAAACAGTAATGCTGAATGTTCTGATAGCATAAAGTGAATTGCAGTTGGTTTGTATAGCTTGTGTATACTTGAATAGTATTGGCTTAAATATATTTTCATGACATTTTCAAAATTAACTTTTCAATTTATTTCGGAATTACATATTTCAGTTTAGGCAAGTAAAAATCATGAAAAAATTGACTTTAAAGGATGTCAGGTCATTTTCAGCTTTATGTGAATCAACTTAGCTTTTCATTCACCAGAAATCATCATAATATTTACTTTGATCAAAACCCATCCTCATTCTTCCACTCCACACACGGTTTTTCCACTAAATCAATTATTTGCCCAGATCTGCTCTCAGTGTAATACTTTTTCTCGGTTTAGATAATCAGATTTTGCCAGGTCTTGTGCACTTTCAGTTGTTCAATCTCTATCAATCACTTTAATTGGAACAAAGAAGTAGCAGTTTACATGATCTTGTTATTCAGTCTAGTCAGCTAGGCTGTCAAAGAAGTTGACAAGATTTTACTTGTTTTCCATTTTATTTATTTATTTCAAGCAATATTAATGGGACTGCAAGGGCTCATATGGTTTAGAGCTAGGAGTTACATGAAAATTAACGATTATTGCAAGGTAATATAAGATATGATTTTACAGCTGCTAGTTACTTTTTTAAATCTTCAGAGATTTATTTTCCTCCCTTTTGTCTCTGTTGCATGCATACAAAATATATTAGACAACTGAAACTAGTCATATTGTTGCATTACATATTTCTACCATACCTGTTTCTACCCAGCTTCATGATGTTTGATTGCAGTCATTCATTGCTGAAGTGCAACCCCATTCTGAAAGACAATATTCAGTCACCTGAACTGGAAAATCATGTTATGTTAATTTGTAACATGAATTCTGTCTCCTTATCAAGGAAAAGGAACTGCTGTGAATTTTTACTACCACCATCCATTCTCGAAGTGCTGGAAGTTAAAAGAAAATAATTTCTGCTATGAAGTTAAAAGCATTGTGTAAGAATAATATTGTCATCTTGCAGATCAGTTGTTTGCAAGGCTGATTGTTTAAAAGTCTGGTTTAAATAGTTATTTGCCTAGTCCTCTTCATAGATTTCCCTTGCAATGTCATATGTAAACTCATTAAGTGCTTTTCCAATGCCAATGTCAATTCAAAATGTACAATTTACAAATCTCAGGTTGACAATATGTCAGGGAGTTTATATGGGGAAGCAGTAGTGAACAACATGCTATTTAGCATTATCTATAAATAATACATTCCAATAACAAAACCTTCCCAATGAAAAGATATCATCCCTGGACAAGGGGATAGAGTGCACCATCAGCAAGTTCGCTGATGATACAAAACTGGGAGAAGTGGCTGATACGCCGGAAGGCTGTGATGCCATTCAGCGGGACCTGCACAGGCTGGAGAGTTGGGCAAAGAGGAACTTGATGAAGTTCAACAAGAGCAAGTGTCGAGTGCTGCACCTGGGGAGGTCGAACCCCATGCACCAATACAGGCTGGGGGATGACCTGCTAGATAGCAGCTCTGCTGAGAGGGACCTGGGAGTCCTGGTGGACAATAAGCTGACCATGAGCCAGCAATGTGCCCTTGTTGCCAAGAAGGCCAATGGTATCCTGGGGTGTATTAAGAAGAGTGTGGCCAGCAGGTCGAGGGAGGTTCTCCTCCCCCTCTACTCTGCCCTGGTGAGACCCCACCTGGAGTACTGGGTCCAGTTCTGGGCTCCCCAGTGCAAGAAAGACGAGGAACTCCTAGAAAGAGTCCAGAGGAGAGCAACTAGGATGATAAAGGGACTGGAGCATCTCCCCTACGAGGAAAGGCTGAGAGAGTTGGGCTTGTTCAGCCTGAAGAAGAGAAGACTGAGAGGGGATCTCATCAACGCATACAAATATCTTAAGGGCGGAAGTCAAGAGGACGGAAGCAGTCTGTTTGCAGTGGTGTCCAACGACAGGACTAGGGGCAATGGATGCAAACTGAAACACGAGAGGTTTCAGTTGAATATGAGGAAGAACTTCTTCACTCTGAGGGTGGCAGAGCACTGGAGATACTATCATATGAGACAGTATCATACTATCTTGCTGTATAGTGCATTTCATGCAAGTACTATTCAGTTACAATTCACAATATTTATCTCTTCCTGTCTAGATTAGTTTTGCATCTAGAGATGAACAAGATAAATATGTTAAAGTTTTGTTGACTCCTTGAATATTTGGGGAAATTTAGGAGAAACATATGGTGAAACAATCTTGCTGTATTTATTTCAGTGATGTCTTTCTCACAGATCCAAATATTGTATTTCCTAAAATATATCCCTCTACAAAATTAAAATGTTTGCCTAATGCATGACTGTGACTAATGTGTGAAGTTCAAATAGTCTTAAAACTTCCAGAACCAAAACCTGGGAACTATAGTAGTTACACTTTCTTTATATCACTCACTGCCTCCCAGTTTTGCCACTAAAAACTACAGAGAACTCTGATAGTGGAGAGATACAATGCTGAGGTCACTGCCTTTTAAGTTGTCCGGAAGGTGTAACTAATCATATACATTTCATTTGGCACTTGTGTACTGTTTTACACTAGTAATACACAATGATTCTCACGCATACGTTGGACAGCGACAGCTGGAGAGGGGAGAAAAGTAACTTTTCTTCTCTAACTTACTGCATGAACTTTAACTGTTCTCACTTAGCTGTTAGTACTGTGTAAGAGTTGTTCCTTTCCACAATCCATATTGTGACTCATTTGCACTCCAAGATTCAAAAGACTTTTTGCTGACTTCACTGGAGTGCACTGCATGCATTTTACATGTAATCATAGAATCATAGAATCACTTTGGTTGGAAAAGACCTTTGAGATCATCGAGTCCAACCTTTAACCTAACCCTGACATCCCACCACTAAACCATGTCCCTAAGCACCTCATCTATCCTTCTTTCAAATACCTAGGTCCTATGTTGTTGGTTTAAGAAAAGAGCTGATAAGGTGTCATTGACCTTGCAAAAAGATTATATGTAATGTAGAAGTCAACATTATTAGAAATGAACAATCTAAAAATAATCTGTTTCTAAACACAGTATCAGGCCCACCCACGTAAATGTATATCCATTTCTTACTTCTAAGAGTTGGAATAAAATTTTGTGTGATGTTGCAAACAATTATTCAATTAATTTATTTATTATTTATTTATGGCAGCCAGTTGGACAAATGAATATTTTTATCCAATATATTTCTTTGAGGCAGGGAGAAGTCATTTATCAATGAAGTGATATTTGAAACTGTATTTTAAAGAATCAGCCCAACTACAGACCTTTTGAAAGCCTACCAACACAGGTCTACCCTAATTTATAAGATTGATGGGTGAGGTCAGGCAGGATGGAACTGGACAAGCCAATGAGGGGCTGCAGGGGAAAGGGAACTGGGAGGAACAAGGTGGGTGGGCATAAAGGGTTATAATAGAGGCTGGCTGGGTGTAAAATGAGGCTGGTCAGTGCACTTGTCTGATTGAGCCCTGTGCCTGATCACTACAGTCTGTCCTGTTATCTTACATGTTCTTATTAAACCCTTTCTTAACTCTCTGTATATCTCCCCTTTACCTGGTGTATGTGTGTGCTGCAAGGCCCAAGTGCCAGCTCCTGGGGGAACCGCTGGGAGTGGACTGTGTGCCAGCTACTGGAGTAAGATGAGGGTTGTAGATGCCCTTGACCTCTGCTGTCAGATACTGGAGCCAGTGAGAGTCTTTAACATCCATTCACAGGGACAGGAATGTTGTGTGTCCCCAAAACCACCTGCTGGGAGGACCAACATGAGTGAGGGGAGTGAGGGGTTCAGCACTGGTGTATGGAGTAGGACCATGGGTCACAGTCCATGTGCCTGGTGCAGGCTGCTGGGAGATGTCCCCTAAACTGGGTGTGCGTGGGTAGTGCGTATGGATTCACCAGCAAACTTCACAGAATCACAGAATGGTAAGGGTTGGAAGGGACCTCGAGAGATCATCTAGTCCAACCCTCCTCCTAAAGCAGGTTCTCCTAGAGCATGTTGCACAGGACATCATCCAGGTGGGTTTTGAATAACTCCAGGGAAGAAGACTCCGCAACCTCCCTGGGCAGCCTGCTCCAGCACTCTGTCACCCTCAAAGTAAAGAAGTTCTTTCTCATATTCAGCTGAAACCTCTTATGCTTTAGTTTGTGCCCATTGCCCCTTCTCCTGTTGCTGGGCACCACTGAGAAGAGTCTGTTTCTGTCCTCATGACTTCCACCCTTAAGATATTTGTATGTGTTGATGAGATCCCCTCTCAGTCTTCTCTTCTTCAAGCTAAGCAAGCCCAGCTCTCTCAGCCTTTCCTCATAGGAGAGATGCTCCAGTCCCCTCATCATCTTTGTAGCCCTCCTCTGGACTCTCTCTAGGAGTTCCTCATCTTTCTTCAACCAAGGAGCCCAGAGCTGGACACAGTACTCCAGGTGGGGTCTCACCAGGGCAGAGTAGAGGGGGAGGATAACCTCCCTTGACCTGCTGGACACACTCCTCTTAATGCACCCCAGGATATCATCGGCCTTCTTGGCAACAAGGGCACACTGCTGGCTCATGGTCAGCTTGTCATCCACCAGGACTCCCACTCTGCCCTACCCTCCAGCCTGTCCAGGTCCCACTGAATGGCAGCACAGCCTTCCAGAGTATCAGCCACTCCTCCCAGTTTTGTGTCATCAGCGAACTTGCTGATGGTACACTCTGTCCCCTTGTCCAGGTCACTGATGAGTAAGTTGAACAAGACTGGCCGAGTACTGAGCCCTGGGAAACTCCACTAGCTACAGGCCTCCAAATAGATTCTGCCCCACTGATCAGAACCCTCTGAGCTATGCCATGCAGCCAGTTCCCAATCCACCTCACTGTCCACTCACCCAACCCACACTTCCTGAGCTTCCCTATGAGGTTGTTATGGGAGACTGTGTCAAAAGCTTTGCTGAAGCCAAGGTAGGCAATATCCGTTGCTCTCCCCTCATCTACCCGTCTGGTCAGGCATGCTCTGGTGAGACCTCACCTGCAGTACTGCGTCCAGCTCTGGAGCCCTCAGCACAAGAAGGACGTGGAACTGTTGGAGTGGGTCCAGAGGAGGGCTACTAAAATGATCCGAGGGCTGGAGCACCTCTCTTATGAGGACAGGCTGAGAGAGTTGGGCTTGTTCAGCCTGGAGAAGAGAAGGCTGTGGGGAGACCTGATTTTTGTACGTGGGTAAAAATGAATGCAGGATATGTTGTACTAACTGGGTTGATTTCAGAAACTGTGAAAAGGATTTTGGTCCTGAACACTCTCTATAGATAATTCCTTGAATTTTTAAATCTTCTATACAATTTGAGCAAATCCAATCAGACTGGTATAAATATTAATCCACACATTGGTACACAACCAATTATATTTCAGTCCATTTCAGATCTATGTATGTCCTTAATCGTTTGATAAACTCTTGAAATAATTACTGTAATCATCCAAACAAAGCAATTCAGTGTCTGATGATACACAGCATTTTCTTTCCAGCAAACTCTACATTTCTTCTTACTGGATCACTTGTGATTTATACTGACAGTTCAATGACTTGAGCCCAAATTAATAAGCCGTCTAAATGGCAAAAGATCATGCTGACATATTTGTTAGCTTTCAACATTTATCACTTTATTTGACAATCTGTGGTATTAGCTAATTTGCTTAAATGGCATGTTCTACAAGAATGCCTTATCAAAAGGAGGAGACAGGACTTGTAAAGTTTCTGTGAAAGATAACATGGATGACAAAGTTGAGGAATGGCATCCAGGACTGTCCTGTAATGCAGAAAGAAGATGACTGAGCTAAGCAACGACATGTCATGAGTGGACAGGAATCATTCTCTGTTTCTTCCAGGACAATCACTGGGGGACAATGAACAAAATGAAGTTCAAGATTAAAAAAAAGCAGCTTTTGTAAAAGATGTATAGTAGCTGTGGGACCTGTTACCCCAATACATTGTGGGTGATGAACATGTAATGGAAAACTGAGCAGATACATTGGAGAGAAAAGCATTGAAGGGTTATGAGAGATTTTGTAATGACATGATTTCTCTCCTGAGCCTCGTATGGTTGGAGACTGGGACAACAACATTTTTAGGAGATTGTGTACACTTTCTTTTTTCTTATGTTCTCCCGTATGTACCTGCTTTTGCCCACTGTTGAAAAACAGATTCTAGCCTAAATTACCACTCATCTGATGTACTACAGCTATCTTTATGTTTTTTTGGGAGTTTGTGTGAAACTCTGCTTCCTAAATTTGCTCAGTACAGCAGCATTTCAAAAGGTTCATTGCAGTAAGGGTCTGTGACCATTCAGCTTAGGGTAATTATTCCTGTCTTTAAACAAGAAAACTTAGGAATCTTTCTTGCCCAACAGAAATCCACATGTTTTTAAAAAGTTTTTCTGTCAAAGCTCAAAGCTCTTACCTACAGCAAAATCCATGCTAATGTCGCAAAGCAATGTGTATGCTTGTGTGTATGCCTATTGGTTAGAGACTTTGAAATCAGCATTATGGGAGTGTTTATAAAACTGATAATCAAGCTAGCATTAAAATTGAAAACTAAACTTTATTGAATTCCTTCATTAACAGTACAATTCCTGACAAATTATTCAGTCTTACACATTATTTGTCATCAGCTCTACAAATACAAAACTGTTAGTCTTCAAAAATTGTGTCTTAAATTACATGTAAGCATACACACTGCCTTGGAGCTGGTGTCATATAAACTTTGCAGATGGCTACAGTCCTCAGTGATCCGTGGTCACCAAGGTCAAAGTGATCAGTCTTGAGAGACCTTTGATGAGAGAAGTTGAAGCCAACATAAGTCTTTTTTTCTTTCTTTGTTTTTTCTCAGTTACATTTGTGTTGTTTTTATGCTTCTGCCCAAATCCCTAAAAGAGGAATCTCACTTGTTCCTCATATTATTTTGGTTTTTTTGGTTTCACCAGACATCCCTCTTGTTTGTTGGGCAGAATATTGTGTCCTTTTCAGTCCTTCCTTCTCATCTTTTCCTTACTCTGGCAACATTTTATCACTTGCACTTCTGCTATGTCTCCTATTTTTTTGCCATCTTGGTGGTCACATTACTCATGCTTCTGTAAACAATATGTCTGGGTATGGCAACCATGTTATGAAATACTTGTTTACTGTTACAGGTTACAATATTTTAGTACACTGATTAGTTTGCCCTGAATGCAAATATATTAATTATATCCTGTCTAATATACTTATAGGTGTTGCAGGCCTCTGCTCTGGATACATTGAGAATGACTTTATAGTTGTTGTTGGTTGTTATAGCAATCATCTTGAAATATCCCAACGGTGTCTGGAGCAGATTTAGTTCATATAATAAAATGCACTCTTTGAAAACTTCATTTGTGCCTACAAAGCTCCAAGACAGATTTCTACCATGAAGATTGAGTTCCTGTTGTCAGTTAGGGCTTTGCTTTCAGAAGTTGTTAGCATAACTTTAGCCAGTTTTGGGCTCCCTATCAATCATATGAAGCAGTGTTGCATGGGAATGCAGGGTGAATTTCAGGTGATTTGAGGGACACTTTATCAATTGATCTTGCTAATGTGGACAAAACCTAAAAGATGCAAAACTTGCAGTTTGTCTTCTTTTAGAAAGTTATTGACTATCAATCTAATGAAATATGTCTTGAATTCACAATTTGCAGTGTTTATAAGTATCAGAAGTTCACTCATTTTCACTGCTTATTCATTCTCAAAAAATCACTTTGCTACTAACATAAAAGTGGGTAGAGAAACATCTCCTTTTTTTTTTTTCCTTCACTCCTCACTGGCAGGTATGCCTGGCTATGCCAGGTACAAATAACCTAAATTTATTCCTCTGGCTGCTCTCTCAGGCCCCAAAACTTCATTATGGCTCTAACTTCCAACTCATGCCATCTAAATAGCTAATTCTTTGAATAATTCCTTTCTTAAGAAGAGAGTGAGTATAAAGAAACTCCTGTCAGAGCCTGCAATTTGATATAGAGTCAGTGATATATTGGGTGTCAGTGGCAAGGTTTTCATAGCAGGGAGGCTGCAGGGGTGCCCGCTGTGAAAACATATTTGAGAAAGGGGAAAACACTTGCACAGGCAGCGAGGAGTGAAGAAAAAAGAAAAAAAAGTGAAAAAAACCTGCGGATATGAAGGTCAGAAAAGAAGGAGGGGGAGGAGGTTTTGCAGGTGCTGGAGCAGAGGTTGCTCTTCAGTCCATGGAAGAGACCACGGTGGAGCAGGTATTTTCCTGGAGCCTGTGGAGAGGACCCTGACAAAAACTGAGTCCTATGGAGGACCCACACCACAGTAGGTTTATCTTTAAGGACTGCAGCTCATGGAGAGGACATATGTTGGAGCAGGGGAAAAGTGTGAGGAGGAAGGAGTAACAGAGATGAAGTGTTATGGACTAACCATAACACCCCATTCTCCATCCCTGCTGTGCTCTTTGAGGTGCAGGAAGGAGTTAGAGGATCTGGAAATGAAGGGGTGGGGGAAGATGTTGTTTTAATTTATCATTTTTCTCTTTACCCAGCCCTATTTTAATTGGCAATCAATTAAATTAGTTTCCCTTAGCTGAATGTGTTTTGCCCATGAAGGTAATAGGTAAGTGATCTCCCTGATGTTATCTTGATCCATGAGCTTTTTCATCTTATTTTCTCTCCAAACCTGTTGAGGAGAGGGAGTGAGAGAGCGGGCTGGATGGATGTCTGACAGTCAGCCATGGTCAACACACCAGAACTGAGCACAGGAATAACTGAACAAGTGTGTTGACCTAAATAAAAGCCCTGATTTGAGAAGTTGGAGAAGGTAAAAATTGGTGGAAAGGAAAGGGAAAGGAAAGGGAAGACTGTTGTATCCAGGGGACTAAATAATTTGTCTACTACTGGTTGTGAAGATATACTTCCAAGGAACTTTAAAATTTTACTTTATTTCTGATACTTCGATTTCATCAGCTTTATAAACACATAATCTCTTTCCATCCAAGATTTTCTTCCAAGAGTTGCTGTACATACACTTTACTGTAAATCTCCATGTTTGTGCCTCAGACCCTCATCATGTCTCACAGAATTGAATCCATGCCAAGTCATGTGCTACTCTGAATTTAGCATTTAGTTATTTCATTCAGTGATAAATTTTATGGTGCTGTGCCCTGTAGGTGAAATTTCATTCATTCAATTCCCATTGTACATTCCTTTTCTATGCTTTTCCATGATTTTCCTTATTCAAGATGAAGATCATAAGCACATATTGGAGGCAAAATATTCCATGTAAACACTCAATGTTTCACAAACTGGATTTTCTTCTTATAGAGGCTACAAGGGCAGAGAACTTCTCATGTTCTTTTACAGAAGACTACAGAAGCCATAATCTTTAAAGTCTGTTTACAAAACTGGGTAACCTTTATGTCTGCTTTTCTTGTTTCTTTTATTTATTTATTTATTTATAGGAAATACATCAATGTAGCCAGCTAATATAAAAAGTTCGTTTAAATAGTGCCCAAAATTATTTCTACAACAATAAGTCAAAATCTTACAGATCTTAGCATTTAAGCACGTAGGCTATATTCTTCTTTACCTTCCCAGGCTTACAACTAAATGTAAGCTGTACTTTTAGATGTTAAATATGACTGGTACATAATGTACTCTTTTCAGTTGAATTCAGTAACTGCAAGACAAGAAATGGGTTCTTCAAAGAATATAAAATGAAGAAATCACATTGCATTTCAGTCTTACTTTCAGGTAAATTAATTGACATAAGATAATATGTGTACTTGAAATAACTGCAGAAGAAGCTTTGTAAGAGTAAAATAAATAAATAAGTGAAGCATAGGAACAAAACCTCTGTGTTTTATGCTATAATATCAGGAACGGTTCATTTTGTTTTTAAAGGACTTTTCCCCAGTGAATTCTTATGTTTTTTCTATCCAGTTTTTAAATATGAGCTATTAAGAGAATATATTGTGTTATTTCTTTGGTTGTATTTGCTGTCCATTCTAATTTATTACTAGCCAAAAGGCAAATGCACCAATGTTTAATTATCTGACTAGTAATATGGTTGCAGCCAGCCGAACCTAAAAGACAGAAACTGTTGATTTAACCATAATTTTGTTTTTTTAATAAAGCCATTTAAGTTATTTTAAGAATAATGTAGTAGCTGTTTAAATATGAATGCTTCATTCCTACTTTAAAGTTAATTTGGCAAAGTGTCCCTAATGAATGAATTATTATTGCATTAGGTAAAACTAAAATATTCAAGAAATAATAAAATACACATTCTAAATGAATAAGGCATCACAAAACAGTTCCTCTACTTGTTTTCTGCCAAAAAGGTAAGAAAAATCTTATACTAGTAAACATCAATCTATCTCCTTCCACCTGATTTGTAATACATTGAGTTATATTGGCTAAGAATTTTCTCCATTGCACTACATGAACATTTTTCAAGAATACCAAAGGTATTCTGTGTTAAGAATAATGCAATTATATTTTCATTCTCTGAATGGAAATGAAGAGAAAATTTGAGGAACAATAACATTGCATCCAGTGATGTGCATGTATGGTTAATTCTGTGTGTCTTCTGCTTAGAATCCAAGTGTAAGGTACTTGATAAGATCAATTTCTTACTGCATCAAGGACTACAGAAAGAAGGAAGAAAAATGGGGAATGGACTTATAGGGGACTCAAAGCCGTGAAAATAGGTTACAAAAGTCAGATTGCTCAAAAAAATAAAAGTTTTCATGTCAAATCTCTTAGACTGCAGAGCAGGTCACTTGAATCTTGAGAACCACCAAGCATGGAGATCCTCAAAGTCTCTGCAATATGTTCTAATGCTTAATTAACCTGATAGGTTGGGATTTTTTTATCTTATACACAATTGGAACACCCCCTCCATCAATTTATGTCCATTGTCTCATCACAGTGAAGAGTCTGTCTCTGTTTTCTCAGTAACCTCCTTGAACATACAGGAAGACTGATCTTAGGCACCGCCACCACCACCTCTGAAGCTGTCTCCTCTCCAGGCTGAATAAGCCCCACTCCTTCAGCCTCTCCTTACAGGGCAAGTGCTCCAGCCCCTGACTGTCCTGGGGGCCCTCTGCTGAACTTGCTTATTTAAAAATATTTTTCTTACACTGTGTGGATGTGAACAGTGGACACAGTGTTCCAGATTCAGTTTGACAGTTGTTGAACAAAAACCTCTAAATAATTTCTTCCCTCAGATCCATGGCACTGCATTTCCACATGTAACTCCACCACGTGCATTCTTCCTGTCCCACGAGGTTTTTCTGGAATAACAAAAAAATAATCTCCTCAGGTCTCCCACGATGAAGTTATATAAATTCCTTTGGATAGTGTCTAATCACAAGAATTATACTTATCATTAATTTCCCAGGTCTTACACGGTAACTTACTGTTCAATCATGGTATGATTCCCAATAATACTTGCTTGTGATGGCATTGCAGATGTCTCTGTACGTACCCATCCCTAGAGATTGCTAGCAGATCACTGGTATCAGCCCAAAAGAACTTTAGTCTGTCTCCATGGTGATTTTGTCTCAGATACTGTTTCATAACTGCCCAAGTATCCATAACTGTACTTTACAATCTTTTGGTTTTATCACTCACTACCCTACAAAAGTTAGGTTTTCCTACATTGTCATAGAAATCTTAAAGCTAGATATCTCAACCCTATTATTTCACTGTTTTTGTGATTTTCTGAAAAAAAATTTTTCATCTTGCACTAGTGGTTTCCATTTTGTTGCTGTGATTCCTAGTATTATACAAATTTCATTTTTATTTCCTACTTGCCAAACCTCTGCCAAAACTACTTGCCAAACCACTGGACTAGAAGAGCCCAGTCACTGATTGTATGTTCTCCTTAGTGATGCTAATTAGTACTGTCACCCTCCTAATTCTGTGTCCTTCTCCATGCTGGTATTCTTTTCCTTATCACCTGCTCATTTTATATATTTTATTCATTCCAAATTTCTTCTAAAGTTCTGTTTACCTTATCCTACTGAGGCCATTTTCTGACATATAAGGGTGAGAATTTACTGTAGAAAAAGGAATCTTCCTTTTTCAAAAACATCCTAGTCAAATGTTACAAACTTCCCACATAACACAAATCAGGAGGTTAGCTTATTAGAGCTGTTGAATTTAGTCTGACACATGTCATCTTTTTGATGACAGTAGATTTGCAGTGCTGCAAATGTTTGTCAAAAAGATAAGTCTTGGCTGAAATAAATTAATAAGATTTATTAAGTAATGACAAAAAACCCATTAGAATTTTCCATAGCTTTTAGTGACGTATCCCAAGGACCTCACTGGGTGTCTTGCTGGACTGGGTTGAGAAGTGAGCAGGATTCATGAACAAGATCTGTAGTATTTTCTAATTTCAGTTATGCTAGAGAATGAGAATAATGAAATACCTCCTGGATATGTTGATGCTTGAACAGAAATTGCAGACATAACTTCATTTTTAGTCTTCCACAGACATACTCTTCACTTGAATATCACACATGGTTTCTTTGCCATTCCTCACTGAGAATAAGATTATATGATTTCTGAAAAAGAAAACCTAACAGGAAAAATCCTACTTGGAAAAGGAAGTAGTTTTGTTTATGCAGGTGAATACTACAGATTTGGATCCATTGTTTAGAATCACAGAATGAAGGAGGCTGATGAGACCTCTGGAGAGCATGTAGTCCAATACCTTGCTCAGATAGGGTCAGCTAGAGCATGTTGCTGGGGGCCACATCCAGTTGGGTTTTGCCAAGCATGGAGATTACACAACTTTTCTGAGAGACTTGTTCCAGTGTTCAACCATCCCCACAGTAAAAAAGGTTTTTTCTCATGCTTAAATACAGTTTCCTGTGTTTCAATTTGTGCCCATTGCCTCTTGTCTTGTCACTGTCCACCACGCAGAAGAGTCTGGCTCTGTCTTCTTTATCCCCCCTCTCTAGATATTCAAACACATTGATATAAAATCTCTCTGAGCTTTCTCTTCTCCAGCCTGAACAGTCCTAGCTCTCTCAGCTTCTCCTCATATGCTAGGTGCTCCGATCCTTTAATCATCTTCATGGTCCTTCACTGGACTTGCCTCAGTAAGTCCATGCCTCTTTGACATTGGGGAACGCAGAACTGGGCATGACAATCCAGATGTGATCTCATCAATGCTGAAGACAGAGGCCCTTGGGTCCATGGGCGGAGATTGTGGGTGGAGGCCCTGGTGAGGTGCACAGAGTCATTAAGACCTGCCAATACCTGCAGGGTCGTGAGGGAACCCTTGGGATATACCACTAGGGACTGGCCTCCAGCAGGACTTTGTGCTTCTGATCATAACCCTCTGAGCCTGGCAGTACAGTCAGTTTTCTGTTGACCTCACTATTTATCTAGTCTGAACTTTCTCGGTTTACTTATTAGGATGTTACTGGAGATAATGTCCAAAACCTTGCTGAAGTCAAGTTAAACAACATGCACGGTTGTCCCCTCATCCACTAAACTAGATAATGTGTTGTACAAGACTACCGGGTTAGTGAGGCATGATTTCCTCCTCATAAAGCCATGCTGTCTACTCTTAGTCTACTTTTTGTCTTTTGTGTCAGAATTAATTGCTTTATCACCTTACCTATTGAGCTGAGGCTAATGGGACTGTAGCACCCCAGATTCTCCTCCTTTCCCTTCTAGAAGGCAGGCATTGCATTTGTTCTCTTCCAGTTCTCAGGAGCCTATCCCGACCACTATGACCTTTCAAAGTTAATTGAGAGTGTCCATGCAATGACATCAGCCAGCTCCCTTAACATTCATGTGTACATCCCTCCAGGACCTTTGCATTTGAGCATGTCCACTTTGTTTAAACAGTTCCTGACCTGATCTTGCTCCACTGAAGGCAAGTTGTCCTTGCTTCTGACTTTCTTTCTGTCCAGTCTCAGGGGCCTGGGATTTCTGAAGGCTGGTCTGGACTAAGGCAAAGAAGGTATTGCGTAGATGGCCAGTTCCATGTTCCTTGCCATGGGCTCCATTTCGCTATATACAGCAGGCCAACATTTTTCATAGTCTTCCCTTTGCTGCTGGTGTAGCTCTAGAAACACTTTCTGCCTTGCATATTCCTTGCCAGTTTTGACTCCAAGTGGGTTTTGACTTTCCTATTCCATGTCTTTTGTAGGAATATTGCATTATGTCTAGGTAACCCTTGAGTATTCATATCAATTCTAGTTTGACATAGTTTACCTTCATGACAACTTGAAAGCATGATCATGTGCTCATCTTATGAGTCAGTAACAATTATCTTACTTATCAATACATATACGGTATCAGAGTGGGACTTTCAGATTAATATGCTGTTAATCTGAACATCAAATTCATCCAGTACAGACTAGTTACATGTTCTTTAATGTAGCTCTTGATCAGTTATGACAGAATTTTCCTCTTTTGCTACTCCAAAAGTAAGGTGATCCTCAGTCTTTCTGAATTTGTTCTTTTAGGATCCTTTTACAGGAGTCTTGATCTTGTCATGTGTAGTTGCCTGGTTTGGTATAGTTGTGCTGACTGGGAAGAAAGACTGGGCCATATTTCTGGATACGCTCAATGCTTTGAGCAACATTATTATTTTTTTAAATGTGCCTACATATGTCCTAAATGTAGCTAGTCTCTTCTCAAGAATTATGACAATTTGAAGCACATTGAAGTGCCTAAACAGCAGTTGAGCTTTTCTGAAACCTCTCCCTAACTGTGTGTTACTCAATATCTGGTCCTTAGAAACCAGTCTTTCAGTATCAATGTAACAGTGAGGAAAAAATGTTTTCTTTTGTGGCAGTTACAGGATTAGGGTCTAAATATTTGAATTTGTGTTGTAAAGATTGCAATGTAACTTAAATAAAGGAATACACTCCTGGAAATTAAATGTTATGTTGTAACTAATTCATCTGGAATCATTTAGCAGTCACTGGATTTTACACTAATTGCTTTATGAGATTAATGAATTTACATGGCAAAGTATATTGTAAGAAGCTAATAAAACTGCTGCACAAGCTTCATTTGATGTGAGACAGCTTTAGAATGCCTGCCTAGAGACAGGGAATGCCATGCAGTGAAGTTTCTCATGAGTAGGCTGTCTCAAATGTAAAAAGTTGACTCAGAATTGTTTACTTCTGTTTTTTTTCTTATTATTTCAGTGAATGACTAAAACAGAGTGAGATCTTTACAGTATGTGCTGTCTTTTTCACATTATCAGGGTAGAGTGCTGAGTCTTCCTGACTTTTTGGAGAATGTATTTCAACAGACCTGTTCACGGACAAAACCCCTGAGCTTTAAAAGTTAGATGTTAAAGTAGAGTTCATATGGTAGAAAATAAACAATGACATATTCAAAAGAAAAGAATGCTCGCCTAAGTTGTAATACTATGACTCTTGTTTTTACAAAGACATCACGCATATTTAGATAAGTAACATATGCAGCCATGCATATCCCTGAAATGTATGGCTAAATTGAGATCACAGCTTTTATTTTCATTGGAGCTTTTCTTTTTAAGCCACCAGGAGTTCATGCTAAGAAAAATAACTGTAGGTATATGTTGTATTTAATATGTGTGTGTGTATAAGCAAGCTGTACCTGTCAGGAGGTTTGTAATCAGAACAGCAGCATGTGTGCAAAACCTTTTGTATGCTATGTAGTCAGGATTTCCAAAAGGAAAAGAATATATATTTAGGTAAACCGTGTAATATTATTGGTTTCATGGGGTTGTTTGTTTCTTGCCTATTTAGATGTAAATCTCGCATGACAACCTACCTTCCGTTTCCAAAAATGACTGTGCAAATTGATTGCATAAATTTCACTGACTTCTATTTCAATATTTAGGCATATTGATTTCAAAGTCATATAAGCACTTTTCTACAAGATTAAATTAAACATTTAGACTTCTTCCAAGTAGTTTTGCAGTTTTAACACAATTCATGTTTTCTTAAACAATTATAAAGAAACAGGCAAGTGATGCCATCAAGCACAATATATTTTTTACATAAATCCTCCATTGTTTTCCTTATAATTGAACTTTCTCTTTCTCCTGTAGATTATTGACTTTCTTTTTCTGAAGAGAAGCTTGTAAGTATAGCTTTACCTACATGAGAGGATTGTGTGTAGGGGAGTTATATCAACGTGTCACTTCTAGTCACCGGGTCCTTTAGGCAAAGGATGAGTTAAGCAATGTCTAACTAAAAGCTAGGAATGAAGGGCTTAAAATGCAGAAGAGAAGACTGTAACTTATTATTTCGCATGCAGTTTAAATGACTGCTTCTGCACTGAAATAGTCCTTGAAGCTATTTCCCACTGTGTTTTCATAAAAATCAGTAGCTTGCTTTCTGTATTATACCGTTTTCTAGTGGAATTGGCTGACTGCTAAATTGTTTAATACTTCCTGCTTTTCATCCTGTTATCATCCTCAGTTGCTGCTTAGAAAGGTATTTTCATTTATTATTGACTTCCAATTTAATATTAATTTGCAACAGAAAGAGCTGATCAAAATCATATCAAGGGAAGACTACTCATACCTCAGCTCAGTGGCTTGTGGCTATGGTAACTAAGAAGAACTGAGGTTTATGCAATTACCAAAGTCTAGAATAATCCTGAGTGTTATATGATGTTAGATATGCATATGCACACAAACACACATTCACATCTACACACGCATGCATAGACAGAAAATATGTACACGTAAGAGCTGTTGGCCATAATGTGAAACTAAGACATTCCTTGTCCTCACATCTTTCCTGGACCACTACCTGTTGCTGAACAAACAGGCAACTGGCATTTCTCATGTCTGATCAAGTAATTCTCATTGTAGAACTCTAAAGTCTGTAGAAAGCCTTCAGTCCCACCATTCACTTCAGGCAGGACCAGAATTTAATCTTGAGAGTCCTGCATCATATGCTTTATTCCACTTTCAGCTCTTCTGTACCACACAGGTTTAAGGTATGTAGCCTAAAATAGCAGAACCCCCCAGAATTCATGGGATCAACATATAAAGAAGAATCTCTGTGCTCTGGAATATGTCAGATGAGGGCAAGTTTTTTGAAAAGCTTTCATTTCTGTGCCACATTTTCACATTCTATGTTTCATGTTTTGTTTAGTTAGATCAAAACCTCTTCATATCATTACATGTTGAAACAACTAATGCAAAAGATGTTGGCATTGGATAGGCCTTCAGGATCACTGAACCTGAGGATCAGGAAGGAAGATTTGTCTCCCTCAGCTGAGGAGTAAGCTTCTATATCCATGCAACCATACCTATATATTGTACAGGTTTTGGTATTTTTTTTCACCCTGTTCCATCTTCCACCTCATTTTCTTTGTATATTTAGGGTATTAAGTTGAGAGTGGGGACAGTAACTGTGTCTTATTATCTGAAGCACATAATGCCTTAAGGTTTTGGTTAGAATGGTTTTCCTGTAGCACTTCTGATAATCATAGTAACTATGAAGTTATGCCAATACAATGTACATCAGTTTATTCCGTTTATGCCATATTTTGCCATTTTTTCCACTAATACTTTTCTGAGGAAGCTCTGTGAGTTCAAGTTTGTATACATCCATTATTTCCCATGGATGTTGATATAATTTTGATTTTTTGATAGAGTTTCAAAATGTTACTGATTATTATGCCTTGCTATTAATTATCAACATTAGTTAATGTCACTAGTGTAGCATCATTTACAGTGATATGAATGAGGTCAGTGTCAAGCTGTCATATCTGTTTTTTCCTAAAAACAGTAATAATCAGTTCACTGAAAATTTCACACAGAAATGACAGTAATATTATCGAGTAGATGAAAAAAAGACACATTTATTTGAAATTCTGTCTGAATTTTTCCTTTCAGTTCCATCCCACTCAAAGATTGTGTTGGTATTTGATTGATTGTTTATTTTTCAATAATATGTGAAAACAAAATGCACTACAGATAGTCAGTGAGGCAACGAAATTTAATTGTGTTTGTACCTCACTGTATTACAGAAGAAAGTTTTTGCGTAATTTGGCAAGCATAAAGACACAGATGTTGTCAAAAATGAGATGTTATCTCAAATCTGAATACTTTAGAATGTACAATATTGCTATTTTATTCTTCCAAAGCACCAAAGTCTTTCAGTGAAATTAAGCTTTTGAATTGGTTGAATCATGTCCTCCTCTTAGACTAACTGAACACTGAGTATGAGTGAGATTTCAGAAATATTGTAAGGAAGTCTCAACAGGAAACGCTTTCTTGTCAAATATGGTATTTCAGATCCTTACCTCCCACCCTGACCCCTTTATACCAATGCCTAAGGCAATATGAAAGTGGGTTAAAATCTTTTGTTCTAGCTGATGACTCATCCCAATCATTATGTGATGTTCTAGGTGTTTTAAGCAGTTGCAGTGAATGACAGTGACAGGTGCTGAATATGGTTAGGATATGTACTGATGAAGAGGGATGGTAACGAACAGGGATACTCTATAATAATGATCAGCGAAGAATCTAGGTAACTCTGGATTGTAAGAGCAGTCAAGAAAGCCTTTTGAGTCTCTCCAGCTCTGAAGAAACTCAATAATAGGTGAATTCAAAACCATATTTTCCCCTACATCACTTGAACAATTACAACGCACCACAGAGAACTGTGAGAAATCTACCTGTATGCAGATAGCTTTACAAATAGATATGCCTGCTTGCATTTAAAGTGAGTTAACTTAAAATGTAGAAGTGAGTATAAGCACACCTGAAATAACAGCAGTGGTTTTAAACAGGAAGGAACTATAAAGTTTTAGAAACATATATAAATTCAGAAAGTTCTTAAATTGCACTGAGATAGCCATATCTTCTTAAAATTTGTAATTATCTTATTGCTGAACCTTTTGTAAAAAAACATATAGCTCATTAACTTCTTAGGAATACATTATAAAGCATTCTAGTGCCTTCTGTAACTGAAAGATACACGCTATAGGTGACCATTGTCCGACTAGGTTCATGACATGCCCAATTTTAAGCATATATATACCTCATCTTATTATGCTTCAATTAAATACATGTCTAACACCTCACAGGACTGAAAACTGAAGATGTTTGCAAACTTACAGCAAATACATATGTTAAGTGTTTTTTAGGAAAAGTTCTCTATATTTTCAGATGATACTATTTAAAGCATTACTTGAGTCTGAATCTCATGAATAAAAGAAACCCTGAAAGGAGAAGTGGAACAGTCTGGAAATCTGACACAAATTTGCAGTTTATAGATTACAGGACTGTGTTAATTGCTTTAATCCATTTTCACAACCATAAAAAACCCACATAAGATAAAGGAAAATTTTTAAATCCCCAACTTCGAGCCACAATTTCATATGCAATATCTAGTGTTGATTTTATCTCATTACAGTTTCATATGTTGCACCATTCATTTGACTTTAGTGGAGCTGCTTCCGAGTTAGTCCCGTGATAGCTATCAGACTGTATATTTATGTATCTATTACAAGTTATAAACTTTCCTGTTCTTGCACTTCAAGTGCATTCAGTCTCATAAAAAAATTCCCTCTCCCCCTAAAAAACCCTCAAGATATGGAATCAGGCCTTTCAAATGGAATGTAGTTTTTGAGTCTGTTGAGTTTAAGACACGTGTATATTAAAGCTGTTAGTGCATCATTTTTCATTGACTAACATGCTGAATTCCTCAGAGCATAACAAGTTAAGGACAAAGTAAATAACTGATTAGCTGTCAGCCTTCTTGGTCATCCTTATGAAAAAGGATTAGTGCTAGCAAAGGGCCAAAGAGAAGTAAGACATGCTTCTACAAATACTCTTTGAACTATGACAAAAAAACCTGCTAGGGGGCACTCCTTTCCTTTTAAAAGGAGAGTGTAAAGCAATGGTGATTCAGAAATGGCTGGCTCACTTCACTACTGTGTCTTTCACAATTAGTATTTAATCAATAAAGCAAATAGATTAAAAAAATAGAAAACGTATTTCTATGTTTGTCTTACATTTATTAAAAACAGGCAAGGGAATATGTGGGTGTCTTGGTTTAACCCCGGCTGGCAACTAAGCACCACACAGCCGCTCACACACTCCCCCCACAATGGGACGGGGCAGAGAATCAGGAGGGTGAAAGTGAGGAAACTCATGGGTTGAGCTAAAGACAGTTTAACAGGGAAAGCAAAACCTGTGCATACAAGCAAAGCAAGGAATTAATTCACTACTTCCCATCAGCAGGCAGGTGTTCAGCCATCCCCAGGAAAGCAGGGCTCCATCATGCCTAACCGTTACTTGGGAAGACAAGTACCATCACTCCGAATGTCTCCCCCTTCCTTCTTCTTCCCCCAGCTTATATACTGAGCAGGACATCATATGGTCTGGAATAGCCCTTTGGCCAGCTGGGGTCAGCTGTCCTGGCTGTGCCCCCTCCCAGCTTCTTGTGCACCTGGCAGAGCTGAGAGCTGAGAAGTCCTTGAGCAGTCTTAGCACTGCTTAGCAACAACTAAAACATCAGTGTGTTATCAACATTCTTCTCATACTAAATCCAAAACACAGCACTATACCAGCTACTAGGAAGAAAATCAACTCTATCCCAGCTGAAATCAGGACAGCGGGAAAACAAGTTCACAAATTTGGAGATCAAATTACTAGTTTTCCACCTGGCTACATAACTAATTATATTTATATTTAAAACTTGTGACAGACAGAAGGAATGGAAATTCCTCACATCTTCATGTCAGTGAGTAAAACTTGCTGACTGGCCACTTACTGGTTTTTTGGGTTTTTTATGATAATCTAATAATAGCTAAGAATGGGTTCTGGAAGACCCATGACTCTGGTATTATGAAAGAAGAAAGAGGTGCAGGGTGTGTCAGAAAACATACAAAAATGATGCCAGACAGAACCAAGAGTGAGAAGGAAGATTAAACATTAACACCCTACCTATTCCACGAAGGATTTGACATATTGATGACTTGTCAGTACCTCACCTTACCTTCACCAGACTAAGCCATCAAATCTGGGACCCAGTGAGGCAGTGGACAGGTGAGCATAAAATGAGAGAAAGTAGTAGATACTAGGAAGTTTGTGTGTATAGTTTGTTCTGGATATATTTTGAACCATTGAGAGTTAGTATCATTGTAACTGTATGTAATGATTTTGGCTGGCATAGAGTTAATTTTCTTAATAGTAGCTCAGATGGTGCTGTGTTTTGGATTTGTGATGGAAACAGTATTGGTAATACACCAATGTTTTCAGTTTTGCTGAGCAGTGCTTATACAGAGTCAAGGCTGTTTCTGCTTCTCACATCATCCTTCCAGTGAGTAGTCTGGGGGTGCCCAAGTTGTTGGGAGGAGACACAGCTGGGCCAGATGACCCCAGCTGACCAAAGGGATATTCTATACCATATGACATATGCCCAAAAGTAAATACTTAAACATGAGATGCATAGTACCAAGAACAATTCATTAGGACCACACAACTTAACATTAATCCCTCTGCTATCTTATTTCCTGACAGTCCCACAGCACACCAAAAGATTTATTATGCTGCAAAGTACAGTCAGATCCATAATCTTGCAGGTTTGTTTATCGCTATATCGTAGTAGCATTGCACAAATTATGTGTGGATCTGCTTGTGCTTTCTTTCATGTATGCACACACGCCATGTGATGGTGAAAAGATTGGTGAATTTCTTTAACAGGCTATGTGGTCAAGCTGGCCAAAGCATTGAGAGTACTTCTCATAGGACTTTGTTTTGATAACAAAATAAGACTGGAAATATTTTCTTTTTTTTCCTCATTCATGACGTTGTTCTTATTTTAGGTAGAGCCTAGTTTGGAACTAAACAATTAATATTCTTCCAGGCAAACTGTGCATGCTTTACTGCATGTCTGGTTCCCCACTGACACCAGGGGAAAGTAATGCTGATACTCTACACCAAGGGAACCCAAATTTTCAGCAAACTTAGACAGGAGTAGTCAGGAGCTATATCAGCTTTTAGGGCTTTAGCATCTTCACTGGCCTCTCAGCATAAATTCTGCTTAGAGAGCAGACAATCATTTCCTTCTAAAGATTCACTGGGAGTAAAATCCACCATTCTCCCCATCATCTCTGGGACAGCTGACAGGTGTAGATTTCTGCAATAACCAGGCAAGGGTTTTTTTGAAGGAAAGTAGCAGGTGCTGTGCCTAGAAAAGAAGCCTATATTCTTCCACTACAGCAACTTTACTGGTACCAGATTTTGGATGTGGCATAAAACACAGTCTGTAAAAGTGAACTTGGATTAAGGGATCAGTATGAGTAGCCCTGAAGTTCAAAGGATTTTGATTTCTTTCTTTGGGATACAGCTAATTTATAATTTAAAAAATTGTCATAAAAAAAACCCCAGTAAGTGGCCAGTCAGCAAGTTTTACTCACTGACATGAAGATGTGAGGAATTTCCATTCCTTCTGTCTGTCACAAGTTTTAAATATAAATATAATTAGTTATGTAGCCAGGTGGAAAACTAGTAATTTGATCTCCAAATTTGTGAACTTGTTTTCCCGCTGTCCTGATTTCAGCTGGGATAGAGTTGATTTTCTTCCTAGTAGCTGGTATAGTGCTGTGTTTTGGATTTAGTATGAGAAGAATGTTGATAACACACTGATGTTTTAGTTGTTGCTAAGCAGTGCTAAGACTGCTCAAGGACTTCTCAGCTCTCAGCTCTGCCAGGTGCACAAGAAGCTGGGAGGGGGCACAGCCAGGACAGCTGACCCCAGCTGGCCAAAGGGCTATTCCAGACCATATGATGTCCTGCTCAGTATATAAGCTGGGGGAAGAAGAAGGAAGGGGGAGACATTCGGAGTGATGGTACTTGTCTTCCCAAGTAACGGTTAGGCATGATGGAGCCCTGCTTTCCTGGGGATGGCTGAACACCTGCCTGCTGATGGGAAGTAGTGAATTAATTCCTTGCTTTGCTTGTATGCACAGGTTTTGCTTTCCCTGTTAAACTGTCTTTAGCTCAACCCATGAGTTTCCTCACTTTCACCCTCCTGATTCTCTGCCCCGTCCCATTGTGGGGGGAGTGTGTGAGCGGCTGTGTGGTGCTTAGTTGCCAGCCGGGGTTAAACCAAGACAAGTTCTTACCTTTGCTCTCCCCACACCAAGATATAAAGGAGGACATGGAGGCATAATGTGTGTCCTGTTTCATGTAGGTTGAGCCAGCAGAAGGAACAAAGACAAATGTATGCATTTATCTTAAAAAAATTATAATATCTATTCTTGCAGTACAGGCTAAGAAGCTATATGAGATACTATATTTTCTGACAAAACCTGGAAAAAGATTATTTCAAATAGAAAGGTCCTTATTTTTCCTGGATCAGTCTTCAGCTTCCCTATGTGTAAAGTAAAAAAAAAATAAAAGAACAAGCTAAAGGTAAAAGTGACCTTAACAGAACTCACTTTGGATACTACTTCAAATAAATACAACAGCATCAAAAACTCTGAATGATATTTTTAGTGTCCTTCTTACCATTACGTTGAAATCATCATAAAAGTATCCCGTGTTTTGTTCTTTTTGTATGGTTACGAAAATGATGTTTACTCATGTTTTGAGCTACAAACAGCGAAGCCAGTTTTTACATGAGTATAGCCAAAAGCTTAACATGACTTATAGAACTTCTGGAATATTTAACAGGTAACCTGGTTGATGCTTATTGCCTAAAGTATTCCTGTCTTCTTGTTAATTTTCTTCAGGACTAACAGAGCGGAGGTTGGGATTTATTTTTAAATGCAGAACATATATTATAGTAATAAGTGACAGAAAAATTGAGGACTTGCCTAAAATGAGTTTTGTTCAGTACAGCTTGTTGCACAATGCTATTCACATTGCAGTCAGCGAGGTGCTGAGTCTTTCATAATGATTGCTCACCTAAGTTCCTGTATAAAAACACAAAAACATTATCCTCTGCATTTAGATTAATTATAAAAGAGAGAATGCAGCAAGTTTTCTTCCCTTTTTTTTTTCCCTTTTTTTTTGGGTTAGGTCTATTCATTAAGATTTGCAGAAAACAGATGTGATTCTACTTTAATGCATCCAGACTTTGTCGTTTATTGAACTATTTTCATTACTTTGAATTTAGAAAATAAGCTTAAGCTGTTAATGGACTTTGAATAGAAAGATACAAAGAATCTTGTCTTCACTATTTTCTACTAATTACTAATTCTGTTTCCATAAGGAGGTTTAATGTTTATGCCTAAAATTAACCATGCATGCCTTTTAGAATGTGTATTTAAAAGAGCTCCTGCTGTTGTGGTAGAATTTCATTCTGTAGAATTCTTGTAAACATGCAAAATTTAACTTGTACATCTGGTTTGCATAACATAAAATTTCTGGTGTATACAGACACAAGTTCATGTGCACACAGAGACAAACATACACATACATGTATAATATTTCGTCCACCTTCACAGAGCATGAGTTCAACCCATGCAAATTTAACATAGCATATTACACTAATTTCAAAACATTTTGGATCACATTCTGCTTGATGAACAGCATTTTGCTTCTTCCTTTCTTAGCTTGTATATGAACAAGTTCTCTATATTATAGCAGAACGACTTGAATGTCATTTACGAAATTTGCATGCTGATGTAATTTTCAAGAAATAACAGAAATCTACGTTTCTGTCAATAATCGTGTTCATTATGTACCAAACAAATAAATTCAATATAGATCGTTACCTATCCTCTTTGCACAATGAAACTACCTTAGATTGTATAGCATGTGTATGCAATATATATTTACTCATCCGGTGCAGATTTTGAATGTCCAGTAGCTTTCAATCCAAGTTAAGGTAATTGTGTGGAACTACTAAAGATAATGTTCCTAAATATCTCAAATATTTAGGAATATGTTGCCAAAATCTCCCCAAAAACTAACGTTGGTTCCTCTTTCTATGGTTTGCCTTTCTCATTTGCCTTTGGTCTTTGGGTCTCACTAGTCAGCAGTGGCATTCAAGAAATCCTGAAATGCTTTTTATCAAATAGAAAGTGATCCAAAATGCTTGAAAATTAATACAGTAGCTTATGCTCAATTTTCTTAGGTTGAATTCATGCTATATACTGGTGAATGGCTTATTACCCGTATATGTGTATATGTGTTGTGTGTGCACATGCACTCATATCTGTATATTCTGACACCTGAGGGTATAACAACTCTACCAAAGATCATATTGGATGGTCGAGAGCTGTTTTCTAGTTCCATCTCATCCAAGAACCCATGTAGTCAATCTTATTCTGCGTTCCAACTTGGTAGTAGATTTGTTTCTTACATTTCTTCAATGCACCATTGCATGTAGCAACCCTTACACAGCAAATAGGAGAGATTTACCTCTCCTGCTTTACCTCAAGTTTATATCAGCCTGAATCTGAGAGGTTTTGGACTCCTCTCTTTCTCCATGCATTTAATAAATTCTTAGTCATGTTTGTATCAACTTTCTTCTGTCACGTGTCTTTCCTGCACTTTTAATTGGTTAATAATTTTAGCAATAAATTAAGCACAATGGAAAGTAATAATCTTTAGCAGCACCATATGTTCAGTCCATAGCATATGTCCTTAAATGCCTTATTTAGTTTAGGTCTGCATAACATCCTTCAAGCTTGTCTTTAATTTGTAACTTACTATCTAAACAAACCTCGTTTCTCCCAGTCTGAAATCAAACCAGTTAGCAGAAATTACTGTTAGCAATCGCTTAGCATATATTGGTTGGCTTTGCACTGAAGTGATCTTGGAGAATTTATACCACTACTGTACTGGAGAAGCTAATAAGTAATAACTAAGAGTTAAAGCCTAGCCATAACACAGCCAATTCTTATTTAGTTAAAATTGCTGAGTTATCATTTGTAAGAGAGAACTAAAAAGGCACCAATGATGTGAACTGAAGTTGGGAAGATTATTGTTCAGCTTTTGACCTGTTGGGTCCTTCAGCACCCACTCACCCCACCAGGGCTGCCTGTGTTTGAGGACCCCTCTGACAGACTGAAACTTAGTTGTGGACCAGCCTATATCACTACAGATTGGGGCTGACTCCAACTACACTCACAGAACCTGCTTTGCATTTCCTGTTTATGTCCTCCTGTGGAACTCTGTCCCTTGTCAATGAAGTCCCTGCCACTGCCGCCTTGCTGTCCAAGACCGAGATGTCCCCAACACACAACACCCAAACGAATAACAGACCCATGAAGGTTATAACCCTCCTAACAAAGACTTCAGGACAGCAAAGGCCTGTTGTTACCCTTCTCTGTTCTTGAGGACTGACATGTCAGCCACAGAGACAGAGAAGGTTGAACTAACACCAAACCGGGGTAAGTTCTAGGAAGGCTTTCTGTGTAATTATTTTAACTGCATTGTAATGAGGGTTTTCTGTAGTCATAACAACTGCTTGTATACTCATTAAGTTGTTAAGAACTTAATTAGGCCAGCAGAAAATTCTTAGCTTCATACACATGGTATGGTCCCTTTTGTTCATAACAAGATTTATGCATGTAACATACTCCTGCAACCTCAACTGTGCTAGCTCTAGTACTCATTTCAATTTTTAGTGAATTTAAATTAATAACCTAGAAGACAACTACTCCAGGAAAACAAAACAAAACAAAAAAGCTAAGTAGTTCATTTAATTGGATCACTAAAGTGTCAGATGACTACTAAACCTGGTGAGTGACAGCAAGATTTGTGTTGACATGAGCAGAAAAATGTCAGGAAAGACAACTCATCTCTTGGTGGCACTAGTAATAGTTAAATAATTTCCGCCAAGTCATCTGAATGCAAGCTCATTGATTAGAGATAGATATTCACCAAAGTCATGTCTTTTCTTGAACTGTATGAATGACTGTTAATTTGGGCATAACAGGCACTAGAGAAATTATATATTTAAAAAAATAATTGAAAAATAAGACCTATTTATGGTCTTCTTTTATTGTTTCTTTCCTGTATTTTTCCTTTCCCAGTCACAATACAAAAGTCCTAACATTAAAATACTCATGAACAATTAATTTGTGACTATGTATAAAAAAACATGAGCTACTTTATACTGTGTATTATTCAATTGAGCTGTTATTTTATTGTCTTTTACTCAAGATGACATTTTTGATCAAATAAGGAAAGACAGATAGAAAGGTAGCTTAGCAAAAGCAGGAAAAATCTCTCAGCAAAGCACAGTTCTATGATGATCTAGATGCTTATTTCTCATTATTTGTACAGACTTCTTGTTTTCCAAAAGCCAAATATGGATAATTTTCTTCCTTTTTAATACTCTATCTCTCTCCATTGTTCCTAGGAGGTACTTCAATGCAGATAATTGAACTTCAGTTAATTCTGCATGTTGTTCCAGATCAGTTTCTTACTACTGCTAATGTGGGTCTGTCATTATCCACTCACTGCCACATACTCAATTCTGTGTGACTATTTTTTAAGTCTTGTGTGAACACATTATATTTATTACTCACTAGGAAGTTACAGAACAATGTGGCATATGAAATTCTTATAAACCAAATTACCTTTATAAAACATTGTGCTCTTTTATTAGCTTGTTCTGTTTTATGGCCAGTAATAAGATGATTTTAAAGAAAATTAGAATTTTCTTTCTGATAAGTAGTGTGGTAGTGGTGGTTTATTATACTGACTGTGTATTTTTTTGGTAATTCCGAAACTATGAGGGATGAATGCCTAAATAAAACTGAGCATCTGAGTCCAAGGATTTCTGCTGCCAGCTTCGCCTCAGTTAAACTAATGCAAAGGACTACCATGTATAACACTAAGAAATGTTAATCTGAGATCCAGAACCAAGATCTGTTCGGTGCTCAGAGCATAAGCAGATGTAAACTTTGTGAAATACCCACATATGTTGTAAAACATCCTGATAAAGAAGCTGGGAAAACGAGTTAGATATTAATGTTAGAATACATTTCACATTTCCAATTACATCTGGATCATGTTACTGTGTTATTGAGAACTTGAGGTTTCAACTCCTTTTTTCCAACATCATGCAGGGGGAAACTTTTCTGTAGTTAAATCTTTTCCTCACATTATTGTAGACACTTTAAAGAACGCTGAAGTGTCTGTGAAAAAGGGTCCACTTTTTTATCAGCTTAGATCTTGAGAATACCTTCCTACAAAAATCGGTTGAGAGTGAATTGTGCCTGTAAAAAGGAGCAGAGGTGGGATCTATTGAAATTCTTCACAGTCAGAATTAAAATTCCTAAACTAGCCTTGTAATAAAGAACACTTCTTGCAAGAGGATTAAAACCTGAAAAAGAGCATTGCATTTTCTTTTGATATGACATTCCTGTTCATAAATGCCTATAGGTATTATAATGAAGACAAAATGCATTAAGTCATTGTTAGGATTACAATGGCAATGTCTAAAATATGTCAATCATTTGTCTTACATAAAGATAGATGTGAATGGTCTGGGTTTCTCAAATTTTCCTCCAGGATGCTATGACTCTGTATTTGCCTCTGTTAATTATGTTGGGTAATTTCCACAATCTATCTTGATTGGAGGAATTAAAGTTTTTGATTAAATGCATTTATTTAATTCAGAACTGCAGTTATAACACATCAGAAAAAGAAGTCTGCAATACTTAAGTTCAACAACTTGTTGTTTCAAGTTCCACAGTTTTATTGGGTAAAACCTTTGTAAGATCCCCAAATGGCATAGACTTAGGTTCTGCTGCACTGCATCTAGACACGTGACTGGAGAACATGTAGACACATCGAAGGAAATTTTAGTTCCACTGCAAGAGCAGTGAAGCTTCAGCAGCATGTATATCAGTGAAAAAACAAGGTGGATCACAGTTGGAGGGCAGTAGTGTCTGCATGCAACCCTCTAGAAAGTTTTACTGTAGGATAAAGGAATCAGAACAATTGAGCCTGGTCCTGAAACAAAACTGTTTGGATCTTAAATGTTATAAATAATAATACAAAAATATGCCTCTTGCCTTACACATAATTAAACAGACAAAATAATTATAAAGCCATCTCTGGAAGCTTCAGTGTTTCTGTAGGAATGTATTATGATTAATTATTCCATTCAGTTTGTTCAGCCAGCAACACTGAGACACAGGATTTGTTTAGTCATAATCAATCATAAATCAGTAACAATTATTAAAAAAAATCTAGTTTGATTTCCTCTGAATCACAAGCTATTAAATTTCACTAAGTTGTTCCCAAGAATGCAGTACTCCTGATCCTAGAGGTAGAATAAAATTTATTCTTTGGTTTTTGATTCTAAACATCTTTTTTCTTTTTTTTTTTTTTTTTAAAGGGTGAGAATCACTGTTTATATAGGGAAATTCTTGTGTAAGAACAAAGTTCTTATTTTTTCAGTTTAAAAATGACTAGACCTATGACTTTCTAATCTGACCTCCTGTATAACAAGCAGCCATTACAATTTTACAGTGGTTTTTATAGTGAAGGGATTTGTATTATCTATCTCTGTAAGGGAGCATTATTAATAACGATAAACTGCAGTGAAGTAAGACCAGATATTTTAGAAAATAATCCAGTCTTAGTTTAAAAGCTCCAGCTACTTCTAAATTTCATTGGTGGGCTATTTCAGTGGTAAAATTCCTTGCCACAAAAAAGCAAAACAGAACACATGCACTTCCCCCAATCAAAACACAGTTTGTTCTCTATTTTAATTATTAAAATTCTTTATTTGCCATTTTATATTATTACTGTAATGTTAATAATAAAATAACATATAGCTATTCTAAGGATATTTAGCAGAAATGAGAGCAACCTGTGTTACTGCATCAGATGAAAAAGGAATGAAGTTTGATGGATGTTGTTTATGTCTCACTAACAGCCCTAAAGGCATCTCATAATTTCATGATAAGAATGCACTTCTTTGTCAAGAGACATTAACATCTGGGTTTTTTTTTTAAGTTTAGTCATTACATGCTTTGTCTGACAACTCAATGTAGTATATTTTGATGGATAACTGAGTGAAAGGCTTGAAAGGTCTCTAAATAAAATCCATGTTCCAAATTTAATAAATGCTGAAGTGCAATACAATTATAAGACCTCTGACTGAAAACCGAAACAAGGTGCTTTCTTTGTTTTGAGAAATTTTAGTGATATTAAAGGAATAAGTAGGGCTTGCTAGACTTGAACCTCTTCTCTGCCTCTCTCTGTTAAAGTAACTGTTTCCACCTCATAGACTGCTAACAGTTTCAACTGTTGACTGAAGTGACTTTTGGAAATATCTATTGCAAAATTAATAGGATTCAAAAATATTCATTAGAATAGAAAAGTTCCACTGTGGACTGAAGTTAGCTTGTGGGTTGTCAGTCTTTAATTAATTTTGAAAATTAATTATTTTTAAACAGCAAGAAAGAGGTTGAAGAATATATTCCTCTACTGAAAAATATTTTGCAATTTTGGACATAGAAAATTGTTAACCAAATGTACATGCTTTCTTTTCTCTACATCTCTGCTGCATCACAATATTCAGCCAATCAGGTAGATGTATCACAAGGCTGGCTTAATTAACCAGGGAATTCAGACTAAGCTCTAATGCAAAAAGGAGGTAGATATTCAAGAGTTGAACATGAGGGCAGGTGACAGAGGAGGAATATAGAAATACATGGATATGTAGTTGAAATTTATAAGAGTTTCAAGGGCAAGAAGAGCTATTACAACTCCATCAGCAACAGAAAGAAGAAAAAGATGGTCTTGCTGCTGAATGGGGAGAGCGATTTAGTGCCAGAAGTCATAGAGAAGACAGAGGTAATAAATGCTTTCTTTGCTTTGGTACTCACTTACAAGGTCTCACAGACTTTTGTGCCTAGAGACAGGGTTCAGGTGGAGAGGAGCTACCAGCAGTGGAAGAGGATCTACTCAAGCAGGGATCTCTTCAGAAGCTCAAACAAGAAGACAAATGGGTTGCATCCAAGCCCTGTGAGAAAGGTGGCTGTTGTCATTGCAACTGTCATCGCTCTTCGTAATTTCTTATAGGTAGTATGGAGAAGGTCAAGGATGATAGGGAAAGGCAAATGTCGAACTCATCTTCAAAAAGAGCAAAGGAATGATCTGGTGAAAAATAGACTAGTAAGCCTTGCTTCAGTCTATTAGACAATCTTGATCACATCCTGCTTGAAGACAATTCTAGGGATATGAAGAAGGTGATTAAGAATAATAAGCATGAATATACAAGGAGTAAATGATGCACACCAACCTGTTTGCCTTTTGTGATGAAATGACTGGCCATGTTTGTGAGAGAAAAGCAGTGTTAAAGGGTAACAATAATTGGTCATACTACACAGGCATTCACTTACAAATGATTTCTTTAGGCATCTTACTTATACCAATATCAACAAGCTGGAGGAGGAGACAGAGGGTAACCTCATCAAGATGCTGATAACAAAAGCCTGTAGGTTATCAGCATGCTCCAGGGCAGAGACATCATTCAGAAGGAACTGGACAGGCTAGAGGAATGGGCCAACAGGAATCTCATAATATTTGATAAGGACAAATGCATTTGAACATTGTTCTGCTCATGTATTCAGAAAAGTTATCTATGTACATTGTTTCTTTCCATGCTTCACCAAAAGTCCTTTCGATTTAACAATAGTGTCTTCACAGATATCCAAGAGCAAAAAATTACTACTGAATTAGAGCTGTCTATGCAACATCACCAGAAATACTCCTTTTATTATTTTATCTTTGGCAGAATTGAATGAAAGTTTAGAATGATGTAATTGTTAGTGAACAGAATTGTTAAGTCTTCTCAATTTATATAACATATGCAGACTTGCTGTTGTAGGATTAGATTACAAGAGACGTAAAAATCTGATGACAAGCCTTTTGGAGGATAGGATAGTATGGTAATGTTTTACAAAATCCTCCATGTGTGTAGTCATGTGGCTTTCCTGCCCACTATTACACTTTAAGGTGTTTCAGTGCAATGACCTTTGTTTCATTTCTTGTTTGCACAGCACTTTCTGTTGAACACTACAAAATAATGTTTTCCAGTATGAGGCTATGAAGTATGATAGTTTTTACTTTCAATGATTTGTAAGCTAAAAGGGTCTATTTTATCAATGGTACAGGGTATTAATGGGATTTTAATGTGCACCTCCTTCGTATATCAATGCAATAATAGAGTCACAAGCAGACATACATGATAAATTATTACAGCTTTAAGAAAAAGTTAATGTTCTTGTTCGTAGAAAAGGTGGTTATACTATGCATATGTTATATCTGTCCTGTCCTTATGAGCTTTTATGGTCTTCAGAATAATAATCTCCAAAAAAATGTTTTTTATTATATATGTCTATATAACATATGTCTTAATATTTTTTAGCAAATTTATTATGAATTGTAGATAGTTGTGAAGAACAGTATGCTTTATTTCATACCACACAACTTATGTTTCTGAAATTCAACATGGTCAACTTCTAAATAACTTTTTATCTATGATTTTTCTATCTCAAAATATCTGCTCAGCTTTCATCTTATTTGGTCTCAATACAAGTTTCATTAGATTTTTCAGGTTTGATTAGATTTGTAGGTTTTATTTTCTTTGTTTCAGTAATTTAAAAATCATTTCTAAGATAAAGCACTATTGTAAGAAAAAGAAAAGTCCTATTTCACTTTTTCTCTCTTATATATGTGCAATTACTTTGATCATAAAAGGAAGTCAAAACTGAGTGTTTTAAAAGCTATCAGACACATTTTCTTTTGTTAACAACTACATCTGGGATTGTTTTTTTTAATGTATATTTGGCTAGATATATACTAAACCCCTTTACTGGACCAGATTTCCACCTCTTGGCAATGCTTTGAATTCTGGTTTCAGTCCAGGGTAACTTCTGTTTTGTGTAAAAGGGAAACGAAATATCCTTTTCTTTCTGCTTCTAATGTATGACCACCTCTTGGAATGCTTTGAATTCTGGTTTCAGTCCAGGGTAACTTCTGTTTTGTGTAAAAGGGAAACGAAATATCCTTTTCTTTCTGCTTCTAATGTATGACATCAAATTACCATTATCCTTTCTCTAGGCCCTAATTTTGATTCCTATGATGTAAGAAATTCACTCTAAAGTAAGGACTTTCACATTAGCCAGAATCAGATGGTGTGAAGCTGTTTTATTTTCACTCTGGTGAAACTGTCACTTAGCATAACTGTAGGGTGAATTTCAAATATTGCAGGAGCTCCATCTGCTTAGTTATTAGATTTCTGACAATTAGAAGAGGGTAAAGAAAAAAGATTGACTTTATGATTTGCAGGGCTAGAAGCAGAGGGCAAAGAATTCACAAAATTACTACCTTGTTAAAAAAAAATACATATTTTATTTTATTAATTATCTATAGGGGGAGGAATCAAGAAGTTGTAAGAATCTGGATATCATAACAAACAAATCTTTGTTTCTTGCCACAACATTAAATGATTTAGATAGGGAGGAAGAGTTTGTGTAATTCCAGGTTCATGAGGATAGGGGTGGAAGAAGTGTCAGCTGTATTCTAGACACACCGAAACTTTGAGATATCTAGCAGTGCATCTTTCTGTAATTGTAATTAGGTTGGAAATCAAATCAATTATACACACACATATATATAAATTAAAATACTTATCTGTATTTTAAAAATTTGCTTTATATGCATTAACTTTGTAGAGAAAGCAATGCAGCAGTGCAGAAAAAGATAATTAAAATTATTGTTTCATTGGAAGTTTCAGTGTGAAGAACACAGAATATCCTGAACCTACTGCAATCAGCTATGACACCAAATTAATAAATTGAAACAGTTGAATAAATTTATAATGTTCCTCATTATTTTTTTAACTATCCACACAGACACACTTGAAATATACTTCCATGCATTGAGATTTAAGTCAAGCTGTGTTTAATATTTTTGAGAATAAAATCTCATCAGATATTTTTAATTAGAAGTTTGACTCATTTTTACAAATAGGATCCTAATTCTGAGCCCAAAACAAACCC
>NW_009259422.1:0-2666 GCF_000687185.1 Egretta garzetta
GCGGCCTTTTGCCGTCTTGCTCCTTTGGCTGCCTGGTTGCTGTTTCTGTTACTGCCTTTTTACCTTTTGTTTAATGTTATACTTATTCAATAAATTATTTTTTTAACTCTTTGATTTGTTGCTGCTTTTATGCTTAGTTGTGCTTTAATTTAAGCTTCATAAAGTTTTAACTTTTTTTTAGCCGTTGAAGGTTTTATGTTGTGAGGATACTCTGTGTTCATCCTGGGTGTTCGTAAGGGCAATCATTAGGGGGTGATGTAGTTTCCATTGAGGAGCTTGCTTATAGCTGTGCTCATTTTGGCTGGGGTGTTGTTTCCTAGCTTTTATGGGATTATATTTTGCATTTCTGCTGAAAGTAGCATTGATGGCATTCACCCAAATGTGGGGATGTTTTTCATCTTCCTGAGCAGGATTTTATACTGCGTCAAGGTCTTTTCTGCTCTTCAGACTCCTGTGCTAGCAAGTAGGGTATGCCTGAGTAGGTAGTTTGGAGAGGATACAGCTGGAACAGCTGACCCGAACTGATCAATGGGGTATTCCATATCATAGGATATTATGCGTGCCATATAAAGCTACGGAAAGGAGAGGAAGGGGTCATGTTCGGGGCGATGGAGTTTGTCTTCCAAAGTAACCATTACCCATGACGGAGCCCTGCTTTCCTGGAGATGGCTGAATGATGGGAAGTAGGGAATTAATTCTTTCATTTGCTTTGCTTGTTTGAACGTTTTTTCTTTTACCTATTCAAATGTCTTTATCTGAAGCTATGAGTTTTCTTGCTTTTACACTTTTGATTGTCTCCCTTTGGAGAGGAGTGAGCAAACATGGAGCTGGGTGGTACTTAGCTGCATTCTGGGGTTACCAGGACGACGGCGCTGCATTGCTGTAGGTGTAATTTATGTAGTTTGTGTTTGGATTGCATCCCTGAAGGCTCACAAGTCCCCTGTGAGAATGCAGCTTTCTCTTTTGCAGGCACAGAGCAAGTGCTTGAAGGCGTTCTCACAGAAAGTACAGTCAAATGCAGAATGGAGTATTGTTCTTGCAGTCCTTTAGCAATGATGAAATAATATGGCACCTACTGTTCCAGAACACTGTTCTCTCCGATTTGGACCTGTCCTTTGCATTGAACGGATTCAGAGTGATCATGTCTGAAATTCTGGGTACTTGCAAATACAGCCTTCAGCCACCTGATGATGTACTTGGCAAGAGAAGTATAGTGCTCAAACCTTCCTCCTGGTTCAGGTTTTCTCTGCATGTACATACTCGAATAGTCTCTTCTGTCCACTTCAGCACTCACATTAGCTCTGCACTTTTTCCAGAGAGGCCTGATTTTGTCAGTGTGTCTTGATAAATGAACCTTCAGCCCAGAAGTTTGGCAGCATTCCTTACCAATTGAGCTGTTATTCTATCTTGTGTCTCTTGGTATCCTACTTTTAGACAGAAGTGATGGTGACCACAGACTGGTGGTTTGATTTTTGTTTGGGTTTTTAGTATACTGTTTCTACTTTTATATCAAAGAATTAAAAAAAAAAACTCCTTTAACAGAAGGCTTGTGTCAGAGTGGTAGTCTGATTGTACTCTTGCAGAGAAGAAGCAAGATGCAAAAAACCTGGCACAATTTATAAAAGAAGCTGTTTTCCTGAGTGCAGGATTCCAGCTTGTTATTAGATGAAAAACCATATATATAAAATGCCTGGAGTTGTATTTCAAAATTAAATTTTGACTTGACATTTCTGAGCCTTTTAACTCTGTGCCTAAAAAAATGACACCGTCACTTTTTATCTGCCTTTAACATTGGTCTTATACCAGTAATTACCACCACCTTGTAATTAGCTGAGTGTTCTGAATCTCTCTGCCTGTCATCACGTGAATTGGGTTGTTCCCATGAAAGTGTGAGCGTTCGTGTTCTCTTATTTGCCTGAAGTCTCGTAGTTTTCCTTTCTTCATTCAAATGTTTGTTGGTAAGGCCATTGTGTGTGAAGCAGCAGTCCTCAGAAACTTCCTAGGGATCACCTGAGCTGTAATTTCTGTTAAACTCATTCAGGGATATTTCGTGGTTATGATTTTATGGAGGATGGAGAGAAAGACAGTTACTTATGGGAGCTCAGATTCCTAGACTGTATATTTTTATTTGCACTGCAGATTATTCTTTTTCAGTACAACTTCAGACACCCTGCATGTATTTCTTCCCAGGATCCCCCTGTATTTAGCATTTAGCATTGACACCAGCCTGACCTGCCAGTTGGGTGTCCTGATGCTACAAGACAAGATGGGCAGTGACCAGCAGAAATTGTCTCACTCCTTGCATGTGTGTGCCTTGTGGTTGCATGGTTGACCATCTCATAAGGTTTGTGCTCTGAGAGAGGATTCCCCTTCCAACTGAGAGTTTCACGCTGACCTCTCCTGAGCGGTGCGGTGATGTCCGGCAGTACCACTGAATTCATCGAGTGCCTTTTTTCTACCAGGACATTAGTTTGGGGCACTCTTAGTCACTCAGCTTCATACTTACATAAGCTGTATTGAAATATACCTCTCTTTGACAACGTTTTCCCTCTGACAATTTTGTTTGAAGTTGGCTAAAGTGGTCTGAGATTGCTAGAGTGAATTAAAACTCCATTTTGTGAATGGACTTGTGTACAGCCAGATCACGTTTTCCTTGGAAACTGGGC
>NW_009259422.1:2697-3071 GCF_000687185.1 Egretta garzetta
GAACAAAAGGAAGAAAAGGAATGGGAGGCCTTGAAACAAGTAGTTAACGTCTATCCAGTGGTTTCCTACCCAAATTGGAGGAGTGGGCAGAGTAATATTCGATATATTTCCAAGGGTGGCATGATATTTAATTAGTTCTTATGAAGGGAGGCTAAAGGGTTAACAAAAGGACCTTTGTGAAGCCAACTGTAGATCCATCTTAAATTGCTAGCATTGTGTTTTAGATTAATTTACTAATCATATGAAATAAAGTATAGATAAGAAACTTAACACTGTAAGGAATGTGGAAGAGGAGAGATGAGTAGGAAATGGCCCATCTTTGTTACAGGCCTTGGAAGGCAGGTAGGAGAACAAAGTGTCTGGGCCTTTGGCGG
>NW_009259422.1:3121-17671 GCF_000687185.1 Egretta garzetta
TTGGGAGGCTAGCCAAGGATGGGGAGCCGGTTGGTACCGGCTGTGTTGTTCTGACAGCCGAATAAGGGGGGTGGAAGCTGGAGTTCACCAAAAGGACAAGGTGAAGAAGAGGAGTGGATGAAGTAAACTACCCCAACTCAAATCACTGAGCATGCGCAGTTGGGAGGGACTTATGGAAATGACCTCTTGAGACTAATTTTTATACAAAGCGGGGACAGGTTCTGCCTATGTATAGGTGTATTGGGAAACTTCACGTATACGTAACACTTTGCTACATATAAACGGGGCAAGCTGCCGTGTTGCGGCACGCACAACTTTGGTGGGACTGCCCCCCATGCTGCCCAGCGCTGAATAAACATACCTGCTGTACAGTCTGACAGATTGGGGACTCTCTTTTCCGCATGTCACTTAGAGAATCCAAAGTCATTTTCACTGTCCCTGTTTGCTTCCTGATTAAGCAGTGCTGTCTAAGATGGGCCACTCGCACTCTCGGTTGGACAAACTCCTTTCTCGAATGTGGCGCAGTGGCTTATGCCTGCTCTAGCACTAAATGCTTTGCTTCCTCCTCTCTATTACTTTGTAGGGCCTTTCTGGAGTCCTTTTGAAAAGAGAGAGTCGCGAGCATCTGAGACAAGTCCTAGGATCGTTTCTCAAGACGTTGGAAGACAGATATGTATAACTTAGCCTTGAAAGAGGATTTTACTTAGATTGCTCAAGATGACATTAATTCAGCTTGATCTGTCTCCCGAGACCTTACCAGTGTAGTCCCTCTCATGTAATCTTGCTTTTAAACTAATCTTCAAGGGATTTTGTTCCCTTAAATGGGAAAATAGAAAAAAAACCCACACTTTTCTCAAGTGTAATTTTTAATTATGCTTCTAATTAGGGGAAAGAACTGTCACAGAAATTATGCCTTGGAATTGTCACACAAAGAAGATTAAGTGCCAAGTTCACGTTCCTATTGTTACTGCCTTTGCCTTACAATTTGGATAGCTCTTACACATGCAGCATTTTGTTGTGCTAATGCAGCCTGTGAAATGGAAAATAGCTGTGCTCAGGAGCTGAAGAGGCTCCGAGTGAGGGGAAATTCAAAGCGGAGGATACAGAACCCCTGCCTCCTTTTCACCTAGCCTGTTCCACCGTCGAGGAGATAAAAGCTCCTTATTGTGCTGAATCTATAGCTGCAGGGCCTTTGGTAGTGGAACTAAAACGCGGTCTTAGCTATAGTTTAGGCTGTACTGTGGTTCTGCTTCTGAGGCCACTCCCGAGAGCACCTCAGCTGCAGAGACCTCTTGTGCCACATCTCTCTTGGCTCCTCTTGAGGAAGCTTTGTGAAAGCCAAAGGAAGGGGGTTGTGGTTTCACCTTTCAGCCTCTGGGCACAACTAAAAGGTTTCTCTTTGACCTTCTCAGTGCTGCTTTTCCCTTTAAGGTGCCACTGCAGAGAGCAAAGTTTGCTGGTGAGCCTATGGGAAATCTCAGAGCAGGTGATCGCAGCTCTCCTTTTTCCCTGCAGGATGCAGCCCAGATTAACCACCAGGATGTCTTTTAAGCCCCCCTGGCATAAAAACGGTGCTTGTTTCTATGAGGAAAAAATACATCCTATAGTAGATTTTCTGTGTGAAGTTGTTCATTTGGGATATTCTGTAGCTGATCATACAGCTTGAATTGCCACGGTAGTTTAGGCCCGTCAGTGTCAGCTACCCAAAAGCTTCCCAGGCAAAGATGACACGTGGCCAGAGCCAGGAAGAACCATTTTGCTGCTTCAAAAACATTCTGCAGCGAGAGATGCAATTGTGTCTGACAGCAGTGTGATGTATCAGAGAACTCATCTGTGCTGTAGGGACTCTGAAGCCAGTAACGGTAGGTGGGGCACGCAGTAGCCCTCAGTTTCAGCACTCTAGATCCTATCACACAGTGTACCCAGGCCGCGGTAGCTCCCTCCTCAAACCAAGCCAGAGATTGGGGAGGAACAACTCCAGAAGCAGCATTTTCAACACAGACCTGAGATCATTTCTTTAAGACTTTAGGGGACCTGAAAGTTAATCTTTTGCTTTAATAAGAAATCAAAGATGTAGCCTAAAGACAGTCTGGGTCTTTTCCTAGAGTCTACAGAGCTTTTCACCCTTGCATCTCCATTCATGCTTTGAAGACTGAGTAACAGGTTGCTGGGTGCCAGTCGATCCTGGGGTTGTGGGAAGCTTTTCCTTGGAATCCTTCCCAGAGTAGCAGGTAGCTGACAAGGTGCTGGGTAGGGCTGCTAAAAAAGTCTTCTGGCAATCGTCATTTGCATTTGAAAAGCTCTCAAGGGTTGAAGCTGCAGCCTATGCTTGTTTTCAGGCCGTGCTTGAAGGGGTTACAGGGCTTGGATGCTCTTCCTGAACACGAGCATTTGTTTCTCCACTGGGAATCTCTGCAAAGTTGGGCAGGAGACTCGCCTCTGTTTACGGAGAGCTCACCTGCTGTGATGAGCCCAAGCTCCCACCCCCTAGGAGACACTCTCATTCCTGTTAAATAAAAGCCAGTAAAGGTCAATGCTGCATGCCAGATTAGTTAGTTTGGAGCTTGCAGGATTTGGCCCAAGAGTCAGGAGTTGACTTTGGGTCTCCTGCGTTTGAGGCTGACATCCCAGAGACCAGGCTTTTCTTTTATTCTCTCCCCTAAGTTTTGTTGAAACTCACAGTTAAACTGTAAAAACCAGCGTATCTAGGAAAAAACATCTTCTCAAGAATGTTCCAACCACCTTCCTTTACTGATTCCTCCTCCGGTCATCACTAGCAAAGGGTTCTTTCATGAGTTAGTAAATCAGTTTTAATAGGCAAATCGGTGCTTGGAGATTATCTGCCTATTTTTTTCATTTTATTTTGCATTCATTTCAGGCTTAGCCGTAGAGGCTGCAGAATGTATCACTGCTGCAATCAGAATACTTATGCTATTAAAAAAAAGAGGGATTTAACTGCTAATTGCACAGAGGTATTCTGCAGTGTGCATCTCATGTAAGTTAGATTAAATCAGCAGATAAATATGATAATGGGCTGCTTTCTATTGAACAAACGAACAAGACAACTCTGTCTTTAGCAGCCGGCTGCAAAGCTGCGTGAGCCGTCAGTACGGACTGGACAAATATTAACCTGGCTGAAAATTTTGGGCAAGCCTCCAGAAATTCTACATGAGAGAGTGCTATTCCTTGCTCCTTTGGATGCGTCTTTCCAGGCTTGATAATTTTTCATTGCAGCCAACTTTACTTCTCCATGGTATTAGCATTGTTGTGATCAGCTGAGAATGGTGGAACGGGTGCCAGGAAGAACTGCTCTTCCTTTGGACTCTGTGGGTATGGGCTGGCTTCAGGTTGAAGCTCTTGGGCTGTTGGTGAAGGTGCGCGATATTTGCCTCCTGCATGATGTTTCTAAGTGCGCTGCTGGGTTCTGCAAGAACGCGTCTTCTGCTAATCCCTGAAAAATCTTCCCTCACTCAACTGTTTACAGAAGAGATGGGGTTGGACTAGATGATCTCCCGAGGTCCCTTCCAACCCTTGCGATTCTGTGATTCTGTGAGACCAGCCAGCTTACAGCTATATTAGGTGAGAGAGGTATTCACGCTAGAGAGCTCTTTGGTAGGTCATTTCATACTGTTCCCTATTGAGAAGCTGTTGCTTCCACTTGGAGAACAGGAGATCGGAGCTGACTTGAAAGTCAGTTCTCAGCTCTGATGCTAACTTTGCAGGTGGTCTTGGGAAAATCAGTGTCTTCAAACTTTGAGTTCCCGGTGTTAAAATAAGAGAACGACAATCATGTTTCTACCCTTCACCACAGGCCCGAGCCTACGGAGACCTAGGCAGGAATAATCCTGCTGCAGGTGAATCAATGCTTAAGCGCAGGAGAAGGTTTGGTGCTTTAGACTGCAGACTCCAGGAAATGGGAATGTTTTCCATTACCCGTCTGTACCCTGTAAAATGGAGCTTCACTTTCCGTTGGGAGCCTGGGTACTGCTGTTGTGCAACGGTCTGTAAATAGTGCAGAAACCATCTGATTTTGTAAGGAACTCATCTTCCATCCACAAGGGAAGCTGCTACCTTTATTTTAACCCTGTTCCTCTGTTAAACTTCCCTGGTGCTCAGTTTTTTCATCATCAGTACCGTTCATTGCCACAAGCAGAGCTCCCGTCTGGCTGCTGGATTATAACAAGGGAAGCAGGAGATTCTGTCAAGTAATTCTGCAGCACCCGGAATATCTCCAAGCATTTTTCCCTGTCTGTAACCTCTTGGGCTGCCTGTCCATTTCACTTTAAAAAAAAAAACAAAACCAAAACAAAACACCCAAACAAACCCCAAACCCCTTCCCTGCTTGTTTTTGTCTCTGCTCTGCCTCTCTGTCCTCTCATCCTGCGCCTGGCCTGTGGCTGTCAGAAAATGCTATTGATCCTAGAATCGATGAGCAAATTAGTCTGTACTGATTTCAATACAATTTCCAAAAAGCATACCCAATCTGGGAGACTGGTTATTCTGTGGGAAGGCAAGTAAGGGGAGCAAATAAATGAACCCTGGGCAACGCAGAAACTGAAGAGTACGTTACCAGAAAATCCAGCAGGCTCTTACCCGAATGCCTATTCCTGGCCAGGATTTAAGCAGGTCTGAAATACCGTGATACAGTACGCACAACCAGTATCCTCTCATCTGTGACTCACCACCTACAGTCTGTATGTGCCCTGCATTTCAACTACGGGATCGCCTGATTCTAGCCGCCCTTTAGCACTAGGTCAGTACAAGATAATCTCTCCTTGGCATCCCAAAATGCTCAGGTATTGTTTTTCTTGTTGGCATTAATAGTCGCTTTTGAAGGCAGGAGGAACAGAAAGGCAGGCAAATGACTAGGGTGATTACTGCCCTGCCTTTCTGGAGCTCATGGGAAAGGAGCTGCGTGGTCATCAAAAGCAAGGGTTGAAGCCCCCGTAGCTTCCCGGATAGAGCCGCGCTGGGGCATCGGTCCTGCTGTCCTACAGCTGGAGCAGTCCGATGCATTGCTAGAGCCAGACCTATCGCTATTTCCTGAGTGACCCTGGATCCGCAAATGTGAGCTGCAAGTGTTCAGCACTGTTAGATGCAGGTTCGCCTAGTCCCAGGCAGGCGTCAGCTATCAGAGTTCATTGCTGAAACAGCATCCTAGCCCTTACTGCCACAGCTGCTGCTCGGTTTAATAAGGGGCTAGCAATGCTGCCTTTGTGAGCTGCTGTGGAAGAAGGAGCCTGCGTTAAGCCGTGATTTGGGTCAAGTAGGTCTGATGCCCTGCTCCGACACAGGCTGCTTCTGAGTCCTCTGCCCTGTCACTTAGTCCCTCTATACCCTGGTTCTGCATTGCTGAAGTAACGCCAGCGATCCTTTGTTCCTGCTGCAAATGAATGCTGTGCAGATGACAGGCAAGGCTGTGAGGCATTGAGATGCTATGGTAACAGCTGGATAAGTATCGTAGATGAATGAAAATTGCTTTAGCGCTGCCATTATTTGTTGGGAGATGAGATGCCCTATTTCCACTTTCCAGGTGTCCCTTGCATTAAGATTTGCCCGTATATTATATAAAGAAATCTCAATAACATTACACAGTTCACATAACAGGCTACGTGAATATTGGTAGCAGGTGTTAACGAGCTTAATTAGAAAGGTACTTTCCTCTCAGATTAAGACTCTAAACTAGGGACTTTTATTAACCCTGCAGCAGTTCACCTCTGCTTAGCATACTGAGCAGGCCATCAATGAAAAAGCATCAGCTTGTTAAACCAATAATGTAACTGGTTCTAATTATAATTGCTGAAATGGGAAGCCATCTTGCAGCAGGGCATAAGTAGTTCGTATGTTTTAAAGTCATTACCGACTGCTTAGGGCACTTTTCTGCCAACACATGCCAAACCACAGCGAAAGCAAGGAGTTAGCCATGGAACTGCTCAGTGGAACATGGCACTGCCGACTGCTGCAGGCTCACACTTGACTCTCTGCTCTGGCCAGCTGATGCGCCAATAAAGCAGGAAAGCTGTAGGATTTCACCACAAAAACTTCCATGTGAATGTATCGACACGGATGTCTTCCTACAGGTCCAGTAATGACTGGAGGAAAGTGCAAACCCCTCTGCAATTGCAGGATTATTTAACAAGAGAAAGTTTCTCCTTGCCCTGCCAGTGGAGGAGTGACCTATCCTGAACCAGAGAGGTTGCTTGCCCTTCTAAAGCATCCAATTTTTTAATCAATTTTCAGAGTAAGAAATGGTGCTCATCTGGACATACCACGTAATGTTCATTCCATAGCTTTGGCAGTTCCTATTTCCCACTTGCTCTGCTCATCCCGGACATGTATAGTCAAATAATATCTGCTGATTGTTTCTTTTTCTCCAATTGGCTTTCCAACATCAGGGAAAAATAGAAAAATCTATGGCAGGATGGGAAGGGAACTAATCACTTAAGGAGACCTAATTAGCAAGGGACTCTCACAGGGAAGTCCTCCCTGGCTAATTGCTACTCATTTTCAGCATGAATACAGGAAGACAGAGTAGTTTTAAAAAGCTTAATCAAGTCCTTGCAAAATACTGCTAGCACCCAGTAGCTGAGCCGTGCTTGATCAGGGCTCGAGAGGGGGGAGGGTGAAAGAAAGCATTTGCAAAGAGTTCTTGAAAAGCTCGCTGAATATCTAGTTAGACGGATTTCCACCAGCAGCTCTCCCAAGACCTATCTCCTGGTCCTTTGGTAAATGTTCAAAAACCAGCTGAGCAGTTTCAGCAGTTGCACTTTTGGGCAAGTTTCTTTCTTCTCCACTTGGTGGGGAGGATCTTTCTGGGCAGAAAACACCACCTGAAGAAGCTTTGGGACTGCAACCTAGGAGTCATGGGGAGCAGCCTCCAGTTTGACTGTGGCTGTGGGTAATCCTGAGCACAGAATGGTGCTGGGGAAAAGGACAGGAGTCCGCTCTGCTGTCCTGCAGTGGAAATAAAGGTATGCATTGCACCTGGAGCATAAATGATGCTGTGCACAGAGCTTGGAGCTGGGTTTTGTCTGCTCTCACCTCAGGTCTCAAGTATCTGGTCAAGTTTGTCTCTCTTTTGCACATTGAAGAGGCTATTTTGGGGTGCCAGGCAAGGGATACTGAAGAATTTGCCTCCAGCATCTCCTGCCCTCTGTGTTCATCGTACCGGTGCCAGATGCTGCTGTGTACAACAGTGTTTCTGGTGCTATGACACAAACCCATTTTCTCTTGAAATATCAGTCTGAACCGAATTAGCACCAGGACTGCTCCTGTCCTAGCATGGACCACCCTCAAAATGCCAAACCTACAGAGGCAATTGCAGGGCTATACACAGTGTCAGGCACAACAGAGCCGCTGACAGTAGCCAAACCATTCCCATTTGCTTACTGGGATAACAAGTTATCCTATCCCACCTTTAAAGTATTTTATCTGTGCTTCTACTCCCCGCAGAGCAAAGCCGGCAGTGTTAGAGCTGCAAAAGGCATGTGTGCTCCTGCAGCTCGACTCTAACCCTGTGAGCGACGACTTCTGTTAGCATGATAAACACATGCTGTAGAGGAACAGCACTAATTATGACCCTGTCACCTTCATCAGCTCCCCACTAATTGTTTTGGCTTTTTTTAATCTCCGTGCTTGGAGATGAAACATGCTGCTTGGTTCTGAAAAGCAGTTGAAAAGAAAAGAGAAGAAAGAATCGCATTTTAAAATAGAATCATCAGGTAGATCTTTCTGTTGGATTTGAAATTCAAATGACAGAAATTATGACTACTTTTTGTGTTATTAAAATAAGGCATGGGAATTTTTTAGAGGACTTTCTGGGACTGCCCATACTGACTCTCAGTCCACCGATCTACCTTGTTTTGTGCTCACATAATGTTCCCAGCCCAGAAGAAGGATTCTTTGTGTCATGTTGTAATAAAACTTTCCCAGATATCTCCAGACTTTGTCAGACAGTTCAGAAACCTTGCCAGTAATAAGTCTTTCCCTCGGTTGTGAGGATGAAGGGCGATGTCTCCTTGTCATGAGCAGTGTGGACCTTGGAAGAAAAAGTATTAAGATTCAAGCCTGCAGGCTGCAGGAAAAAACATCTTTGGTTCCTCCAACCCCCCAAAATAGCGAGTCAGTGGGACAGGATCTGAATTTTCTGCTGGACATTTCTCGAGTGAAGTGCAGCTATTCGAGACTGGCTAACAGCTATGCACAAGCAAAAGACCAAACACCTCACAGAGTGAAAACCACCACTAAGATTCATTTAGGGGTGACACTCACACTCAAAAATCCTCCTGGGTGCCCTTTGGAAAGAGGTGGATACGAGAACAGTCATCTCGGCAGAGTGGGCGGATTCTGTCGCTGTACCAAGACCAGAACGTAAACACGCCAGTGGTAGTCATTCTATTGACTCTCGGGGCTCAGAAATGTTTTGAAAATGATCTCTCAAATTTATATGAAAAAAGGGAACCCTGAAAACTGTTAGCAAACCTTGCAGGGTGTTATTCTATCTAGGGATAGCCCTTGAGGCAGCGAAATTTTCAACTGCTTGACTATAGCAATGAGAATGTTACTGTCGCTGCGAGAGCAGCGAAGTTTCCAAAGCAGCTGATGCAGTTTGTATCGGTCAGTAGCAGTGCTTGGCTCTTATTAGAAAGCTTTACACAGAGTGAGGTTGGTTTTATTTTCAGGTGTTCCGTGGTTTGCTCACCTGGGAGTTTGTGTCCTTTCCTCCTGGATGAATCTGCAAAACATTTTATGTCGTGTCAAGGCTTTAACATGTTCTGGTTTGTTTTAAGCAAGTCTCTAAAGGCACATTGCAGCTGCAGGTGGAGAAATCCATAGGTATCGCCCAGTGTTCCAATGAACCACTATGGAAATGTGTAGCATTTCTAAGAGCCGTACAGCAAGATGTCCGTGCAGGACTTCTGACACCTGCCTTATCAATGCCACTTCCTCAGCCACCTACAAGCTCCCTCTTACACGGCCACCTTTGTCAGCACGGGCGGGTGTGAAAGGTGCTGTTCTGCCTTCTCCAGGACAGGCAGCAGGGCCCAGGGGACGGGATGGAAGGTGCCCGCCTAACACAGACCTGCCCTGCGGCCTCCTCCGCTTCAGCTCTCTGCTTCTGCTCTAACCTTTTGGTCAGCCTTGGCCATTCAGGCTTCAAATTCCCTGGAAGAGGAGCCCGCCTCTCTGCATCTGCCCACCACAGCAGCATTTCTGCGGTCCCTGTCCTAAGAGTTAGTGCAGCACGTTGCCTGTTCCTTACCATGGTGCAAGCTGGATGGGCGGATACCTATCTTCTTCAAGTTCATTGGCAAACAAATGTTAACACTGATTTGAAGGTGCCTTGCAAGGCTCCTTACTGACAGTTTTGTGTCCTCGTCCTTTGTAGCCATTGGGCATTGATTTAATGTATGGGCATGCACCCCCACGGTGGTGGGGTTTCATTTGCAAAGAGCAGCAGAGCAAAAATACCAGAGAAAGGCACCCTCGTGAGATTTAGTGTGGCAAATTACTTAACTGGTATTTTCGGGCCTTGGTACAAACACATGAAAAAAGTGCTAAGATGCCCATAAAGGAATTAATCCAGCTATATAAATAACGATGAAAAGCATAATTGTAATCCTCTGGCGTGGAGCCAATCAGTCTGGGCCCTGATTTCCCATGGCTGCCTCGAGCAATCTCCATAAGCAGTTGCCTCAGTAGCCTCTGAAAGAAAATTAGCTTGGTAAGTGACCCAGTGTTATGCTATTGTAGGTGTTTCTATTTTACCACATGTTTATAATCAAAAGGAAATGTTTATGTCTACTGAACTTTGCTTTGCGAAAACCTTTTGCTGAACTTGTAGCAGAGTTACCATTTTCAGAAACACTTCCCTCTAAATGGAAGGGTGGAGGGGAGCTAGTGTGGATGAAAGAATATGTTTCCCATCGATCTCACGATCTACGGATTTGGCAGCAAGAGGCACAAAGAAGGTAACATGCATGAAAACATGCTCTGATCGTTCTGCTGCTCACAGGCGACTTGTTACATGCAGCCTGAGACCGGGCATGTTTAGCTGTCGCGAGGTATGCAAACAAAGGAATATGAGGATGTTGACCGGGAATCGGGATGTGTGTCTCTGGATCCAAAGGAAGAGGATCAGCCTGTGCTTCGTGTGAACTGGGGTTGCTTTGGAGGCAGAGTCATGCATATACATGAGTTGCTCTGCAAGTGACACGCAGCGATCAAACGTGAACTCATTTATATTTTAAAACCTGGACTTTAAATGCCAGCCCACGTTTATCTGTGTGTGTAGGCAGAAGGGAGAACTCTTGCTGCTTTGGGATGCTGGCTTTTGGGAGGGAGAGAATTGCTAAGGGCTGCCTCCAGCCAAGGCTGAAGCTCTTTTTGCACAGACCCTCATGCAAAAAGTCTCAAACCTAAAGGGAGTTGTTACCTTTCAGGATTCATCTTCCATCAAGCTAATCCCCTTGCTCGGGCCATGAGCTGTTTTGTCATGCCTCTAAATACAGATTCGCTGGCCTTTCTCGCTCCAGTCACTATCCCAGGCTACCTTGTCTTACAGTTTTGTATTCCGTTTTCCAGTCTTTCAGTCTCATCACACACACATGCATTGCCCTTCCTGTCACATGTTAAAGTATAATTCATCTGCTCTCTGTCACACACGTGTGCACACGTGCACACACACGCGCACCCTCACTTACTTCTTCCTCCAGAGACTCAGGCTTCCTGCACTACGCAGATAAAGCCGGTTTCATGGCACCTTCTGCTAGGACCTGCCCGACACACCAGTCATCACCTCACCAAGCCCAGCTCCAAACCTGCCTGAATCATAATTAAACCCTGCAGGCCCATGGGCTTGAGTTGTGTGTCAGCAACGTGAGGGGAACTTAGAGACCCTGGGAGCAAGGGAGAGATTGAGTCGTTCATGATTTATCACAAGGGGAAGGTTTGGAGATGGCAGGAAACCGTCAGAACTTGGGGGGAGACCTTGTCAAAGACTGGTTACTAGAAAAGCAGGAGAAACAGGGGCCTTCAGACCATCATCTGCGTTGTTAGTGCAAGAAGAGGTTCCTTCTGCCTTGGGGCTCAGCTGGTTTTCAGCCTGATAGCAAGAGACCGGTGCATTTTCAAAGTGTTTATTAAACATTTAAATCCTTCTGGTTTGGTCAGTATTTCACTGGATTAGCAGAAAGGTGCGCCCTGGGATCACTGGTGTAGGTAGCCCTGTAACCTTCACGTGTTTAATATGTCGATTTTCTGTGCAAGCACCGGCTTTCTGAGAGCAGCTCCAGCTGCTTCGGTGCATTTCTACCAGGCAGTGGTGGAGACTTCAGCCTTTTCTTTCCCACATCACAGCCAAGCTGTTCATGGAGGTTTCTTTCCATTTCCAGCTCAAATGCGTAAGGACCATCCTTCCACTAGAGTGGCATGGCAGATACTGAAAAGAAAAATCAGAACGGCATAAAAAATATATATATTAAAATTCTCTGTCTGGGTGCATTTCAGCAGTGCTGAGTGCAGCAAAAATGAAAGGAGGGTGATCTCTGTGACACAGCTCGTTAATGAATGGTGATATCCTTACCTTGTTCTTTTTTTGGGAAAATCAGATTGGAAGTGAATTGTTATATAAACTGGCAGAATGGGAAGGACAGGTGAAGCTCGACACGGAGCAGTCCTGTCGCTTACGTTGGGACTGTGCTTTACAGGCAGAATGTTAGGAGCTCTCCTAAGCTGAGCAGGTGCTGTCTGGGGAAGCCTCGTACAAGCACTCGCCTCATATCGATATTTACTGGTCAGCCGCTGTCTCGCATGATTAAAGAAAAGAATCTTAAAATCTACAAAGGAGAGAAACAGCCATCATTCAGGTGCCGGATCTCCTCTTTCAGGCTTGTGGAGGGATGTTTTAACTAGGCAGGTTTATTTTTTAGTTTGAAAACATTCCTTTCATTTTTGATGGGAGTGGGGAAAGAAAAGAGCCATTCATGGGGTTTTGGCTATGCAAGCCAAAACCTGTACAAATATCAAAAGCAAACTTCCAGGCGAGCAGGGCACTTTCCAGAGATCAAGGAGCTGCTTTCAAACAGGGCTTGGCTGGATGCGCCTCCATTAAATGAGAAAAAGGGCTTTTATTATGCACCATTTTTAGTAAAATTGATCCTCCCTCTCAACAAAGATCAAAGCAATTGAATCTGGACGGGGAGATACTAGGAGTCTTGTTCAGTCAGATTAATTCCACTCACCTAATTCCCTATGGAACCTGGCAGCACCACTTCATCCGTATGGAAAATGATGCCTGGTAAAGCTATGTAACTTCATGAAATCAGATGATGGAAGCTAATTCCATGTTTCCTACAACTTCTTTTTCATTGCCTTTGGTGGCCGAGCAGCAAAGCAAGCGAACCGTCCTCTGATTGTTTTTCTAAGAGTAACCCCATTATTCTGTCCCTGACTAAATCCAGTTTAGTGCCCTGAACTGTGAAGCCATCTAGAGGTAAAGGAGACACTTCACACTGGCATGACTTTAGATGGGGGTGGTGGAGCACCATTTCTGCACACGTCTACCCTGGCAGCAGTGTTTGTCTTTTTGCCAACCCGTGGTCAGGAGTTTCTCTCACGGCGGCCCTCGGTGCTCTCTTGGGCACTGCTGAGCTTCCTTTCTCCTCACCTGGGCTTGGGCTGGGCTTGGGCTGGCCAAGCTGTAAGACAAGCATTTAATTTTGAGGTCACATATTTACATTTGTGAATGCGCTAGAGCTTTTGCTGAACATTATTCTTACGAAATGGCTCCCAATGGCTAGTAACATTACAGTGAGCACCCAAAAATTAACTTTTTAGTCTCAGCCTAAACCACAGCCTGGACTTTTCTCTCTGGCTTATCATTGGTATTTCGACAAAATAACTGAGCTGCCTCTTCCCAGCCTGCTTCCCTCTCCCTGTTGGCTCCTGGCAAATTGATGTGGATCTGTTCGGCACCACAGGCAAGCCTCAGGGGGGAAAGGGAGATTAATTGAAGACTTAATTTCTTCTATTTTCATTTGATTAGCTAAGTGGAAGAGGCATGAGTCCCTGCTTATGTGCTACTCGGGGCCTCGTGTCGGCCATGAATCACAGCTCCCAGCTGCCACAGTCTGGTTGCATGTCAGGTTAATTATGATGTTGTAGCAAATAGTCCTGCAGGCAGAGCCCATCAATTATAGCCCTCCGCATGCAAGCTGCACAACTCATTTCCCATCATTTACCCGAGACAGGACAAAGCTGAGAAAAAGGAGCTCAGAGAAAAGCGGGATGGGTCAGGGGTTTAGGAACGTCTCTGGCAGGAGGGTTGGGAGATAGGAACACGTCTGAAGGGTCCCATTCTCCAACGGGCAGCAGCCAGCCGGAGCCCAAGCAGCCGAACTCATTGGCCAGACTGTCTTGGGTACAGTAAATCAATCAAAGTTAGCAAGCAATCGATAAAATCAAATGTACTTGCACAAAGTCTTAGAGGAAAGCTAGATAATCCCAAACCTGTGAGCGGCCAGCAAATGAGGAAACAGATTTTCCTTCTGCTCAGTCTTGACAGCCGTTAGTCAAGCTTTTCTTGTTGCCTTGGTACCACAATACCATCCAGCTCCTGCCCTTCCAGGCTGCTGCAGATCAAAATTCCTTTTTGCGGCTTAATACTGTTCTATGAGTGCTTTGAACTAGTTTGGGCCTGATCGATGCCCAGCTGGGGCAACAGACAGCAGAGCAAAGCCATAAACATCACTGCTGCTTGCAACGCATGGTTTTTAAAACCGCGGCTTTACACAGTGTGACGTGAGTACCAGAAGCCCTTACATTTCCCCTTCCCCATTTTGCCACAAGCCACTCGTTCTCTGTTAGCAAGTTTATGTTGATTTGTTTCTGGTTTTCATTGTCCTTATCTTAATTTTAGAGCCTGATAGATCACACAGAATATCTTATTGGTGTTTACTTAGAGACAGATGAAGGGGCAATGAGAAGATGGCAGTGAGGAGTTACCACCAGCTTCCCTTTCATTACTAATCCTGCAGCCCAATCAATTAGTCACTAGCACGTTGCCAGCTTTTGACAAATTTCCCGCTGCACTCCGGCGCCTGAGCTGTGGCTCACGCCTGGGGCTGGCACTCTTAAAGGACACTTCCATTAAATAACTGCTTCCATCTTCTGTACATTGCCCAGAGTCTTCTGGCCATACTGGCCTGTGTATCCATCCCAGTGAGTGCTAAACATTTATTTTGGGCCCGGGAGGGAGCACGGGCCAGCCTTGGTTAGCTCAGTCTGATGACTGCAAACACACTTGTGCTATAATGCCCATAATCTCAGCCATCCCTTATACAACTCTTAAAATACCAGGCACTGCAGCTCTCCATACCCCTCTGCCCTTCTGCACTGTGGAGTGCGTGAACCGGTCATGCATCCCGGGAAAAAGATTTCCCAAAGATTTCTTTAAATCTGGCCAGCAAGAGATCCTATCTGGTAACGTTTTGCACCCTGGAACTCCCTCCTGCCTCCTCCTTCATCCATTTGCTTATCTTCCTCTGCAGC
>NW_009259422.1:17747-28706 GCF_000687185.1 Egretta garzetta
GACTCCAGCTGGCAAGAGAAATCCAGGCTGAGAGCTGCCTAAGGCTTTCTTGGAGATTTGGAGTAATTACAGGGAACAAAAAACTTCATACTTTAAAATGTCAAGCAGTGTTTATCTGAAATTCTTCCCAGCTAAGGGGAAATGAAGGAAGATGCAGCAATAGAAAGGAGGAATGTCAAATCCGGCGGCGTGGAAATGCATCGGCTGCACTGCCTGCCTGCCAGACTGACCCCCTGGGCCCCGAGCCCTAAGCACCATCCAACCCACAGAGGGCCATTACCGCACCGACTTTTGGGGAACATCTTAGAGTCAGCACTCCGACAAATCTCTGCCTGCCCCAGTTTCACTTTTCTGCGTCTGTAAGGTCAGAATCCCCCATTCATCCACAGACATCAGAAAAATTAGCATCTGCAAAAAAGAGCGAAAGACCAAAGTTTTCTTCTTCCCTCCTCACTTGGAGACATGTGGTTCAAGGCAACAGCGAACTGAGTTCCGGATACTGAGTGTGAAATGAGACGTGATGTCCCCATCATGTACCTGGACCAAGAAGAAGTTGAGCACTGTGTCTTCCTCGCGCCGCAGCCGAGCCTCAGCTACCAGCCTGGCTGCAGAACAAGAAAGGGAAGGGCGATACAGAGTGACAGGAGGTAAATATATCGCAAAGGTCCTCAGAGCATTCTGCTTGAATGATTGTCCTGAAACATATGAAATGGTCCAGTGCTTGTTACAGCCCGGACAGAATGCCAGGCGTGAGGCGAAGCGGAATTGCAGCTGGCGTCAGTATTGGGCAGGCGAGTCTGGCCACGGGGAGCAGTTGTGGCAGATGAACTCCCCCAGCCCGGGATGCCTGTCCTGGACAGTGAGAACCCCTGCCCGCTGTTCCTCTCTCCTTGCCAGCTCTGGGAGGGCAACTGCTGGGTAAAGATGCCCTGTTTTGCAGGCATCACCTCCCTACTGCTCCCAAACGGATCCATGGTGTTTACAAAAGCCTGTTCACACCTCCCACCCCGCACACCCTTTACCTGACATTTGAGGAAGAATTGGGTTGTCTGAAACAGACACCTGAAGGAGGTGAATTCAGCAAACGCTGGCTGTGGCTGACCGAGTGCCTGGAAGGTCCCTCAGCCCCTGAACGGGCATCGACTCAGCCAAATAGCTGCTTGCCCATGCTCTGAAGCAGCAGGCTTGGCTATGCTTTTCTTCCAGTCCAGGCTTTTAAAGCAGAGAGACCCACGAGACATCTCCCCAGCGCAGTTCCACCCCCAGGAGACTCAGGGGCAACAATACCCAGTGAAGAAATCCATTCTGGAGGAGGGCTGCCTCTCGCCGTCGCAGTTAAGCAAAGAGCATCTCTGCTGATATGCGGGCAATCCCAGCCGCATGCACTGAAACCCAGGAGGGCAGCACCCTCCTCCTTTTCAGGAGCAGGTATCTGGGGCTTGTGGGGTGCTTGAGCTCAGCATTGCCCAGAGTGTATAGCAAGAAACTTTTTAAATGGTAATTATGTGGCAGGGGGGTGGAGAGGATGCGGTATAGACGCATCACAAATTTGATTTTTCTTTAGCAAATGTGTTTAGGTGCCATAATGACAGGAATGCACTTTGTATGGCTGTGTTCTGCTGCATGAGCGCACATTTGGGAGAACTGTACGTTCCTAGTACAGACACTTAAAGAGAGCCACATTTGCTGCATTAGCAAGACCCTGAATTTTAGACCTACACAAGGAAATGTTGCCATTAGGATCCCGCATTTATTTTCTTTTATGTGAGTAATCTGAGTACCCATTGATCAGGTTTGCATACACAGTGGTACATTGTGTTTTCAGCAGGTATATTTGCATATGCAATTGAATTAATATACTCCTGTAAGTGCAGCAATTACTGTGTGAATCTGGCAATGTACTTGTCTCTGACTAATAGAATTTCAGGCTTCCTATCTTGTTGAATGGCTCTGGCTGCTACAGGTTGCAGGGAAGCAGTACCCAGGTAGTAAGATGGAGGTGCAGAATTGCGTAACGGCAGCGTAAGAACATCTTGTCGAGCAAGAGCCCTGTTTTGGCAGATCCTGCCAACATACACGTTCTGAGACAGCCTGAAAGACAGGGAAGAGATGAGCCAAGAAGGGATGCACATGAGTACAGCAATAAGCAGCAATAAACAATGTTTTTCTGTCACACAAAAAGGCTGAGGCAGTGTGTGGAGGAGAGTTGGTCTCTCCCAGCTCCTGCCACAGGAGCTTGCCCGCTAAGTCTCTTTTCCTTTGCTTGCAACTGCTCCCAGCCCATAACTGTGTCCCCATTTCCAGCTCTGACGGAACTGTGGTCCTTCCTGTCAAAAGACTTTTCCTCGGACACAGAGAAGACGGTCTCAGCAGGGAAGGACGGCAGACAATTCTTTTTCATTTATTTAGCTGTGTTATGGAGCACAACGCATCAATGTCCTGGCCATGCTGTGCTGCTGGTCACAGTACACAGGTAGTCCTTGTCCCCAGGGGGTTACGCTTTTCCCTGATGGTCCCTCACCTATCAGGGTTACCAGCACCCTTGGCAAACCTTGGGTGAGCTGTCGGGTGGCAGAGAAAATGCCTCTCTGGAGAACATGGCAACCCCCCTTGGCGTTTCGCAGGAACTGAGATGCTCCGTGCCTCTAACCTTGCAGCAAGCAACCAGTGGGGATTCCCCCCCAGCTTGTCTCTCTTTCACTTCCAGCTTTACACAACACAACAAATTTGCTGCCTCTGCCTTGTGGCATGTTGCCAAGTGACAGCAGTCTGGGAGAAAATAAACACGTAGAAAAATAGACTGTTGAGAGGAGCCCAGAGGAGGTGGTAAACTTCGTAAAGACAAACCTAATGAGCTGGAAACTGGCAGAAAGGCAAGACTTTGCCAAGCTACTGTTAAAATAATTTCAAATAAACAAGGGATAAAAGTCCCATGCAGAGAGAAGAGTCTGCCTTGCTCTGTTGTGCAGCAGGAACTGGAGAAGGATCTTTTTTCCTTTTTGCTCAGAAGTTTAACTTTTCCCCAAAGCTCTGGTAGCGGCGGGCATGGAGACAAGCAACTGTTATTGCATCTATTGGAAACCGCTATCCAGCCTCCCTCACCTGACTTCTCCGTCCACAAAACGTGCAGCCCCATCACAGCAGGCAACTTACCAGTCTTCTCAGTACTTTTCTGCTTTATGCTGCTAACAACTTTTGGAAGGTTATTTGTCCTTAAGTACTTAATAACTCATCCTCTGCAGGGGCATAATCAGGCATTATTAGCAACAGTTTCAGCTGCTAATCATAAAGCTGTTATTTCTGCTTAATCCTAACCATGCGAAATATTAATGTGCTGTTTAATCCCCTGGGTATCTGGTAATAATAATAATAATAATAATAATAAACATGCGGCAGTGAAAACCTGGCACTGTAGTAATCATATCAATATTTATTTCCCATTGTGTACATCTCGGTCTCTCTCTCTTGCCCCCCTGTGTCACGGGGTCCCTCGGTGCAACGTACCCGGAGAGCATCCCACGCATCCAGAGGAGTGGGGATGCCCAGGCCAAGGGACAGGGTGACGCTTTGAAGGGAAGAGCCCGGCAGCACGAGGGAGGGTGCAGGTACAGTCCCACACCGTTGCAGCCCCCTGAGATCTGGTGACCTCCTCAAAGAGCAAAGGGCTGAGGGCACAGAGTGCTAAGAGCTGGTGGGAGAAAACACATGGCCCTGCTTTGCCTCTCTCTCTTTCCTGAACCATCACCTAAACGGTTAGAGTTGAATTCTGATTTAATATCTATGATCATGGTTTGTGTGAAAATATCGCGCTAAACTCACTTTGGTTTTCTTCTTCCTCTGCCATCCTTTAAAAGGAAAAATAAAAAAGGCCCAACAGCAAAACTGTTAAGCTTTCAAACATGAAGCAGCAATTTAGTGAATGATGCAAACTTCACTGATAGAGAAGTGACAAAGCCACTGCAGAAAATGTCGTGGTAGGAGCAATTTCTCAGTAATACCACTATTAACCACTGTGATTATCTGCTGTGATCAATAGAGCTATTATACAAATGAAACTTAAGAACCCCTTAATAACCGGTGAGGGAGCTGGCATCAGCCAGCTACAGCAGGTTATGTTCATACGTGAGAAATGCCATCACTTGCCCCAAAATGAGAGGCTAAACACCTCTTTTTGGTGCAATGACACTCTGAAGATGTGGTCTGGTATTCTCTCCATCTCTGAATAGCGAAAGGCAGCAGTTGTGACAGACGGACCTTTCTTCACTGAACGCATTTGCTGCCGCTGCCCTGTAACATAAACACAGGAAAAGAGAAGGAACCAGTGGGAGCACATTGCATTTCATGCAGAGATGGGCCTCTAGTCAAGCCAAACCCTCCTGACCCCTCAGACCCTACAGCTCAGTCCAGCCTCTATTTCTACACCTGTATTGACCTAAAAGTCCTTTCTAATGGGAGCGTCAGTAGCCTTTCCTTCTCCAGACACACTCAGTAAGAGACGAGAATCACTGTCACCTCTAAAGTGTAAATGCCAAGCACAGAGGGTGAAAAGACCTCTTAGTGCCTGCCCATGCTTTATTATTTAGCACTCACTGTGCAAAACATGGCTATTTGTCACAGCCCCTTCCTTCTTTTTGCTCCATCATCGTCTTTGAAATGAGTTACAAGGAGACACAGCCACGCAGGCAGTGTTGACCCTGGGCAAGGAGCAGCAGTGCAGATCGATTCCCGGGGCCCTTTTGGGAGCTGCTGGTCCATGCCTGACCCTCAGCCAGCAACTCTTCTGCAGAGTATCTCTGATGCTCCAGCAAGCTGCTAAAATATTGAATCAGTGCCTGGCAGTCGTGCAACCTTGCTGTTATTTTCTTTGCTATAACAATGAAAATTAATGCAGGAAATGTATGTGGGAATTTTCACATTTATTTTTACAGTAAAACCCATGATCTCTACCCAAGGCTGAGAAAGAACAGCCAAGGCAGACAGAGGTTGGCTCACATGATTTGGACTTTGTTGTAATATTCAGGAGTCTGGTTTCCCTGCTGAATGGCCATTAATTTACTATTTGGCAGATGTAAGATGAATCGCCTGGGCACATAAGGAATTTGCTCCTTCTGTAGTTGGGAATGAGGATACGGCAGCACCTAGCACCCCATTTCATTTGCTGCTCAGAAAATAGGGCCACGCTTTGATGGCAGCTGCCCTGGTAGGCGACGCAGCGGCCTGGGATTCCTCCACCAACTTTCTGGAATTTCTAGGCAGACCCCTCAGCTCCTCCCCATGCCCTCCTGCGTTTCCCCTGGCGTAAATGAGCTTGTCAGACCCTGATAAAACACTCTAGTAAACAGATGCCTCTCTTCCCCCCGTTAAGATGGAAGGAGCCGCAGTGCCACCCTGATTATTTTCAGTCTGGTGACTTGCTTTTTAGGACGTACGAGAGTTGGAATTAAGAGGGGCAGCGCAACGTTCGTGTGGGTTGTTGCCCACAAGGATGAGCAAAGGAGCGGGTACCCGTACGCGGTTCGTAAAGGTTCAGATCTCCTAGGGTCTGCACAGCCCCAGGCTGGCCCCAGGGGGAAACGTGCAATTGCCCTGCCAGCAGCGTGACGTGCAGAGCCTGTGCCTGACGGCACGTACGTGCGCGTGACGACACGTGTGCGTGCGCAGGAAGGCGCTGGCCGCGCCGAAGGTGCAGCTGGGCCGCTATCGCCGCAGAGCTGGGCGCCGGAGGCTGAACGAGAGCCAGCGCCGAGCTTGCGAGCAGCAGCTCCCTTTGTATGAGTTCTTACATAGCCTTTGTTAGGTGATTATATGGTAGGGTATTTCTTAACCAGAGAAGAAAAAGACCAAATTCCCAGCACTGTCTGCATTTTGAATGTATAACTTTGAAAGCTTAATCATATTCTTTTCACAGTGCCTTATGGTTTATATATATTTGGGGGTTTGTTGCTTTTTTGATTTCGCTCATTTCGCTGTCAATTTAAGCTTAATATTATTAAAATTGCTCTGGTTCGCTCTATTTAAATTCTCCGGTTACAGTATTTTTTGGAAAGAAGTGCTAAGTCAATTCCTTTCTCCCGTTTTTTATTTGTTCTAATGACTCATTAGATTAGCACCTTTGAGATTGCCAGCAGGAAGGAACAAGCCTGCTGTCAGAAAAGGTCTCGCAGAAGCCAGGGGCAGGAAGTTTTTGCAGTTTCAGGGCCGTGCATTGGACCTCCGGGCGGGGAAGCTGATCTTTCCTCAGGCCATGAATACGCTCCGGAGACGTGTGACATGACGGTGTTCCTGAGGAGACGTTACGGGCCACGGGGGGCTAAAGGCAGCCCGCTCTCCGTAGCCTCTCCTTGCACAGTGAGGGTCAGAGGCTTTTGCTCTCTTTGCAAGGTGAGGGGGGTAAATGGTCACTAGAGCCCCGTCACCTTGCCCAGGGGATCTGTGTGTTACTGGCGGGACAGAATGGAGCAAATTTGCCTTCCGAAGGTGTCATGGTTTAACCCGGCTGGCAACTCAGCACCACGCAGCCGCTCGCTCACTCCCCCCTCCCTCAGTACTGCCCCCCGAGCCGCGATCACACAGCCCGAGCTGCGACCACTCTGCCCACAACCGACCGACCGAACTAACCCCCCCCCAGCATGACGTTCCATGGGCTGGAATAGCCCTCTGGTCAGTTGGGGTCAGCTCTCCTGGCTGTGCTCCCTCCCAGCTTGTGATGCCCCTGGCCGAGCAGGAGAAGCTCAAAAAGTCCTTGAGTAGTCTGAGCACTACTTGGCAACAACTGAAACTATCAGTGAGTTATCAGCATTCTTCTGGTACTAAATCCAAAACACAGCACTATGCTAGCTACCACGAAGAAAATTAACTCTATCCCAGCGAAAACCAGGACAGAAGGGAAGATGGGCAGGAGAGAGAAGCAAATGCCTGAGGGGGGGCAGGTGGCAGGGCTGTGGGATGCTCATTGCCCTCAGCTGGGGAAGGGGCAGCACCCCGGGCCCTATAAAAGGCAAGGGGGGAAGGATTCCCTCTCTTTCAGGTGTGAGCTGTGCTGAGGACAGAGCAGGGGGCAGAGGTGGGTGCAGCAGCTGTGGTGGTGGGTGCTCTGCAGGGCTGGGTGGGCACGGGGTCCTGCAGAGAGGTGCGGGGGCAACCCTGCACCCGCCCGAGCTGGGGGCTGAGTCCCTGTTGCTGGTCCTCAGCTGGGGACTGTAACTGGGGTCGCTGGGGATGGGGGACTGGGGGCTCCTGCCACCCCTGCCCTCAAGTTCCTCCTGTCCCGCCACCAAAGCCTGAGACTCCTCCGAGGGAGCTGTGCCGTGCCCCAGCAGGGTCCGTGCTGCGCGGTGCAATGGGTGGGAGCGGTGCAATGGGTGGGAGCGGTCGGGAGCTGCGCTTTGCTGGGGATAGGGGTCAGCCTCAGCAGTGGAGAGAAGGTGCTTGAAAGCTTTAATTGATGCTAAAAGGGAAAAAAAGCATCAGGCGCCTTATTGGCAGACAAATACTTCCCTGTCAGGAGGCAAAACTGACTTTGCAGAAATATGTAGTTGTACGTGCTGTGGTTTCTGGCCTTATGGAAATGTCTTTTTTCAAAGGGTGAAAATGATAGCATTCTTGTAACACCAGCTGCTACCCCTTTCCCTGGGGTACTTGGGACAATAACCAGCCCCGGTCTGTGGAAAACATGACAAATATAAAAAAATCTTTGTTTGTTGCCTCCCTTTCATTTCACAAAGACTGACAAATCTTGTTAGAGCGAAAGGGAAGGCGTCGGATCTGCTCAGAAGTAAGGGCAGCCCTCAGCTGCGACGCTGAAACCTTGCTGGATTGGGAGTGCACAGTCAGAGCTGACCCGGAGCACTTACGCTGCGGCAGCGCGGGGGCTTGGGTGGTGAAGGGAGAGGGTCTGGAATCCATCTGTGCGGCTCAGCTGCACGTTGCCGCAGAAAAGAGCAGCTCCCAAAAGCCTGCATAAGTGTAGATAAAGGTGGTTTTCCTTCCTCGCCTGCAAACATGGGGCTGACTCATAATCTCACAGATGACAAAAGCAAAATTTTCCCTGGCATTGGAAAAATGATGTTTTCTTGCATGTGCAAACCATCTCTCTGTAGTAGTGGGGATTCAGTAAGAAAAACAATCTTTAGGCTGCAATGCCAGCAGATTTGTTCCAGTGTTCTGTTAGGGGTGATTTATTGGCAAGCTGCTTTTCAGAACTTAGCATCTTGACCGAGTGAGTTAAATAATAATGCTTGCTGTATGCCAGGAGTCTGGTAAATCACCATCACCCCTTCTCTTGCGCAGGCGGTGTCCGTTGCAGAACGAGCATTGGTTGCATTACTGAAGTGGTCCAAATTCTTAAATACCCCTCAGGCAGCTTCGTACTTGCTTTAGCTGAAAGGCGGCTCTGGTAAGGAGCAATATAGCTGATAAATACCGTAGTGAAGAAAGATGTTGCACTTGGGCTGCTGTGTGTTGTTTACAGCAGGCAAAAAAGTTCCTGTTCTGCGACTGACAGCGTAGGCTTCCGAGCGCTTTGCCCTCAGGTTCAGTAGCATGTAAAACTGTCTCTTTGGCTTAGAAATTAAAAGTATCTTGGTTGTCCAGACTTGGTAAAATATATGCATGTCTTTGACTGTTGTAGTGGCTAAAAGGCAAGTCACAGACCTCAACTCTGCTAAGCCGGGCACCCTTTTGGCACCCAACGAGAGGCGACCTCTCACAGGATTGCACGACCGAGCCCTGCTTCAGCAGTGCCCGAGGGCTCCCAGGTAGGATCCTTGTTCTGTTGTTATGTCAAGCAAAGAGGAAAAGGCAAGAGGGAAATGGCTGATGCTCACAGGTGTCTTTGGTTTCCTCCTTCGCTCAGTACTTTTTTGAGAAAGTATAGAGGAATTATTGATTCATATTAAAATCTGTCAGGGTTTTTTTCATGATGACGGTGGTATCATTATTTGTGGAAAATGTCCAATATCTATTGTGGAAATATTAACATTCTCTGAGGTGCCGCGTTCCCTTTCCACATCAGAAAGTGGTGTGAGGAAAGACTTGGGAATAACGTGCTATAGACCATGCAGTAAGCCCTGGATATCTTGCTCCTCCTACTGAATGCTATCGCTTGTGTAGTACTTGGAGCATAAGATTTGTCCTTTCTGTCAACCTGATGTAGTCTTGACTCATTGGATCTCAAATGGCTTCAAGAAGCAGAGCTCAAATCTTGACTGAACTTGGACAATGGGTGAACATGGAAATGCTGGGAAATACTTCTCATTTGACATTCATAGGTTTACTTAAGAATTAACTGTTACTTATGCTGAACTTCCCTGGCTGACGGCTCAGGCTCCAGCACAGTTACTGTCTGTGCTCAGGGCTTTAAAGAGGGGTGGGCGCCTGTTCCACATCCAGCAGCATCCCCAGAGGTGTTAACGCTCTCAGCAAGGCTCTTGCTGTCCATCCGCATTCGACTGTCTGCCAGCAGTGAACCCACCATTGCGGGGTGCCGATGGAGCCGTTTGCGTGATCGAGCCCTGGCCAAGCCTGTGCACGCGAGCGTATACTCGCTGGTGGCGTGCTGCATAGCTCTCTCCTCCTTGTCACCTAGGGCTTCAGCTCCTAACTTGGCTGGGAACATCCTCAGCGAAGTCGCTTAGGGTAATGTTTTCCTGTGATTTATTTCCCCGCCGCCCCTTTCCATGCATGCTGACTTTCTCTGCCGGTGGCACCTCTGGGCTGAGCAGGAAGGGAGGCAGCACAAGAGCCTCACCACACAGGAGACATTTGCTGATAAGCCATTAAACGCTTAAAATCTAATTAGTGATACAGCTCTAACTTGGGTCCATTTGCAAAGCTTTGTTATCAAACTATGCCTACTGAAACAAACGTGCTAATTAGCCGCATTGGGAATAGGATGGAATTAATAGCCCGTTTTCCTACGCTTGTGCTATTTATGCCACAACAATGACTATACTTGGCTGGGAGAAATGCTGGAGGTGTGATATTGTCTGCAGCGGGGCTTAGAGTTGTGGCGATGGGAAAAGACGTTTAAGAAGATAAACGGTGGCTCAGTGGCTGGTGGTGATAAAGCCAAGATGCAGACTGCATGGGCTTGGGAGATGTTTCCCCAGCACCCCGAGACTCTTCCGACAGTGATGAACATGTTTGCTACCAGGGGAGTTGGGGAGGGAAGGGGAAAGTTGCTTGTTGTTTGTCTGGGACTGTGGTTTATTGCTAATATTGGCCATCTGCATCTGGGTTCTGCCTACCTTACCTAGATGTATTGCTTAACAGCACAAACTCCATTTCAGCATGGAATAAAGGGGCTCAGCTGCAGTCAGCCACTGCCGCATGCCTCAGGTTGGTTGGAGGGGAGCAATTAGTCACATGCATGACTTACATATTTCAACTCCAGCCCAATTTGTTGTGTGAACAGTTTCCAGCTGACAGAGTTCAGCTCCCCATCCTTTGCTAGAACGGTACGCTCTTTCTGCCTCTGAAGCCTCATTCTGTTCCTGTTTCCGGATGCTTTGCAGGCAGAATCCTTAATGCTCCCCCCTGGTTATACATCACCACTTTCAGCAAGCGTAGGAGATGAAGGGGGATTACTGTGTGTGTCCAATCCTGTCATTAGTATTTTGCATGAACACCTGGTGCCTGTGATAATAGAAAAGGCAGATTATAGGATGATAGCAGCCTTTGAGTAGACAAGACCAAAAAACTTGGGCTAAGGGCCTTAAAACTTCATTAAACAAAGTTGTGTGGTACAATTTCCCTTTCCCTTCCCTTTCTTAACTGTGCAGGGAAAGAAAAATCCCCATCTTCCCTAGGTGTATAAGCCAGGTTGTGACTATGACTGCAGGATCAGGAGGTGCATTATTATGCAAAATAGGGTAGATCCTAGCAAAAATGCAGGTCCTGCTCTTTTCCCCAAAAGGTTATGGAGCAAGTCACTCCCGGGACTGCCTGGTGGAGCGGGAG
>NW_009259422.1:28741-58806 GCF_000687185.1 Egretta garzetta
GGATGCCTTCTGTCACACCAAGGTCTTGCCAGGTTTTCTGTCAGCCTGGGTAACGCTCATGGGTTCATAGCAGGGCAGCAGACCCTGCAGGTCTTGCCAGCAGAACAGGTAGCATAGCAAGACCTGTTCTCACCATCTTTCTGTCCCCATCCTTGCTACTTGCCTCTTCCCGCAGTGCTGCTTGGGCTGATTTGTAGTTGTGGGAGCATCTTGTGTTTTCTGGCGTGACGGTTGCCGAGTGAATTGGACCTGGGTAGAAGCTCTCTGAAGTGGTTTTCTCTTTAACTGAATCTATACTTCACAGCAGCTTTTCATAATTTTGTAATTGCAGTTGGCATGTTTATTTACATAAGTAGGGACTGTAATTGCATTTAATGAAAATGTATAATTAATTAGGATTCGTAATGCGGACTAAAAAATAAGCTGCATGAGCGAGCTTCAAGGCAGATGTTCTTGGTTACCAGCACTGGCCGCGAGTTTGTGTCCCTCTGCTGTGGAGGGGAAGAAAGTAACTCTGAGTTTACAGCCAGGAAGCGAGTACTGGAGAAATGATGCTGCTGGCCGGGGGAAGTCGGGTTTTGTAGCCTCGAACGCGAACACCTTGCAAGACAAGGCTGGCAGGAATATCCGCCTACTGCTGGATACGCCTTCGTTACTGCTGAGTGAGAAGCTGCTGGGCTGAGCAATGACAGATTTACATGGAATACTGTCAACTTAACCACGCAGAAAAAGTGAAAGCTCCCCTTGAGTGCACGGAGTTAATTTTTCAGGTGTTTAGCAGGCTCTAATGAGAACCAGGAGACCTATCTATCTTTGCAGATGGATAACTTTCTGGCAGAAGCTTGATTGCAGGAAGATTTTATACCTTATAGACCCAAAACCCTGCCAAGGATGTATCCCCAGGGAAGCACATGATACAGAAGGTCTTGCAAATGCAAGGCTTCTCTCCTCGGTCTTTAGAAAGAATCAGAAATGGAAAATTCTGCTGCCCCTGGTGTGGACTTCAGTGCCTGCCCTGGGAGCTGAAGAGCAGAGTGGAGAGTGATTTTGGGTAGCTGCAGGTAAGGCTGTGTCCTGCAGATGCAGCTAGGAGCACCGTTAGCCCTTGGATGCTGCGGAGGGAGAGGAGGATGAGGTAGGCACAGCCTGGCTTCGGGGAGCTCTGCTGCCCACAAATGGGCAATGCTAACTGTCTTCCTTAGAAATGCTTACGTTCCAAACAAGCCCATGCTGGAGAGCTATTTCTAGAGGAAATCTGAAACAGCACCTGCTATACCAATGTGGTCTGTTCAACAGCTGGGATGAAATTCTGGGAGAAACATCCCCAGCTCAGCCTCTGCAGAACAGAATGAAGGCAGGAGAGCAGGGGCAGAGGTTCAGGAAAAGCATCTGCTGGAGCTGCAGGCTCTGACAGCTGATGATAATGCTGACCCTTGCCTCTCCCACACCCCTTGGGGAGAAGAGAAGCTAATGGGGTGGAAGACTGTGCCAGAAGGCTGGGGGCTCTGCAGGTCAGGCGGATGCCTGGCTGCTGAATTTGTTCAGGCTGCAGTGTTCATGCAGGAGGAAAGCGTGTAGGCTGCAGAGATTGCAAAATATCTGTCTGCCCGCAAGAACATGCAAGTGGTGGCATGAGCAGAGCTGCTCTCCTCGGCCTGAGCCAGCTGAGTCAGGCTTCCCCCGGCACCCTGCTTTGGGAGCACCTTTGGGCTGCAGGAACGAGTGTCCCGTGTGTGACAAGTGGTTGCTGCAAGCATCACCTTCACCTTTCCCTCCTCTTTCGGTAGGTCCAATTCACTGTGTACTCGAGTCATTCTGGCTCCTGCAGCTTCACGGGATGCCTTGCTACAAAGGTGCACCTCACAGGCAGGACCGGGGCATCTCTCCTCACAACAACAGGCAAGCCTGCAAAGCGTTGGACCCACTGTAGCTAGAGCCAGCAGCCAGCACCACGTGGTGCACAGCGAATAACCCAAACTCATGCCCAGCCCACAGGTAATGGTGGCTAAAGTAAACATGCTCTTGGTAGCAAGAAAAAGCCCTGAGCAAAACTAGGCTGAACAAACACAAAAGGAAACCATGCATGTCATCTGCTTCTGGTGCTGAGGCATTGGCTGCAGTCTCAGGGTGGGAATGGGACTGCCAGGCAAGGGGTCGCTGCCAGCACAGAACTGCTGTGCGCTTTGCAGGGCAAAAAACAAAGGAAAGAAAGAGAACAAGAGGAGTCATTCACAATGGGATTGCTCTGGCAAGCCTAGAATCTGCTTTATTGGTGTTACATTCTACATCTGACTGCTGTCAGACTGGAGAAGCAAGGCGTTGTTCTAATTCAAATCCAGTTAATCAGCAAAGGGAACTTCAGCCTAATGACACTGGACTGCAGCATCTCTTAGACCAGGAAAGATGTTTAAGCCAGTTGCAGCCCACAAGTGTGCAATGCGGTTGGCCCAGTGGGCATCCTCTGCTCCAAGGAGCGGGCAGCTGTGAACAAAGCTTCATTGAGCCTTTGTGCCCCTTACCTGCGCTTGGGCACCAAACAAAAGCAGCAGCCCCTAAAGCCATCTAAGGCTGCTGGGCAGAGGCTCTCCTCTACACCTGCAATTTTCTTCTAGTCCCAAAGCCCACAAGCACAGAGCCAGTTTGGTCCCTTTTTTTTCTTCATTATGCGAAACATGTTTTGATTCAACCCTTCAGCTTTGCTTCTGTAGGCATTTAAATACAGTTCTTGTGGGGGTACGCTGGATCCTAAGCATGCTTGAAAATCCAGCCCTTTGAATTCGGTGTATGGTTCAACAAGTATTATTGCTGTCTGTCTGTCCGTCGCTTCAGCTATGTAGCAACCTGCAGCCCCTGCTGACCCCTCCAGTGGGCATGTGGCATGTCGGGGTGTTTCCTACTTAATGATTTTCAAGAGGCCCACCTGGGTGGCCTTTCTTACTGCCTAGAGCTGCCCGTGCTGTCAAGTGCCTGTGTCCATCTTCATGCATCAAAGGGTGGAATTCAGGATGCCTGAAAACAGTGAAGAGTTGAGTAATGACGTGGAAGAAACTGGAAATGGAGGTGTGTGGCTACTGCTGCTGGGGGATTTGCTGCTTTAAAGTTGCTTGCATTTCATGACCTTTCTGCTCGGGGTGCACTCACTGTGGAAATTCACTCCAGAGAATCAGCGTGGAAAAATTAATGTGCTGGCAGGGGCTGGACTCTGAAGGAATGGAATTAGTAGTTGTGTAATTGCACTGAACAAATCTGGCCCAAAATGAGTTTTTGAAGCAGGTTTAACATATGGTGCCAGAGTCCAGGGATGCAATTTATCAGATTACTGCGCTCCATGTCTGTGAAGGGCATCTCTTCCACTGTCAAAGCAACAGCAGGGAAAATAGAGCCAGGATAAGTGATTTAAACAAATACCGAATGCTCCCTCTCTTGCATCCCCAAAAGACTGAGCTTCAGGAGAAAATTAAGCTATTTACAAATCCTGATCAAATTTGGGAGACAATTTTGCTTGGGGAAAAGTTCATGTGTTTAGTGAGTAGCATTTGCAGTAAGTGAGGGGCTCTCGGTGAGTAAGAACAGAAGAGCAATGGGCTGTGAAAAGTTATATCAAGCCAGCTTGTCCCACGAGAGGCAGGTGATGTTAATGGGCTTGAAACTTCATTGGAATAATGGGTGATTACACTGAAGCCAATGGATTTGACCTGGAAAAGTAGGGGGAAATCTCTCCTAAGCCTGGTGTAGTGTGTTTAGCTGAGTAAAATGAAGACTGAGAGGAGAAATGATTGCAGGTTATAAATATGCTAAGAAGGAATAGGAGAACAAACTCCATAGAGAGGAAAATCTTGAAGGAAAAAGCTCTGCTGACACAAGTACACTCCAGGATAAAATGTGTATGAGAAGAAAATGAGAACATTGTGAACCACCAGGACTCTCAGCCTCTGCTGCCGCCTGCTAACCTGGAGTCCTGGGAGTCAGAAACCTAACAATTTAAAGATGGTATTTGATAAAGGCATGAGGAGGGTAATATGCTGATTAGCAGAGGTCAGGCAGGACTGCACCTGAGCATGCAGAAGGTGCTTTGCAGTCAGAAATTTCTGGAAGTCTGCCCTGTGTTGACATGAGCAAGATGCTTCAAGAAAATTTTGTTGCTCCCACATCCGTTTTTCTGTCCCAAAGGCAGGCGTGTCTGCAACCCAAGAGGCAATCTCTTACCAGCCTTGCCTCCCATCAGAGCGAACAAACAGCATGGTGTCGCGTGCTGGGAAGCAGGGAAGGGGAAGGGTGTCCTCAGCACCCTCAGATGGAGCAGGGAAAGGCACAGCATGCAGGCAGGTTCCCATGGCTGAAATTGGTTGTGCAGGATGCCAGATGCCTCAATTACAGCATGCACAAGAAAAGGAAAAAAAAAAGGACTGTGCAATCCTAGTACCTGCAGACGGTATGTTTAAGGATGTTTTTAGGATCCAGATAGGTATATCTGACTGTTTAGCTATCCTCCCATGGGACAGTAGCACATGTCCAGCTGCACAACCCCATCCTGCTCCCTCATGGCTCTTAGTGCCATCTTAGGAAAGGGTTTATTAGCTGAACTCTAATCCTACTGTAGTGTCCTTGATTGCTCTTGGCTAGCTGCTCCATAGGGGACTTCCACACATCTGGGTTTCCTCTTCAGTCGTCTTCTGCATACCTTGGCAGGGCAGAACATGAGGATTGCGAAGGATTTTCCCCTGGTGTACCTGGGGCCAGTCAAAGCCTAAGAAATTGCTGAAAACTTCAGAGTTGGGGTGTTTTCTGGGTTGGTTGGGGTTTGGGGTTGGTTTTCTTGATGGGGAAAGGAGTTGAGTAGAACAGGTTCAGCTCCCTGCTGCAAACAAGACGGTAATGCTGTGCCTTAGCAGGCGAGACCTGGCAGCCCTTTAGCCGGCATTACATCAGCTAGTGACTTCATCTGGACAGCCAGAAGGGAGCAAGTGGACGCCGTATTTAACAGCACGTGTGGCAGGCTGCCTGTGAGGGCCCCCAGCCGCTGGCTGGGACGCGAGGCCAGCCCCAGGTCACAGCATGTCTCTGCCCGGCTCCTCCTGGTCCTCTCTCTGTGTCATCTTCGGTGGCAAATTGCTACAGGTTGCCGATGGAAATGGTTGTGATGCTGGGCTGCTTCCCTGTGAAGGTATGGGAGTGTAAGAAAGCATCCCCGGTGTGCCTTGCTGAGACAAACTGAGCACGGGCTCCTTTGGCTGTGGGCTGGGGGACAGGGCTTTCGTCCTGGTCCCCGTACTGTTCCTCAAGTTGCCAAATCGGGTTCGTCGTGTGAGAATCAGCCGAAGAAAGAGTGGAAGCGGAGCCAGACGGTGGTCCAGCCTCTGGCAGCGGTTCCTGTGTGTTTGCACAAATGCAGCACAGCCTGATGGTCTGGCAGCAGAGCCCAGCTCCGTGTGTCCCCTCCTGTTTCGGGGCCTCACCAGCAGCAGCTCTCCGGGTTCAGGTGAGCCCAGACCACACCTCAGCTCTCAGGCAGCAGCGTGGAGCCCAGCACAGGACCAGCCTTGGGCTCTGTGCCGGCCCGTGCAGCAGTTGCGATGCTGCAGGGTTTGTCCCGTGTCCCAGACGCCGTCCCGCATGCTGACTGCCACCCACGGGGTGCTTTCCCTGGAACTGCATCAAGGCTGTGATTTACTGCAGAGTGTAAGGGTACAGCTGAGGGGGAAATGCCACTGAGTGTCCCAAAGGTGTCTTTCCCTTTTCCCTTCCTGGGATTTAGCAGGTCCTCAGCAACTTGCAAGGGCAGAGAGTCAGCTGGCAAAGTGACAAAATGAACTATGTTTGGAAATGGAAAAGAATGAACATAGTATTAATTGCTCCTTAACGATTATCCTTCTTTGTCTCATCTCCAAGAAGAAATCCCTCAGGATATCTTTGCACTGGAACACAATACAGCTAATGAAACCATTTTATCCCTGACACTTTTAAATTCTACATTTATAAGGTGATTGATGAGAATCCAGGGCCCAGCCCTCTTCCGACTGTCAGTCCCTCTGAAGAAGCACACAAGCATGAGTATCAAACAACGCTGCATCTTACAAGTCACCTGTGAGGATGGCAGTCATAACCTGGAAGGTACAAACCCCGAAAATACCCTGCTCAAGGTTAGCATTGAGAGTTTCCCATCGCCTCTCAGTTACAGCATCCAGCAGAGTCAGGACACGTTTCTCTCTGCTGCTCTGAAGCAAGAGATGAGAAGGCGGGCTGCAGAACTGACTGGCTCGTTGCGTTTCTGTGCTGTAAGAGTGCTTTTCCTTTCCAGGCTTTAATTTAACTTCAGCTCTGGCCTTTTGCTTTCTCTCCAGCAGGATGTCTGGGAAGCACAAGGTGTCTGAAGGAAACGGCAGCCGTGAGACCTCACGTTCCCCAAGACATGGGAGCGTGGGAGGGCGGTGAGGGCAGACGTGCATTCTCAGGACCTATGAATTGTCACGCTGGCCCTTAGAAGTCTTGGTGTTTGCTTCTCTGGAGCAAGAGCCTCTGGTGTCCGCCATGGGTGAGGCATGGCCTCTGCCCAAGCCCCAGACCTGAGGAGGGTGGCACAGCCTCTGCAGAGCATTGCCTCTAAATTGCCTCTGCCTGCTTCATATGGTGCCAGCCGCTTTTTAAATAAATTATTGTATTGGGTTATTATAGTAGTTCCTCTATTCAATTCCTTCTACAGAGAAACTCATTTTCCTGAAATTGCCTTCTCTCAACTCTATAATCATTACATAGCAAATTGCCTTGGGAAAGAGGCTGGAACAGGGCAGGGGACAGTTTCTGCTTTGCACGCGCCTGCGTGCCGGGGCAGGAGGTGCATCAGGCACATCCATGCTGAGCTGCCCCCGGGACGAGGGCTGCTCATGTCCTGGGAAGTGTGCACCGCGGTGGGGAGCTGTTCCTGGAGGGAGCCTGGTGCAGAGCGGCGTTTGGCTGGCGAGAGGGTGCGCAGGGCTCGGCATGCAGCGTGGCCCGGGGGGGGGGGCAGCTTCCCCAAAATATTTTCTCTGGCTTTCAGTGGATGAGGCTGCCCATATTGCACATCTCTGCCCAAAAGCTGAATCTTCTCAGCTTGATCCTGGTGTAAGGGAGCAAGACTGAGAAGCGGGCGATCACCGATAGCTGTAAATGAAGCGGAGGCTGCTTCATTCGGAGCCAACCCCTCCCAGCAAGGGTCTGTCCAGACTTCTGGCCAGGAAGGGCAGGATGGCCTGACCTGACCCTGGTGGAAGCTTTTAGGTGACCCCTTCCTCCGCCACCTGCAGCAGCCTCTGGGCTTCCGAGTCTGGTTTTGGAGCAGAGCAAACCACCAGGCACGGTGGTCCAGAGCAGGTACTGGGAACCAGCAGCTCTGACACAGGCCATCTACTCTTTCTTTCTTGGGCATTAGCGGTCATGGGAACCAGCCTTTTCCTCTGCTCCTTTTTACATGGGACTTTATTAACTGTCTTTGGGATGATCACTTCCACAGGAGAGGATATGAAAGAAACCATTACAATGAGCAGTATGGTGACAAAGCATCAAGTTTAGAGTAACAAAGTTTTTACTCTATGGAAATGTCCAAATAGGACTGGATATTTATATGAAATATGGAAAGAGGTGCAGTTCCATTAAACAGGGCCGATGCATACAAGAAACAAAGGATCTTCCTTCATGGCAGTGCATCCCACTGCCTGAGGTTAAAAAGAGTCTTAGTGATTAATTCCCCATTACGAGGTCTGGGATATCGGCCCTTCTTGGAGACAAGATAGGTGAGAGGGATGGTTAGTCAGATCTGGTCTGGCAGGTCTTATTTCTTATGGCAGTGTGAGGGCAATGTTTTGTGAGTCTCTGCCATGACTGCAGTGGCAGGTTGAGGGCAAGCTGGTTTATCCCCCTTCCAGAGAGATGTAAACCCTGCTAGAGATGGTAATAAATGGGGATGGGGACAGGCAGGCAGTGGTGAAAAAGGGTTAAGAAACTCTTGGGGGTGTCGGGGTTGGAAGGCTGTTTGGGAGGGGTTGTGTTTGGGGTTGGGGTTTTTTTTCTTTGACCACAGCATCACTGCTGGGAAAACACGATCCGGACATCCAGGACTCATTAACCATTATGAGATTTAGCAGACTGCTACCAGGATTAGGCAGGTTTTAGGCTGTTGCTTTTGGCCATTTCTCTCATTACAGGCCTACAGCAGCTGCCTTATCTCAGAGAGAAGCACTTTTATTAGATAGGAGACTAAAGGGAGCAAGAGAAGAAATGAGGTAAGGAAGGAACTGATCCAGCAGAGGGCAAGAGGCCTGGGCAGCGATGCCCTGATGTGGTGGCCGCGTTGCCTCATTCAGTCTCGTGGGAGAGCTCTGGGCACAGCCCTGTTCAGGCCAGGATGAGAGCAATCCAGGGATTTTTTTCAGCTTCCCTGCAAAGAAACACCAAGCACGTGCACGCCGCAGCAGTGCCGCACACAGCAGCACCCCTGGGCAGGGCAAGGGGGATGCAAGCCTTCCCTCCCTGGACTTCTCAGTTCTTCAAAGCCGCTGCCGTGAAGCCTCCTTGGGCTGCTGCCTGTGGGCTGGGGGAGCAGGAGAGGCTGGGGTCTCCTCCTGCCCTTACCCCTGTAGATGCCGGGAGCTGGCTGGGAGGTCCTGCTGCTGCGCCACTGCGGGGGCTGCTGCGCTTTGCTCGGAACATCCCATTTTCTCCTGCTCCTCCGTTAATCCACAGGAGCTCAACCTCCTGCTGCTGCTTTTCCGCAGCCGGCAGCGGCTCGCGCGGCGCTGGGACGCACCTCCGCTGTCCCCTCGGTCCTTGCTCAAAGCGAGGAGCTGCTTCTGCCCAGCGCTGGGCTCCCGTCGGAGCGCCCGCCACCGCACCAGCTCCCCTTTACATGTGGTTTTGTGCCGCGATTTCTACCCAGCAGATGGAGCAGGCGGGAAACCCTGTGAACTTCAGCTACTAGATTAAATAAATTATTGTTTCTCATTTACTGTCCCCCTCCACCCCCTGCCCCCTGCTTTTGCAGAGTTTTTTGCTTTAGCAGTCTAGGAGCATGAGATTGAATGTGCTTTTGCAAGGATCAAATGAATCCTGCCTTGCTTGATGTTTACTTGGCTGCTTTTTATTGGGTCTTCCTGAATTCCTCTGGGGTAAGTACAGAGATTATTCAGGCTTCCAGGGGTTTGCACGGGTAGTCTGCAGCTTCACACTTCAGTGCTTCGCACGTAAGAACTTAAACACTGGGTGTCCCTCATAGCACAAAACGGGAGTTCTCATATTGCTTTTCAAAAGGCAAGCTCGCTTGGCACCTGGCAAGCACCAGGCACCTCGGCTTGGATGCAGTTTGAGGCATCGAATCCAGCAAATATTGCTGGGAGCTCCCAGCCCTAATTAAAACTGAAATACTGTTTTGCTCCTACCAGGGCTGTCCAGCTGTCGGAGTGGCAGAGCTCAGGCTGCAGGAAGGATTTTAAAATGTCTCCTTGAGACAAGAGGCAGAACCTGCACTGACGAGAGAGAGGCTTTAAATCCTGATGAGTGAAATTTTCTTTGTAGCACTCTTTTGGAGACTTAGGGTCCCCCTGGCTAAATTCCTGAGGAAGAACTCTGCTTTTGTGTAGGAAAGGATGGAGCAATCTGAGCACAGCCTAAAACAAAGAATTGAAGTAAGTAATATCTAGCAACTGGCTGTTAAAGCTGCTTTGAAAACTTCATGTATTGGGCATATGGGCTAAAATACACCTCAGGGTGAAAGCTTGTTGGGAGGAGACTGGTTTTCCACTCCTTTGTCCTGCGCCCAGCGCAGAAGGGCTGCAGCATCCAGGCAGCCCCTTTTCCTGGGACACCCTGCTGTTGGGAAGCAGGCTGAGACCTGGGAAGCAGGCTGAGACCTGCGCAGCAGGGCACCGGCTGGCGTGAGAAGAGCCAAGCTCTGGGTCTGTATCCCAGCTTGGAAACGCCCAGCAGCCTCTGAGTTGAGTTTGGAGAGGACTGCATCAGGGTCAGGCATTCAATATGCGATTTCATGTGTCCTTACTTGCTAATCTCAGCAGAACTGACTGAATAACGGCAGAGAATTTTTTCCTTGTTATTGCACAAGCTCAAAATCTGTCATCTGACAAACCATAGGCTAGATCTGCTCGTTGCCGTGACTTTTGCAGCTTGGGTGTTTCAGCAGCACGAGCCGACATCTCGCTTGTTGCCTTGCAGCCGTGCTCTGCTTGCTCCTCGGGTGGGAGAGGGAAGGCTCAATGGGAATAAGACAGGAAAATGGCAAAGGGAATGTCTTCCGCTTCGTAGCGTCTCTGCCGCCTGCCAGGCACTCGTGTAAGACACCGGCATTGAGGCGGTTGTCGATGTCTGTACTCGCCACTGCTGCTTTTTTACTTTATTTTTCTAGAGTGCCACAGAAAAACAATGAACGCTAGGAGGGAAAAGCTGCAATGCTGTTCTCCTTCCTACCTCTTGCATCTGCGTGTCAATCTTTAATTTTGAAAGCTCTCCCGTTTAATCTATTTTTTTATTGCAGGCAAGCAGCATCGATAGAAATATTGATCTTCTCTTAATGAGTTTTAAAAGAAAAAACCGAGCGTGACTCAGAGTAGCGAGGTAGCATGGACTGACTGATGTGTCTTATTTTTCAACTACTCCCAGTGTACCTTTTTGGAATTGGCTCTGCTTTAGCATCTTCCCTGCATAGACTGAGACTTGCTCCTTGTGTTTTGTTGGTTGCAGCAAAGGTGTTTGCATTTCGCTGGCTGCGGTCACAGCCTCCCATCCTCATTTAACTTCCCCAAAGGTCAGCTTTCCGACAGCCCCAGGGCGTGGGGTGCTCGGAGGGGAGATGACCTGACCTGGTCCTGCAGGGACCTCGGGCTGGTGCTTGGCAGCCGGGAGGAGAGGTCTGGGCAGGAACCCTTCCTCTCCTCCGAGCCCCAGACCAGGGCAGCTGCCAGCAAAGGGTTCTCAGGATGCTTTCTGCAGCCTGGACTGTTGCTTCACTGAAACTGTTGTTTCCCAGCGGTGCTCCCTAGTCCTCCAGCACCACCTACAGTCCTCCGTAGGCTGAGGAGGTGCTCCAGTGCCACCAGGCACAGCCCAGCCGCCACCAGGAAAGAGTCAGCCCCTGAGCCAAGGCTGTGATTTGGGGGATATTTGCAGCCCTGTCCATTGCCTCTCAGCTTTCTGGCCTAATGGCTAAATGAGATAGGGAGCCTGGGGGAAAAAAATCCAAACAAAAAACCAAAAAAACCCACCCCAGTTTTCACACCAGCTGAGCGGTTGCGAGGTGCCAGGCTGTAAGAGGAGCCCGACCTCGGGGAGTTGTAACCAGCGTCTCAGCACAGGTCTTGAGCAGCGTTGCAGCATGCAGCTCCCGTGGTGCTGGCGTGTGTCTGTCCGCTCCCCGGGGACCGACGGCCACACCGGCTGCTCAGCACAGCTTAATTTGTGGCACAACACGCGCGGTGCTGTTCGTTGACAGCACGAACCCTCAGCCTGAACCTGTGAGACAGGGCTATGGTGAAATATTCATAGGAGTTTCCCTGAGTAAATAGCATTAAAAATTCATTGATATTTTGAGCAATGAGCCATCAGCTCTATCTTTTGGGGATGGAGAAGTATGATCGCACTCGGCGCGACACCGGGGAGGGACAGGACCGTTTCCCCTGGGCTCCCCAGCCTGAGCAGCGCTTCTGGGAGCAGGGGGACTGGGGGGCAGGGGGGGTGCTGAGCAAGGCAGTGGGCGAGGGGGGGCCCCAAAACAAGGAGTCCCTTCAGCGTGGCGGCGGGTGCTGCGCGGTGCGCGTGCACGGCATTGAGCTGGGAGCGTGCGGAGGGAAACCCAAGCTGGTTCACAGGAGACCCGTGGGCTCGGATCCCAAACCAGCAGCTGCCCCGCTCCTTGCCGTCATGGTGAGAAGCGCTGCCTTGCCTTGCCCCCCTGCTCCAGCAGCCAGCCTGGGAAGCGGTGTCATGGCTTGAAGCTCGTCCCCTTCCACGAGACCTGGCCTTGGTCACTGATCTGCTCCCTGGGACTCCGCTCCTTTTCCTAGAGCCCAGCTGAGCCGTTTTCCGACAACCCGCCTCCCGTCGAGGACGCCGTGCAAAGCCACGGGAGCCTGACAGCAGAGCCGAGGAGGGAAGCAAGGAGGATACGGGCCTCCCCGGAACACGGTGGGTGAGCTATTTCTGGGCTTTGGGAACAGGGGGGCCCCCCGAGGCTTGACCTCCTGCAGAATCCATGGCCTTAGCTCACCTCCTCCTGGCACTGCGGGGAAAGGATTGGGTGAGTCCCAGGAACAGGCATATAACGACCCAGGGACTTCACGGGGGTGGTTGATAGTGCTGAGAGAGACACACAAGACCATGTTAATCCTCTCTCCATTTCTGTTTCTTAAAGATTCTGCTAATGCATCTCTTCAAGCTCTCTGCACCGCCAGGAGGCTGCTCCTGGTGCTCGGGGTCGCCGGGCTGCTGGCGGGGACGGCAGCTGGGGCATGGCTCCTAGGTCAGTGTCCTCTTGGGGACAGCCCTGCCGCTGCGGGCAGAGCCCGGCCGCCAAGCTGGCGAGCGAGTTGGGGGTGCTAGCAGCAGCGGTGGTAGCGATGGGGGCTGCTCGGTCGGTGAGCGGCGGCATGGGGTGGGGGGACAGGGCTGGCGCGGGCTCTGCTGTGCTGGTTGCTGTGGTCCCAGCAGCTGCAGCTGTGCCCGTTGGGAGGCTCATCACCTCTTCCAGCGGGCAGTGCCGGATCGTCCCAAATATTGTGCAGCCTCGGATACTGCCCAGGCTGCGTGAGTCCACCTCCACCCTCTCCTCTGTCTCCTGAAGTGAAACACCTGAAGAAGCCTCAGCCAGACCAGGGCTTCACCCCGCTGCAGGAGCCATATGCGACCCCAGCATGCAGTGACGGTGAAGAGGAAGACCCCGTGGTCCGTGGGGCTCCCAGTAGAGGTTTACATCTTTGCTTGTTGCCACAGAGGATGGGGAGCGGGGAGCAGTGTGCAGGACTGTGCCTGCCAAGCCCAGCAAGAACAGAAAAGATGCTCTTTAATAATAAATATCTCTTGCTGACCCACTAGCTGCTTTCAGCTGCATTTTGCGATGGTTTCACTTTGCTTTTAAGTCTTCCTGCATCCCCCAGGACTGAGGCCTCATTGCATGGAGGGATCCTGCAGCAAAGGCAGCTCTTTGCAGGACTCCTTTGCACGTAATCGCTCAGCAGAGCTGCCATGCAGGCACTGAGAATATGTAAATAGGTGCACGTATACTTTCTAATTGATTCAAATGGCTTTTTCTGGGGGTTTGGGTTGTTTTGTTTGTTTTAGATGTGCGTGACCCTCAACTGTGCTGGCCCTGCGCAAAACACTGCAAGGAAGGGAACTTGCAGGTCGCCTTTAATGGGATGGCTTTAGTGTCTTTCAGAATAAATGTGGCAAACTCCCTGCTGGAAGCACAAGTGGAAGGCCATCCCGGCTGGCTCCTGGCATGCCACGAGCGCTGGAATCTCTCCCTGGGCACCCTGCTCTGCCGGCAGCTCGGGTATCTCAGGTGGGCATGGTAGAGGCAGCCGCTTCCATCCCTACTCGCCCTTTTCCGAGGGGGATGATCGAGGGCTGGGAGGTTTCTCAGGGCAGCGGTGCCAGACAGCAGAGCTCCCTGGTGAACACAGGGCAGAAAGCGGGGCTCAGGCTGGCATGGGGACCTGCGAGAAGAGCTGCAGAAGATCCTTCCTGCCGAGGAGGCTCATTCCCAGCTGCCAGAGCAGCAGGATTGTGGACCATTCCCACAGCAGGGTTAAATTCCTGATCCCTTAGCAGGTCCCCAGCCCTTCCCAGGACATTACTGTTGCTTCTGCAGAATGACCCATCAGAAAGGAGTCAACCTGACGGACGTCAAGGTGAATGACACACAGGAGTTCGTTCAGGTGAGACCCCCCCAGGAAGGGAGCCCGGAGGACATGTGGCAGGTCAGGTAAGGGCAGGTCTGGGGGAAGCAGAGTTTGCTGGCGGGGCTGAAAAAACCAGAGGCCTTTCTTTCAGGCTTAAGAACACAGAAAACTGTCCTGGTTTTGTGCAGTAAGCGGCGCCTTTGGGGGCTGCCGCAGCTGCCCTGGAGCTCCCTAATGCCCCAGGGATTGCGGTTCATGTGTATTCTGACCAAAGGCTTATTCCTGCGCAGGAGCGGCTGTGAATCGGGTCGAATCGTGGCTCTGAAATGCTCAGGTGAGTGCCCCTCTCCTGTGTCCCCAAGACCTCCACCTGGATCTAGCAGTTTCTTCGCCTCCCTCACCCTCCAGCCTGAGGGTCTGGCACCCGGAGCTTCACCCGACGCGTGCTCCCCGGCTGCCTTGCAGAGTGCGGGCTGCGCCCCGGTGCTGCGCGGGTGGTTGGGGGGGCTGACGTGCCCCCCGGGCGCTGGCCCTGGCAGGTCAGCGTGTACCAGGGCTCCCAGCACCACTGCGGAGGCTCGCTGCTGGCTCGCGAATGGATCGTCACGGCGGCTCACTGCGTGCACAGGTACTTCTGGAGGTGCCGAGTACTCGCTCTTACCCCAGGCCTGGGCGCTTGTTGCCCGACCGTAAGAGGTACGCTGTGTTTCTGCTCAGTTACAGGCAGCTTCAAGCCTCCACCTGGCTGGTTTTTGCAGGCGTTACCACCCATGGCTTGATCAAGCAGGAGGCTGGGGTATCAGTAAAGAAAATAATTTACCACCCGCTTTATAACGACAATAGCCTCGACTACGACATTGCTCTGATGAAGCTCCAAGTCCCCCTGAATTTCTCAGGTATGATGCTGTTGTGTCCGTCTCCCATCTGTGGAGTTGTCTGTCTTATCCCACAGTTAAGAGATGGCCAAAACCCAGCCTCTTCTGAACCTACCATTTCAGAGCAGCTCTTTAAGGATATCCAGCCTGGCACCTGGGGGCCAGCACGCACAGCAGCGTGGTGTTTGGAACTGTGCCAGAGCTGTGAATTAATGGGAAGGTGGCTGTGGGAGCTGACGTCTCCAGCGTGCCCGGCCCGGGCCTCTTTCACTGCGGGCTGGTAGCCCCGCAGCCCTTCCCTGCCTGCTCGTGCCCAGCCCAACACAAAGCTGTCCCCGCTGGCCTGGCCCTCAGCCCTGTCACCTTCTTACCAGATGCCATCCGCGCTGTGTGTCTGCCCCCCTCTCACCAGGACCTCTTCCAAGGCACGCAGTGTTGGGTCTCCGGCTGGGGCTATACCAGACCAGACCAAGGTAAGCTCCCATTTTGTCCCTGCCACTCAGCACCAACCAGAGGCTTTCTCCTTGCTCCCCACCGGCCCTGTCCAGCCCCTTCCGTGCTGCGTGTGAGCTTGCAAATGCCCCCTCCTGCCTTCATCCCACCCCTGCTCCAGCAGCTCTGCAACCCACGTTCACAGCTCCGGCGTGCCTGGCTATATTTAATCCCATAAAGGTAATCCCAAAAAGGTAATCCCATCTTTCCCATCATCTTCTGACTTCTCCAGCTGGTGCCCTGCTTGTCCCCTCTTGCTCCCTGCAGGTCGTTTCCCTCTTGGTTCTTTCTCTCCCCAGTGCAGGTTACCGACACGCTGAAGGAAGCGCTCGTTCCCTTAATCGGTACCAAGAGGTGCAACAGTTCGTGCATGTACGCAGGCGAGCTCACTGCCAGGATGCTGTGTGCTGGCTACCTGCACGGGAAAATAGATGCGTGCCAGGTAACAGGAGGGAGCAAGTGGTGCTTGCCGGGTGTGCATAGCAGGCGTGGGAAGGGGCTGATGTGTTGGGTGGCCCTGTTAGGCTCCAGCAAATGCTGGGGTTTGTGGCAAAAGCTTGCAGTAAACAGGGTAGGTAAAACTGTGTAGGGTAGCGCTGGGCCCGTTGCATCTTGCACTGCAGCGTGGAGCCCGTGCACGGATGTTGGGCTGAGGTTTAGCTGTCTGTATAGACGGAGCACTGGAAACCTTGCAGAGCTGCTTCCTCCGTCCTTGCTCTGTCTCGCAGGGTGACAGCGGGGGCCCCCTGGTTTGCCAGGATGGATTTGCGTGGCGCTTGGTAGGCATCGTGAGCTGGGGCCAGGGCTGTGCCGAACCCAACCACCCTGGGGTTTATACCAACGTGGCTCAGCTGCTGCCATGGATTTATCGCATCACCGAGGTAAGTGGGAGCAAGCGAAGGCGGATGGGCAGCCTGCCCTACAGCCATGGACAAATCCCAGTGCTAGCATCCTCTTTTAAACTCTTTCCTTCACTACCCTATGCTCACCCTTGACACATGAACCTCTGGGACAGCCTCTTTTATGGTACTGATTCCTTTCTTTGCTGTTTTCTTTTTTTTTTTTTTTTTTTTTTTTTTTTTTTTTTTTTTTACTAGACCTACTAGAAATAAGGCAAGAAGCGACTTCACAGAGCAACGCTTTGCCCTTTCCACACAGTAGGTGAAGAATGGTCCAGAACCGATTCATACTGTGCCACTGTAACCCTAACAGAATCCCCAGACAACACTGGAAAGCATGTTCAGTATAAATAGTTTATTAAAGAAAATAGCAAATTACATTTCTGTGAACAATCCACGTGGGAGAAGTGGTGTTTTTCAAAATACAACGGTTTTTGGATTGCTCTGTGTAAAGGGGCAGGGGATCCCGTGAGATCCAAGTGTTACGGGAACACTCTCAGCCTTCAGATAAATTATTTGGAGGGGAAGAAGAGAGAAAGCTGGAGTTGTAAGTGGCAGTCGGACTTTGCTTCACGATCTCCCTTCCGTGCTGCATTCCCACGTGCTGGACTCAGTCCAACTGCCAATTTGCCTGCATTTGCCCCCTGCCTGTGCCAGTTAAAGCCAGAAACAGAAGGGTCTCCTCACCACCCGCCACGGCTGTGCCTGGCTGACCCAGCAGGCAGAACGGCCACTCAGCTCTGCAATGACTTAGGGGCAACGTGAAAGCCAGCTGCGATTCAGGCCCTGCACAGACTCTTGGAAATGTGAGCAGAAGGCAGACAAAAGTGCAAATGAGAAAAGGACACAACAGTAGGTAACGGATTAAAACATTGAGCCCTGTGATCGAAACTTTTGTAAGCAGGTTGTAAGCGCTACATGGTAGGAAATACTTTGTTCCGTGTCTGCAGCAACTGGGCTGTGTTTTAATGAATGCTCTTGGTGAGCTTTTCAGTTAAAAGAAATGTAGGTTTCTCAAAATCTCAAACATAGACTTTTGTAACTTGAAAGATAATGCTATGAGTGCACACTTTGTTCCCTTCTTATGTTCATTTACATTTCCCTCATTGTTCTCAAAGGACAGAAAATTTACTACCAGAAAGACAACAGATGCCAGACCTACCTAGTTCACACACAACACAAAGGTAAAGGAGCTGAACTGGCTTCTACAGCTGATCAAGTGAGACTGAACAATTCTAAGTCAGTTTTAAGATATTTCCCGTAAGGAATTTTGCCCCTTGTGCAAAACCCTGTGACTTGATAAACGGCTCACTAGGAAGAGGATCTCCTCTCCCCCCAGTCCTCCCTAATTTTTCACTCTCTTGAGGTTTGCTTTTCAGGGAAACCTGAGGTGGGAAAGAGCAAAGTTTGGCACTTCAGCATTCTTAGGGTATCAAAAGCTATCAAAGTCTGTGGGTTTCACATGTAATTTGCAGGGACAGAAGAGGTAAGACACAAAGGGGCTACGTGGCCCCCGATGTAAAACTGCATAGATAAGATTCACTACTGAGAAATAAAAATCCCTCTACAAGACCCTTAAGCAAGCAAGCTTGAGCTGACGTTATACAGCGCCCTGCATGAGAGGCCCATCTGACAGCAGCACCTCTTCTCACAAAGAGATGTCGGATACAAGATTTGAGTTATTTCTATGCTGGGCTTAACAGGAAGATGAAATCCTAGAGAATGGAAATTAGCGAACATCACAAGCAGCATCTCTTCGTCACCAGGACCGTACACCTTCCAGCTCACAAAGGAAAACCCGGATCTGGGCAGAACACTCCTGGGGAGCACAGCAGGAGACTGAATTTTCAAGCCCAAACTCCGTCTGCCTGGCAGATGGAGCACAAGCACTTGGTGTCTGTGTTACCCCTTGATTTTCTGGTCCCAGACTCCCAGAGCCACCCTCTTTGCCCTACAAACACTGAGCTAGGAAACATTTCTTCTCCCTCAGCCAAGGCCCCAGGAAGCACTTACCTAACATAAGCTTTTTATACCAGTACAAGTAAGAAGAGTCAAATCCAAAAAATATTTGAAAGTCTCAATTTGCTCTTGCATTATCAGAAGATGCAACACAGAGGAGTAAACACACAGTTACTTAATTTTGGCCAGTGCTGCTGCTCTCCTTTCTGTGTTCTGGAACAAGGCTCGGATCAGACTCTTCACTTCAGCTGCGGAGAATTCAGCTGCAAGAGGCCCCTTCCCATCTGCCCACCTACGTGGGAGAGAAAGAAGGAAACACCACGTTAAAACAAGCCCTTGAGCGCTCCTTACAGTGGTAAGTCTGAAGGCAAAACAAATCCAATTAGCAGCCTATTAGCTGTATGCAACTCGAGTCCAGAATTGTTTAGCTAGGTATATGAAGCAACAGGCTGTGAGGTGATTTTTGCACTCGATGCAAACTGTACCTTTTCCTTCTCCAAAATAAGCCTGTCTGCAAAATTCCCATTCACCTCCCAAACAGGGGGAAAAAGAAAAAGTGGTTTATGCCCAGGCGGAAGAGTTGGGGACCTTTGGTGTCTAACATTGTTCCAACAGCAGCAAGGAGCAGGGCACAGGAAAGGAACTGCCTTCCCTGTGTGCTTTCTCCATGCCTGCTACCTTTTCAGTTTAGCCTGCTGAGGACAGTGTGTTTTCTTGCCATTCAGACGTATGCGTGAGGCAGCTGTGAAGAGGGAATGTCTAGCTTCTGACAACTCATGCCAACTAAAGTAATAGAAGTAATTATGCAAATCCTCATGCATAATTCAGATGAATCCCCCTTGCAAGTTAAAAGAAGCAAGAAACAGCATCTAAAGAGCAGAGGCCGATCATGCGGAACGATTGCAGCAGCAAGGCACAGCTAACATCAAAAGCAGTAAGCAAGATGCCAGGCTGCTTACCGTGAAATACTTCTGAGCTTAGAGAAGCCAAGGGGGATGCACAATCACTCTGTGGTTGGCTCTCCTGTGGCATTTCGGTTTTTTTACCGTTGCTTTTTCCTTTGCAGGAGGCAGCTGAATATATGAGCAAGCTTGAAACGGACTATAAGCACAGAGCCAAGAAACAGCCCCAGGAGCAGTTATCTGATCCTTATTAACGGCGACTGCCTTGCATCTGAGCAGTCCCCCGAGCGCCGTGCCCTGCTGCTGTCAGACCGCTTCTCAGCTCCCTGTTACTGGGGTGAAGAACTAACTGAAAAGGAAGAAAGGAAGACACCTACTGATCCACTATTTCTTGGAGGTTGGCTTGCAAGATGATCATCAGCTCTTTGAACGTCATCCATTTCTGCACATAGACTGGAACTTCCTCCTGGTATTTCTTATTTTTGTCGTCTTCAGGTAATGGGGTGAAAACTTGGGGTCCTTCCTCCACCATGGTCCTACAAAGGGAGTACAACCTATCTGCATCTTCTGCAGAGATATCCTGGAATTGAACAAAGGTTAACAGGGGAGCAGTTAGATTTATTTTTGGAGCGCCAAGCAGTAAGTGAAACGAAGAAAGGTGGCTCTGTGTGTGAAGATGAAGGCAGTAGGTTAGATCACATTTAACGTTCTCAAGCTAATGTAACCTATTTCATGAATAGCTACTTCGGCAAGTTCTCAGCGACTGCCTCAGAACAACGGTTGTGCTTCTGAACAGCGTATCTCAGTGCAATAGCAAGCATTTCTCTGTGAAGCAGAAGTGTTATGATGAAAGTCTGAACAGTTTACAAGGTAATTACTCGGGCACTGCCAGCCCAACGACGAAAGCCAAGCTTTTTGGCAGGCACAGCCTGACCAAGTGTCCTGTAAACTAGCTGTTATGGGAAAAGAGCACTCACTGGCCTAATGCACAGTGGGAAGGCTCTTTGGATGCAGACTACAACTAGAACAGATGCACTAACATATTTCTATCATTTGCTGTGAAAACATATTTTAATTAAGAAATGTATCAGGATAGCTATACTTGACCCAAGGTAACCTGACGATCACTTAAACACAGTACTGGGAGCCAAATGGAGATTTAACCAGATAAGAATTTCAGTTTGAAATGCCACAGGTATTTCGGCATCTGGTGCCTGGATAGGATGGAGAGGCTGATTAGAGAGGCACAGACTAAAAATGTATCAGAATAGATGGAGTCTGAGACAACAGTTAACTCCTGTGCCCTGAACAAAGAAAAAGAGATTGATTCTACTTTATAGGAGGAGTGACAAACCTAAATCCAAATTAAGATGAGATCACGGCCACTTCCCCGACTCTCCCCTTGACTACAGAGTCATGGAAGAGTATATATGGTCTCAACTGGACGTGAGTTATTGGTATCTTGGCTATTTCCCACAGACAGGACCACAATTATCATTTCTACCTGAAAGATAACTGTTCCCCTGAAACCTGATCTTGGAAAGAACTTCTGGAGGTCACACATGCCACCTGGTCACACCACCCTATGCCTGGCATGGCCATCTCATGCAGTTACCTCTAGGGCAGCAATCCTAGTGACAATCTCCGAGAGCGCTGTGTTCAGTAAAGTCCCCATGGCCTTGCAGTATACGTTCACCGGAAGGACATCTTGCCAGACTTTTCCCAGTCTTTTCAACTGATGCAATACCTGGAAGACAACAGCTCTGTGTTATCTACACGTTATCAAAAAGAACACTGAGAGTCGCCGAATGATAAGGTGACCACATATGGTGAGAAACCCGTTTGAAAGATGCAAAAGGCAATGAAGTATCCTGCTGTCACGTAGAGCAGACGCTCCTAGGAAAAAATGCAACGTTTTCAGTTTGCATTAAGGCTCATCAAAAGCGTGACAGATCTGTTCCTTGAAAAATGAAAAACATTAGCAAAAATTCAAGATTAAGAAGCTGTTCATTTCAACTTGGAGCAAGAGGAACTCAGCTACTCCAATTTTACAAAAAGACACAACCGGGGAAAAAATATCGTGCCAGAAAACTGTTGTTCTGAGAAGTTGCATTCTGCTGAAACACCGCGCAGTTCTCAGGACTGAGGTTACACACTGTGCCTTCCCAAGGACAACATCTACAGACGATGGGATATTTGGCTTTGATTGCCTTGCTTACCTGCCTTATTGCCTTGTTTGCTGCACAGTAATTTTCCTCATCATCCATATTAGAAAAATTCCTGGCACTTGACAGCCTCTCCAGGATTTCTCCTTTCTGCACTCGCATCTGGGCCAGAAAACACTCCATCCCTTTAGGAGCAAAAACAAGCAGAGAGAAGCAATTAAGCAATTACTAAATTTGCTCTGCCAATTTAGAGACTGTAAGTGCTGAATAATGAACTTATTAGAATGTTTTATTTTTAAAGGAATTTCCAGCCTCTAAACAGTCTCATAGAGCAAATTTTACAGTCGCGGTAAGCTCTCGCACAGCTTGCATTGCTACAACACTTTCAAAAAAGAGCTGCATGGTAAAATTAACTATGGATGACAGGCTTCTATTAGGCTTATACAAACTTATCTCAGAATTTGTTTCCCTAGAATAAGCTAAAGAAAGTATCAATGGACTGAGCAGCAGATCCCAAAATATCTGAGTGCTACAACGTCTTGCTGGATAATGCTCTGTTCTTGGAACTACGTGCTAGACACGAAGAGTTGGGTTTCAAAGAGTAAAGCCCTAAACAGCCGTCCTGCTTACAGCCGTAACGCTCTGTCAGACTTCCCGATCTAGAAAATGTCCTTGCTACTTGTTCAAAACTCTTAAATAACAACCCGCTGCTCGAGTCAGTAGCTGCACTTACATTAAATCGTTCAGCATGAAATGCCAGGATTAATTACCATGTCATCCATTGATACATTTAAATACTGAGAGGCAAAATTACCAAGTCTCCTAAAACCAGGTACCAGATCTACAAAGGTAGCTGCTCCGTCGCACAGGATGTTAGTCAGGCGATATCGGAACTGGTGTCCCAGGGTGAGCAAGTGGTGAGCAATATACATGCAGTTGTTGTGGTGAATGGCTGCCAGCTGGGGTAATTTCTGAAGGTTCTCCCTGTCCCAGGAAGGAGGAAGAGAAAAGGAAGAAATGTATTTATTTAGACCAGGCTCTGTTAAAAAAATTGTCACACCTACCCTAGAGAAACTCACGATCTGTCTCGGACAGATGTTGCAAGTAACCGTGGGCAATGCCTGATAAAGACATCAGTCAGAATAAAAGCGTTTAACCTGCTGTCACATCCACATATGAACTTACAGGAAAGGAGTTCCATGGCTAGTGAAATGGCACTTTGGTGTTTGAACCATGTATTATATCCACCTTGTTTCTAGAAAGGGACTTTCAAACGGGAAGATACTTTGTTTTAGCAAAGTTATGGTGAGGAAAAGAGAGAGAAGTCCTTCTCAGTAATACCCCAGTGTTCTCTGACAGAATTGTATCCTTTCAGTCTTCACTGCTCTTCTTTTTTACAGGAAAAACACCATGAAAAACCTCTGCATCGGACCTGCGGTCAAAGTTATGTGACTGGATTCAAACACAACTGTTCTAAGAACTGCAACTATCTCCTTGGTCATAAGACTGCCGACTCGGAAACTCTCAAGCACCTATTTTGCAGCAGGTACAATTTAATCATAGATTAAGAGTACTAGATTTTGCTGCTGCAGGAAGCCCTTAGTGATCTCTGGCTGTGGTGGACAAACTGGGGACAAGTAGGGCTGTTCCAATAGCGTTCTCTCTCCGAAACAGGCCCTAGGTAATACACACGCACACTTACTTGTGGTACGTTGGCACTACATCATAGAAGAGCTGGAATATGTTCCGGACAGAGTAGAAGAGTTGTATACAGCTACAAGGAAAATAAGGTTCACGTTAGTTTGTCAGCAGAATGTCTGTCTTGTTCACAAGTGACCCTCAACCTTCTCCAAAACAAGTTTTTATTAGTGGCAAAGCACGGGCAGTGAAGTACTGGCACAAAGAGTAGATTGTCAGGATCAATTACAGCCATGTCAACAAAGGCAACATTCTGGGAAATCCACAAAGGCTGTGACGACCTTGTGAATTCAGTGTAGAAAAGACAAGCTTCAGACCACATGTCAGGAGGGAGATATACGAAACCCCAGGAACAAAGGGGACAGTGTCCCTTCCCCACCAGGTGTGCATAAATAGTCAGCCCTCTGTCTGCCACGGCACACTGAAAGGCATTCAGTACCTAGGCAGCTCTCCTTGTGGTCTTCAGTTTTTTAAGCAGACCGTATGTCGTTCCTCAAAACGCTTAATTGTTTTCTCTGAAGAGCACTGCCAGATGCGGAGCTGGAGTTCTTTGCTTTCCCCCGGCACAAGAAAGCAAGAACTCATCTCAGAACAGGTGCCATCACTTATCATTTGGTTTGAAAAAAAGAGATGGTTTTGATTTTTCTAAGCAACTGACTGCTAACATAGGATAAAACATTGAAGTGAAAGCTGCAGTAGTGTTTCTCCTGACTAAAAGACTGAAGCTGTGAACTACATTGTGCGTACTAGGGAGTTTACCATGTTTTCGCTGCTTTAACAGCTAAAATGTGATAAAGTGTACCTGCCTGTTCCCTGAGAAGGCAAGTCTGAAAGGCTCCTTAACCTGAGCAGTGCAGGGAACACAGTCCGCAGCTGTTCCTGCTGCACCGGTCTACTGCAAGAACCCAGGGACGCATCCTCCAGCCAAAACAGAGAGTAACTTTAACAATCGAGTCTAACTTTCAAGTATTTTCTGTTCTTCTGCAGTTCTGTTACCTATTAACAGATGCTTGGTGTTGCCAAAAGCAGTAAGTATCTGACACCCAAGAGTTACCCGCTGATATACAATTCCTACCACTGATCTGTGCTGGCTGTAGCCTCCAACAGCGTCTGATAAGCCAGCTCCATCAGCTGCTCCACTGATGAACTGATGCGGCATGTGGGCAGAGAAAATGTGTACTGGCTCAGTTTAGTCTCGTTCTCCAAATTCACCATGTCGTTATGCAGAAGCTTAGGAGTTTTTTGCATTTTTAAGTGATCTCCTGCCCCAGGATCAGGAAGCCTTGGTAGGGCTACAGAGGAATCGGGCGAGATCTAAGGGAAAACAAGAGAGAAGTAAAATATAATTTAGAGCCCACAGAGAGGACACTGTGCAAGACTACCTTGAGTCTTAAATCTCTGTTATTCAATGTTTTGTAAACACAAGGCTGCAGAAGCCCCCTAAGACTGCTGGAAGTCTCCTGGCTTACAAACGATACAGCAGACCACGGAACAGTCTATATGGTGTTGCATGCCTAGAAGCAACCCAGGAAGTAATTCTCTAATTTTTCTTATGCTTATGATACTAGCCAGAAAAGCCCGTGCAAGCCAGCTTCAAGTATTTTAAGAAACATCTTGTTAGTGAAATAACCCTCTTGAGCACTATTAGAAAAGGTTTTGAAACTGTTGTTTGCCCAGGTCCCCAAATAATCAAGAGTATTCAGTGCTCCACAAAAGATGGGCTTGACTGTTCTAGACAAGCCTGCTTCAACAGCTGAGCTATTTTTTCACATACAAAACCAGTGTACTGCACCAACAGTCACCTTTACAGTATTGTGTATTTCTGAAGTCATCAGGTTTCTGGCCGCTACAATCACATCCTGGCACTTCTTGTTAGCGAAGTGGGCATTGACGTTACGGGCATATTTCAGTAAGTCGGTTGTGTCTCCTTTCAAAAACCGCATCTTCTTCAAGGCTTTTTCAAATTCTTCTGTGGATTTAATCACCTGAGAAGAGCAGACACATATTCTACGTTAACAGAGTTTCCTAAAATGAAAGACATAAATTTAAGTTGGGTACAAACGCTTCCACTCAGCTGAAAGCAAAGGATGAAACTAGGATTTAGAGGGCACTAACCATCTGACAGCTTTTCAGCAATCTTTTGGAAAAAGCTGGCTCAGCTGGGGGCCGTGATCGCACAATAATACAGTGTTTGAACTGCAGCTTTGTCGTCCCCCCCTCCGACTGTGCTGGCAACCTACTTCAAAAACCAGAGGAGCAAGACGATCAAATTTCATTCCACTGGACTACCTGGGGCAAAGGGACCGGGAGGTTTATTCTACCACTGCTTCTGTTTGAAACAGCCCCCTCTCCAGGAAAAGGAGCTCTTGGCATTCTTCACTAGCAGTAAGTTCTCTTTTACGTATGTAGTTTTGAAAAAAAATTATGTAGCCTATGCAAGAAACCCCTGTGATCATCAACAACAAATACAAACAGAGCAGTCAGTCCTCAGGCAGCCAGCCGGGCAAGCTGCACTGCCCAGTCATCACCTTCAGCCTCTCACAGAGGCTCAGACAAGCACCTTACATTGCACACCCTGGAAGTCCCCAGCCCTTAACGAAATATGGCCAAATTCCACAGGTCAGAGACCTTGCACGCTTAACATGACAGGAAACACAAGGCACAGCTTATCTGAGAGAAATATACAATTCCAGATTAGCAAAACACAGCTTTTTGTTCAAGCTGGCCATCTGGCATTTCCACTGCATAGATGTGAATGATTTTTGAGACCTACCTCAATATACTGCTCTAGTTTGCTGCTATTGGTTGGGATTGAATTCACCAGACAGTTCTGAATGAGGCAGTCCGATAACTCTTCCCATATCATATCACCTAGCAGTTCTGCGAGTGTAACTCTGCTCTCCTTTTTATCTTCCGCAGGCTGTTCAAGAGGCACATCTGGATTCAAGGGAACAGAAATTAATTTTAATGCACCAGACCTGGACCAGATCCTTCACCAGGTCATTCAGTCGTTCCTGTCAGAACAGCATCTACCAGCTCTTCCATAACCTTATAATGGAGGTATAAATCCAGGCCATTATGCTGGGCCTGTGGCATTGCCTACCTGACCAAAAGATGACTGAATTTATGTGTAAACTGAGCCCGCTTTCCCAGTATGTTTACTTCATGAAATGCTAGCACAGCCCAGGCTGGTTTCTAGCCAGTGGAAGATCCTGCACGTGACCAGCCTGACTGAGGGAACTCCCTGGATTGCATCACGACTTCCACCCTTTAGACCCACGGCATGCAAAGATCTTCAATCCAGTGACCGGTTTGTAACAAAATACATTTACCAAAAAATTAATTCCTTCATCCCTTTGAGCCAAAATGCTTCCCTCCTTCATCTTCCCAGCTCTGTGAATGCTGGGTCACCGCTAAGTCCAGTCTGACAAGGTGCCAAGCTGTCCGAGAGCACAGCGTAGCAAGTTAACATTAAAAGCTGCTTAGACCTTATGCACAATTCAATACTGCTTGACAAGCAGATATTCTAGAAAGCTTTTGCTCCAATTACGTGAACAAGGTACTGATCTCAGTCTAATTCCGAAAGGGAGAAACTACCTACTCAGCAGATATTTGTGGAGAACTTCAAAAATAAGCTTCATCTTGTCAAAAACCTCCATAGGAGAGGAATGATCCAAGTTAGGCTCCTCAGACTTAAAACGTAGGATGAACACATCTGACTGTTCCTCTGTGAATGGCTGAAGAGAGGGGTATGAAATCAGTGGCTTGAGGATGTATTTCAGCAACAATTGGCCTGAGAAACGAAAAAAAAAAAAAGTTGTTTTCCAACAGCAGAAGGCAGGCGGTTTGGTCCAGTGAGGCCCAACCCTGACTATTTTGGATATAGAGATTCTTCGCATGAGATGGAAGAAACATTCTCTGGGCTAGCTGTATCAGGGAACAGCTGAAGTATGGGTGTATTTATCTGTATGAGGTAAAATGCTGGATTTGGTTCCATTAAAGACAATTTTACTCATGGAAAACACATATGGAGGCCTAACAAAGAGCAGATATTTAATGTAAAGTGAAAACCACCTTAAACAGCTAGAAGCATGGAATCCTGTTTTAGTATCTGCCATACTCCTCGATTTATTTTATCAACACCTGAGAATGCTGAAGCCCAGAGGCTGCCTGGAACCAACAGTCTTGGGTTTGGTAGATGAGGAGGCTGTAACTGGAAAAACTCTTTAAACATCAGGCTATGAAACCACGATCAAGCCACAGATCAAACCAGTATACCAGAGTAAATTGACAGGAAAGGATAAATAATTCCGGAAAAATAATAAGATAAATAGAGGATAAATAATTTCCTATTAATTAATAAGAACCAGAGCATTCACCTCACGCTCAGTGGGAACACAAGCCAAGAGAGAAAGAAATCTTCCAGTGTACCGCTGAAGCGAACTGGATCTCGATATCCATCTTAAGCAAAGTCTGAACTCATATCCACGAGGGCTACTACAGCTATGTTTATCTGGATCCACGGTCTGTCTTACCAAAAATTTTAAGCTTGGTGTGCAGTTCTCCTAGGACAGCAAATGCCTGCAGCACAGAAGCAACAGGTGGGCCAGCAATGTCCTCCTCTTTCGATGGCACTATGCGTAAGTGCAGTTCTGAATGCATCGCTGACTCCAGGCTGCTGCTTTCTACAGAAAAAGAAGAACCATCTCTCTGTCAGAGCGTGGTCTGAGACACTGCATTCCTCAGGTGGCAGCTAAAGCAACATTCTACCTCTCTGCATCTCCGCAAAACACAGTCCCTTTAAAAGAGCATCCAAGGAGGATACTGAGTTCCCTGTGTTACCGATAAGGACAATGGAATGAGAATCAGTCTCTTACAATGACCCAGAATTTTCATTTCAGTTGCCTTGCAATTGAATGACACTTAGTGACAATCGCTTTCCTTCCCCTCTTCTCCCCATTTCAAGTCAAATCCAAAGGAAGAGGTTTTTTTCTTTTCCAAAGGAAAAGTTTGTGTTTCGATGAAGACAGCAACAGACAGACTCCTGAGCAGTTCTTGCAATTGGCTGCCTGCAACAAAAGCAGCAACCTGAAAACCTGTCGGAGAAGGTAAAAGTATCCTTATAACTAGCCTAGTGGGGAAATGTGTTCAGGCTGAATGAATGTGTCAGAAAACTCTTCCAGCTACTACGCCAAATCAGCCATTAGTAATAAGCAACCTGAAAGTTCGGCCCTGCTGATTTCCTCAGGAGCAGCAGCTTTGCAGAAGAGCACCCCTTTCCTGATATTCCATGAGACTAAAAAAGTACTCAGAGGCTGGTCGCTGTTTTAATCTCTGCTTCAACATTTTCTAACAAATATGGCAGATGAGGCAGATGAACCTTCAAAACCCTGTTTAAAACCTACTGACTACACCGAATTGCTTGTGGTAGCACCTAAATACTCCAGGAATAGAGCAGCAGAAAGAGCTCCTTTAAACCAACCTTAGCTCAACAGTATTACTGTATTTCCCATCTTGTAGGGACTGGAAACCAGGCAGTTCAACCAGTGAAGCAAAAACAGTGAAACAAACGAGAACTGGGAGTACCTTTTGAAGAAGGAAGCTTCCATACAGCCAGTTTCTGCCATTCCTCTCCTAGATGATAGAGGATGTTCTGTGTCTGCACTGTGAGCTCTGTGCCTAGTGCTTTCAGGATCTTCAGCTCAAAGCCCTTGCGGGATTCCAGCATTTTCAGGCTGCTTCGTGCCTGGTGGTAAAGACCGAACACAAAACGTGGGTAAGTGTTGCCCTTGCTAATGAAAAGCGTCTTGTGAACTTTATTGAAAGTGTATACAAACAATATCGTCACGTACTTAACAGATCATTATTACCTTTTCCAGTTGTTGAGCTGCTGCAACGTACTTCTTTTCCAGCAAGGCAGTGTTGTACTCTTTAATAGCGGTATCAAACTGCAAGAAAGAGATTCCTATGTCACTGTGTATCTACTAGACAACGATTGTTTAAACAACATGGCTAGAGACAGGGGAGCCATAGACAGTTATAATGCCACAGACTGAGCACCAGAGAGGATGACTACTGACTGCTTCAAGATTTTTAAGCCGCTCCCTCCCCTCACCTCCTGTAGCTTTTTCAGAATACTCAGAACCAGCGTGTCTCGCTCCAACTGCTGCTTCAGTTCAGTGAACTCAGCAACAGCGACGTTTAGATCTCGCTGAACCTAAAAGAACAAAATTTCAGTTCATTTACAGCAAGCAAATGTTATTGGATACCTGTCCTTTAAATCACCTATTGTTATCACTTTTAAAAGTACTTCTGTTACTAGAACAATTTGTTGAGAAGGAAAAAGGCTCCATCCATTTTACTCCTTGCTAGGAAAGTCCTTATAAGCACTGGAAACACTTATAAATTGGTTTCTCTTTTAGTACGTTACAGGTTTTTTAAAGGCACTGTAAGGAAATTTAAGTCTTAAAAGGCAGTCAAAAGGACTTCAGTGTTCCTTTAACACAGCCTTTTAAAATGCAACAATGCTTGAACTAAGCCAAAAGTTAATTCTCATAATTCACACCACTATAGACCCCCACATGCTGGAAAATCAAAGCAGCAAACGGAGAGCGGCTCTGCACTGGGCCTGCAGGAGCTGCTCGTGTTCTCCTTGAAGACTTCAGTGAACGTGCACAGGTATGGTTTTGGTTGCCGTTCTGCCCCAAATCACGGTGGGACCGATGCTCAGCCAGTCCAGTCCCGTGTCACACCCTCCTCTGCTCATTTCTGACGGAAAGCCGTGTGCCACGCCTTCCCACCTGCGCAACGGAGCGCAAACCACGAGGCAGCCCTTAATGACAGCTCTTCACGACGCAACACGCGCCTCTGCAGCGTGCGTCACCTAAAGGCGCTTTTTTGGGGTGATACCATACAGGGTTCTGGGTCAGGAGGCCTCCTCCCCGAATCCCCACGCGACACACCGACACAGGGGGGTGGCTACAGGTTTGGGACGGAAGCGAGCGGCATGCGGGGCGCTGTCACCTCGTTTTCTATCCCCGCTTTCAGCAGGTCGATGTTGCTGGAGAGCCCGTCCACCTGCAGCACCAAGTCCTCGGCGCTCTGCATGCTGGGCAGGAACTCGTTGTACTTCTTGTTGATCATGTTGCACACCTCTCCCTGAGGAAGAGCGATCGTCGCGGCCACCACCGTGGCG
>NW_009259422.1:60488-78766 GCF_000687185.1 Egretta garzetta
GGGGGGGGGGGGGGGGGCCCCCCCCCCCCGGCATCCGGTACCCGCCGAAGATCTGGGGGCGGGTGGCGCGTTGGGGTGAGGAGCTCTCTGCGCGTCCTCTCCTCTGAGCAGAGGACAGAGCCGCCACCACGTTGTGCCATGCGGAGGGGAAGGGCCCTGGGCGCCTGGGTGCTCCTCGCCAGCCTGGCCGTGGCCAGCTGGGGGGTCCAAGGTAAGTCCCCGGATCGGTCCCTGCCCGCAGGCTGCCGCGGTGCCCGTTGGGCACTCGCCATCACCCCTGGAGACTGCCACCCGTACTGCTGACACGGCGGCGGTGGGAGGGTGGCTGGGAGGCAGACCCCTGCGGCTTGCTGGGGCTTTTTCCATCGTAGCAGCTTGACGTGAGGGTCGTACATGTTGATGGGGAAAAGGGAGCGAATCGGTCCAACGGCTCACGGGATCGCTCTGATGGCCCTGCCTGCCTTGGACCGTCGTTGTGACAGCCTGGAGCCGTGCGCGTTACTCCGTGGCTGCCTGCGATAGCCGAAACCCACCTTGCAATGACAGAGCGTGTGAAGCTGGACTTGGCGGTACTGTGGTGTTAGACCAACGCAGCCGTGGGCTTTGTGCCCGGCAGAAATAGGCGTGCAGGAGAGGCTGTATTCTGTACTCTGCTCCAGCGCTCAGCAAATAAGACAGGGAATTTACCCTCCATTTGCAGACTCTGAAGGTGATGCCTTTGGGCCAAGGAAGCAACTCTGTGCGCATTTTTTGCATACTTTTCCCTAAAAATGTTTTTTTACTATTGGGTAAAAACCCAAAGGGTTTTTTGCCTCCTCATCCGGGCTCAGCTCCTGTCCCTGCTGGTGGAAATACTTCACTTTGTGTTGAACTGTCTCTCACTGCAGTCTGTCTGCAGGATGAGGGTCACGCACATGCAGTCTGAACAGAGTCCAGGTGGATGCCCCATTCCAGTTAGTTTCCACTCTAAGGGAATTTGGATCTCTAAACTACCCAGAGCTGCATTAATGTAACAACCAGTTGAACACTGGACTACTTTTCCGCTGGGTAGTCTGCTTTTTCCAGAGTTTTTTGTCTGTGGTGTCCTTTCTGCGGCTCAGGGGACAGCGAATGCGATGCTCTCGACACTAGCCATCTCCCAGAGTGAGATCTGGAGCTCTGCACCACTGCGAGGGTCGGGAACTCAGCTGTGAAGCACTCTGCTTGCCTTCTTTTTGCAGGACAGGAAGTAATCGTGAAAGAAGCCAGCGGGAAGGTGTTCCTGCAATGTAAAATAAGCAGCAGTGGTCCAGTCATATGGCTGAAAGATGAAAAAATTATAGGAAACGCAACACAGCTGGACTTGGGTGCCATTTACAATGATCCCAGAGGCATCTATAGGTGTCAAATACAAGGCGGAAAGACAAGCTCCCCCTTACAGGTGCACTATCGAAGTAAGTGTTGCAAACCTGGTTTCTAGAGCCAGAACTGCTTGGAGTTTTCACCCAAGCAAACTTCTGAGGGCACTACTGGTTGCCCAGAATTTGAGGGTGGTTCCGCCAGTTTGCAGAAGTCCTGACAGCTCCTGCACTGGGCTGCCCTTGGGAACAGCCAAGCTGAACGTTCCCTTGCCTGTGGTGTTCCTGTGAGAGCTCTACAGCCTCATTGAGTGCCATAACCTGCTACTCACAGTGCCTCATTGCTAGCCACTCGCTGGCCCTTGCTGTGGCCTGCCCCAGTGCTGGGGGCACGTGGCAGCTTGCACCACTGCCTTGGGTCATGCAGCAAGCCAAACTTGGTCCCTGGCCACTCGCCCTGGGACTGGAGCCTGCCTGGACTGGCAGAGCTGGCTTTGGGCTCAGACTGACCCTGGCAGCAGGGTCCTGGTCCTGGTTGTGGCCCTGCTTTCAGTGTTTGTGACCTTTGGGGCTTCCAGTGTGCCAGAACTGCATCGAAGTGGACGCTCCCACCATCTCGGGGATCGTGATCGCGGATGTTCTCGCCACCGTCTTCCTGGCAGTTGCCATGTATTGCATCACTGGCCAGGACAAGGGACGCATGTCACGAGGTGAGGGGATAGCCCTGCTGACTGCCCACGGAGGGGGGGACAGGAAGCGCCTGGGCATCTTCAGTTGCTGTGTGGTACCCAGGGACTTTCCATCACTGCCCACGGACCCCAGTGGCTGGCAGCTGCAGGCAGCAGCTGGCACAGAGCGTGTCTAGGGTAGGGATCCATGTGAGCATTCCGTGTACCCTTCCTGCCCCTAGCTCAGCTTCCCAGGAGAAGCCATTGAATGCACAAGCTTTGTCAAAAACATCATCCCAAGGGCAGCAGCTGGTGGCACAGAAACATCTGAGGCTTCGCAGGGGCTTTCCACCGAGCCTCCCAGAGGAAGTAAAAGCGCAGGGCTGAAAGCAGATGGCCGCTTGGGTTTGTTTGCAAATGTTGACCACGCTGCCCATCACTCCCCTGATCCTTGACCACCTTCTTTCTTCATTTAGCTTCTGACAGGCAGAACTTGATTGCCAACGAGCAGCTCTACCAGGTGAGCGTGGGCACATGCGTGCATGGGCTTTAGCACCTCTGCGTGGCGTGGGGCTGCGTGGTGGGATGGCTGCTGGGGGGTACTCGATGCCACGAGGCACTGAGCTGCATGGGAGATTGCTCGCTGCTGGGGCACCCGCAGCCACCTCCCCCTGAGTGACCCAGAGGATGGGGCAAGCTCAGCGACCCCTGCCTCTTGCTCTCTGGGGTTGTTAAGGTGTGTGTGCAGGGAGGGAAAGCTTGCTAAAAGCTTGGCGAAGGGAGGGCTGGTTCAGCTTCCCCTGTACCCTCCCTCCCGGGGCTGGACAGACACGGTTGTAGCTCATCTCGCCTTTTTTTCCTCCTAGCCCCTTGGCGAGCGGGACGACGGACAGTACAGCCGGCTGGCACCTGCCAAGGCCCGCAAGTGAAGCGGGAAGATGCTGGAGCCTACGACTCCTTCACACCAGGAGTGATATTACAGCAAAGCCGCTGCCAGTGCCCAAGAGCGCCGATGCCCTGCCCTGGCACTGCCTTCGTAAGCTCACTGCTGGCAGAAAACAGTGCGGGTTTTTGCCTGGAGAGCCCTCCAGCTCCTTGCCAGGATGGGCTGCTTGTAGCACTCTGCTCTTTCCATGACCTCTTGCACTCCTGTATTCCTATCATTAAAGTTGAGCCCATCTCCCATAGCCTCCCTGCTCCATCGGTTGTCTCGAGGCGGGGGGAGCCGTGCAGTCGCTGGGGAAGGTGAGCGCTGGATGCAACCTGCCTGGACCCCTGTGGAGCTGTAAGGCTCCTGCCTCTCCCGGCGGGACACTGCTCTGCCAGTGTGGGCAGGTGCCCACGGCTGTGCCACCTCTCCGTGCCAGGATCTAAATGACGTCCCGGTCCTTCGCTGACGCTGGGCGTGGGGGACCTTGTGAAGGGAGAGGGTTGCTGCCCCCGAGAGCAGCAGAGGCTTTGTCTCATTTAACTCCCCTTCCTGAATGGAGAGTGGGGACACCAGGAGCACGGTGACACTCGGCAGGGTCTGTGTCCACCCTGCAGAGTGCCTGCGTGTCTCAGTCCCCCGGACAGAGCTGGGGGGCTGGCAGGAGGGAGGACAGGAGGACGTTTTCCCATTTTCCTCTGCACGTGCACGGCTTGGCATCTAATCGCGGTCTCCAAACTGCCGGGGTTTGCCAGGTCACTGGCACCCAGCCATTGAGCAAGCTGCCTCCATGCTTACAGGAGAGAAGCATGCACAGACAAGCAACCTGGGCTGGCTCCCCAGAATTGCTCGCAGGGACTGGGACCAAAGAGGAGATGGAAACAGCAGAGGAGATGAAAACTGCAGCAGAGACCGTGCAAAACACAAGGCAGCAGAGTTGGCCAGGCAGCGAAGGCCAGAGGCAGTCCGCACTCCCTGCACCTCTGGTGGTTTGGGGAGGCTCTCCCGCACTCCTCTGCAGCCCACTGGAGAGCGACCCACCTTTGTGACCAGGCCAGGGATCTTTGCGGGGCATTCGGCAACCCCTCCTGCAGGCTCACGAGCCGTCCCAGCGTGCCGAGTACAGGATGCAGAGGAGCAAACTTTCAGAGCCTTTCCCAGCTCAAACACCTTTCCAGACACTGACCAGCACTGGGTCTCCCCACACCCTCCCAGCTCTTCCCAGCAAGGTCCCCGCTCCCCAGCCCTGAGCAGAAGCAGCTAATGTGGTCTGGCCATGGCCAAAACGGGAGGCAGATAACAGAGCGGATCACCTAGCAGTTAGAAACCTCAGAAACCAGGTCACCCTCCATGTGCCAGTTGCACACACCTGTAGATTGTGGTTCCTGCTTTTCTAAGAATCTGGGTGACGGGCTTTAGAGGGCACCAGGCTGTGAATTGCCGTGCGACTCAGTGGTATAAAAGTAAGCACCAAAAGAGTTAACGCTCAATAAAAACTGGCCACAAATCTGTGGCACATCTGACAGCAAACAACACCTAGGCTGCGCAAAGCTGTGGGTGCACCCATGTGCCCTTACAGGAATCGGCGTGTGACCAGCCTGGCAGGCAGCGACCTGCTTTCCTATGGTGTCAGCTCTTTACACAACAACATTTTGCTCTTTGCAGAACAATGTCTTAGCGGTTTTTCTGCTCCAGCCTGCTCCAGTGAAGGGTGAGCCTGATATGGCCGTTGCAGGTAGAATATGCCAATACCTGCCTTTGGTCCGTAAGGCCATCTGGGTAGGCGACCAGCAGACTGCCTAGTTTATAGCACTTTCATCAGCTTCAGATCTCAAAGCCATGAGCAAAGTTTGCTAACCACACCCAACGAGCAGGAGAAACCCAGAGCAGAGTGGGTGGGTACGCGCTGCACAAATCAAAGACACAGCAGGGGCAACGTTTACCACTTGTCTGTTTGTGAGAGGCTCCTCAGCACCTCACTCTTGGGGGGACAAAGGAATATTTCTATGGTGCAGCTAAGCACAGAGGCAGAGAGGTGTCGTCACTGGGTGGGCGCTGATCCCACTGAGATAAGGATGCGTGGGATGGCACTGGTTGGGGCAAACGTGCAGCCCCATAAATGTTGGCAGAAGCACGGGGGTCTAGCTTGAAGCAAAATTTAGACCTTGCACACCCAGAGTGGTCCGAGCTTCTCGCATCCCGTTCGTGGCAATGGGCTGTATGGCTGGGCTGAGCAAGCGTCCCTGGAGCAGTGGTGTTTTGCAGAAGCTGAGAAGGTGGCCCAGAGTGGTTTTAGAGCTGCAGGGGGTTAGTGCTCTTCGTGTCTTGCAATCTCCCTCCTAGGTGTCTAGTGCCTTGTATGGTAAACCCAGCTGTGCTGCCTTTAAAACCACATCCTGCAGGGTAAGCACAGCAATCTGAAGGCTAAAACTTGCTGGGTGTTTATCTCCCCATGCTGAAACTCAAGGGTTAAACCACCCACGGCCCCCATCGCTGCTGCGTTTCCTTTCTTCTGAGCTGTTGCTCTGCAGAGCAAGAGAAATGTGGCTCACTCAGCCAGTGTTAGACCAGAAATGTTCCCAGGCATCGCAGCATCTCTTGGGCCCTTCTCCTTAAGGTCCTACCTGCCCATTGCTGCTGCTTTGGAAACCACAGCTTTTAAAATCAGGCAGATTTAAAATCTGTATGGCGAGTGCAGAGGACCTCAGCTATTTCAGTTGCCCCTAGAGAGCAGCCCCAGAGCCGCTCCCCGGCTCCTGTCGACTCCTGCCCTGCTCTCCTAGGCACGGCAGTGCATTTTTGTAGGCGTACCTGTCTCCCCCATCTCGGCACAGCCTGCTCCCAAACCCCTCGCAGGCTGAGTCAACACAGACCCACAGAAACTCACTGTCTTAGGCTGCTCCTGAGCTGGGAACTCCCCTTAGCAAAAACCAGTTTTCTTTAACAGAGACCAAAACACAGGGGAAGTCTTTTCCAATGCATACCTGGGGGTGCTGTCTCCCATTTTATTAATATATTACAGCTTTAAAACGCATATAAAAAAGTTAAAATGGATCTTTACCAACAGCAAAGAAGCCCGCCGTCTTTCTAACAGACCCCAGGCAGAACTGAAGTTGCAGAGCTGAAATGGGGAGAGAAAGGGCAGCAACACAGGGCAGATCACAAGAAACTCAAAGAGCAATAGCTCTGGAAAATTATACTTGGCCAGCAGATGTACTTGTACACCCCTTAGGGTACAACACACTCAAAGAAATGTGTTTATCCTGGACTACTATCGGTACAAATGGAGTCCATGAAGGCTCTGGGATGAGGACAGCCTAGCAAAAGGGCTTGATGCTCTCTTGGATTTTGTAGGTCCTGGGCTTTATCTCTGTGGCCCAAATACATTCATTTCAATTCCAGTGAACAAGCTGTCTCAAGAGCAGAGTGCTAGTCCTGGGTCTGAGCCAAAGGGTCTCAGTTCTGATCTGGAAAACAGGAAAATCCCTGTTGTGCTGTTTCAGCCTACAAAGCTGATACTCATTGCGAGGTGGGGGTTCAAATCTTAGCTGAGGTATCGAAGAGCCCCACTATTTAATAGTAACACAGGTCTAGCACTCAGCCAAGCACTTAAATTTCCTCGTAGGAGGCTTTCAGGTGGCTTGGGAAGGCACCAGGTCCCCGTGTGACCCTACGAGGATGTTCTGCCGAAGGTCGGAAACGTGAAGGTCACTGGATGCGGAGTGGTACCGGCCCCACTCGTTCCCTTCAGAAGAAGGGCAGGTCGGTTTGCACGTACTGCCAGGACTGCTTCTCATTTTTTTAAAGGAAAACTGTTCTTTTTGACTGAAATATTTTCAGTCCAAGCCCTGGCTTTTCTATGAAAATGTATCATCTTGGTTTTAATATACTGACTGCCTCTGTTCCTTTCCTTACAATCCTGGGCAGCAAACCTGAGACAGGCTATGGACGTGAGAGCAGGGCCAGGTCAGAGGCCGGTCACTCCGAGAATGCCCGCTGGCTACCCGGGGAGGCTTGGGGAGCAAGCGGAGGCACTCCGGGTGGAAATTAAGTGGGAGGGAAAACGAGAGCAGGCAACTGGAGCAGAGAGAGGGAGAAGCGGGAGGGAAAAGGAGGCCAGGAGCCACGAGTGAGGCTGCAGTCCTTTAACGAGAAGGAAAACTTCCCTTGCCAATGTGCTCGTTTGATTCTTCTCCCTAATGTCGAACCGAAGGCCAAAGGAACACGTCGGGGTGGGTCAGCGGAGGGCAGCAGGGTGCCTGTGCTGTGTAGCTGCCTGGTTTTATCCCAAAACGCTTGGGCCTCGGCAGGCCTGCAGAGAACGGGTACCGAGTGGGGCAGAAGCGCTCAGCCCCCCTCCTGCTGTTCCGCAGCCTGCCGTCCGTGGGAATTTCAGAAGCCCCTGGATTCCAGGCCTGCATATACTTCCCGCTGGCCTTTCCGGATGGGCTGTGGGAACAGCAGAAATGTTAGTTCGGGAATCCTCATTAACACACCATCAAACAATGCCAGGCTCTTGGTCCCCACAATACACGGAGAAAACTACAGCAGGGAGAGGAGGTGTAGTGCTGCCGTTCTGCTCCCAGCTCCCTGTGGCAGCACCAGAAGGGGCTCCACCCTCAGCACCTTTTTCCTCAGCTCCCGGGAAAGCTCGGAGGTTCTTCAAAGGAGCCAAAAGGATAACTGCTACAGATCCCCAGCTCTGGCTATCCCTCCCCAGCCAGCAGAGAGAGATGGAAAAAATGCAGGTTCTCCATACCTCATAGTCTGGGTTTGGAACGGGGGGAGGACGCTGAGTCTTCTGACCTGCAACAGAGGCAGAGAGGTGGTGATTGATAACACAGCACGAGGGACTGTCATGGAGATGATCCCAGGGTAAGGCATACCACGGGTCAGCTCGCATGGCTTTATTACGAGCTCAGAGCTTTTAAAGACCCAGCTGCTGCAGGCAGGAGGCCTTATGATCATTTAGGGAGAAATCAGCTTTCTTTTAGCAAATTTCTAGCTTTCCCGGTTGTGAAGGAACACTTGAAAACAAGGCGGCCCCATAAGCGCAGGTCCAGGCTAGAGCTCCACAACAGGGATACCAGACCTGTACTCCCCTGCCTTGGCAAGCCGCACAGGCGCGAGCACTTCATCACATTTCCCTTGAACCCAGCGCACAAGATGCACAGTGAGCACACGATAGGGCATTTAGACCTGCCGAAAGATTTACAACAGCTTTGTGGAGGCTAGGGGAAAAGTGGCAATGCCTGATGGGTGCAAAGTTTGCTGGGTTTGCAGCCACACTTGCAAGCTGAGCGTCTGCCATAGAGTGTTTGCTTCAGCACGGACCCAATGCTGCTGCACAAGAGCCTGGGAAATGGTTTCCTATGGGGAGGAAGCCTTTGACAGAACACAGCAGCCGTACCCATCCCGTACAAGAAGGCAGCAGATGTGGCAAGCAGGAGCGCTCTTTGGGGAGGTCTTGGAGGCTCGGGGAGAACAGAGGAGGCTCCATCACTCGGCAGAGGCAAGCGCTGAATTTAGTGCTCGGCGGACGTCATGGAGAGCAGGGACACCCGAAATGGCTCTTACCTCGTGGCCGACTGCCAGCAGTAGTGCTCGCTCTCCCCTTCCTGTCTTTGCTGAAGTAATAGACCAGAATTAGCACCCCGAAAGTGATGAGAAGATCCGCAATGATGATCCCTGTCACGGCCAAGGTATCCAGCTCCTCACAGTTTGCGCACACTGCCAGGGGGAGAGATGAAGGTGCTAAGAGATGGGCACCCTTCCTTCCAGCAAGGAAAGTCCAGGCCCGCTTAGTGCTTGCAGAAGAGATACAGTTATGGGTGGGAAGGAGAAAAGAGCAAACAGAAAGGAAGGGGGACAGCACAGGCTATTCTAGCTGCCCCGCCATTTCAGTCTGCAGACACAGACTGGTGTGTGCAACCTCCTTCACTTCCCTCTGCTGTTTGCATGGCCTGAGTTGGAGGGTGCAAAACATCTCCTAGGTCATTGCCCCCCTCTGCCCTTGCTGGAGTCCAAATCCCGAATGCAGAGCAGCTGTGCGAACGAAGCTCAGAGGCTTAAATCACTCTGTCAGGGTGGAGGTAAACTCCCCCTGGCTGATGGCTCTCAGGAACCAGGCTGTGTGCTCTAGATGGGAGGTTTCCACTCTGCAAGGTAAGAAATCCCCCTGGCCTTTGCGACAGACATTACTCTTGCCTCGTAGCATGGCAGGAACTGTATAAGCAGAGATCGCGCGCAATGTGGGAACCATTGACATGCAACCACCTCGAGGGCAGCGGAAGGGAAAGGCATAGAGAGCAGGGAGATTCCTTTTGCCAAAAAATGTGCTCTTGGACTCTTTTACTGCCCACACGGAGCGGAGGGGCCTCAGCAGAATCCCATTCACCCGGCCCAGCAGCACTAAAAATCAGGTCTCAGCCCCTAATATGTGTCACTGCAATGTGTAGACTTTAGCCTGTAGGCTGAGTGTTGGGTTTTTTTTACTCACCTCTGGCATTCAGGTACATGTCATACTTCTTAGCACCTTCCGAGCAGCTCACGTTGGCAGGAGAGCTGTCGTGATTCTCTAGAACGAGCTTCTTGTCTTTATTTTCTGGTTTTGTCCCAGTTAAGTCCCAGGTGACACTGCCTTCAGTCAAGGGACACGTGATTGTCACCGTGGTGCCAGAAATCTCCACCAGGAATTCTTTATTGGAAGATGGGCCAACAAGAAGGGAAGCCAGCATTACAAATGGCATCTGAGGAGGCTTCCCTGCCCACCCTTGACCCCACCATGACAGTTTGCTTGCCAAATCTTTGATTTCACGGTGTAATGTAAATTCCCTGTGCATGTGTCTTCCGCATGCATGTTTTCCTTTAGTTTTTTACACTGGTTCTTTGCAACACTGAACAGCATAAAAATATCATCACTGAGTGGTCAGCTTCATGTCGGCCACCTGCCATTCATCATTCTGCTTATCCATGTGCTTGCTGGTCTCTGCAAATGGCCAGCTCTGCTTGGAGACCACCAACAGTAATTAGGGGCAACTTGTTATAGCTGGTTTTTCTGATCGATGATGACAGTTAGCAAGTCACAAACCAGAACTCCTTTCCTCCTAAAATACTGCTTGAACTTAAATATTTCTATCAACCTTTTAGTCCTCACCTGTCATCTGCAATCTTTATATCCTGCTAAATAGTTAAGAATGCTGGTAGAATACACTTACCCCCCTGTGCTTCGATGTCATCTGCAAAGGAGAGAATAATAAATATTAACAAATCAGCCTGCTATTATTGCGCTGCCTGTTGCTGTTGGAAAATGCCCAACCCTGCTTGGGGATCATTAGCAATAATTAGGGACAATTCGTGACAGCCCATTTTTCAAATCGGTAAGATCAGTAACAATTAATGAACAGGGAGTTTTTCCTATCCTACAATATTTGCAAAGTTCAGATACCTCTATTTGACTTTTAGTCCTCACTTGTGAGGCGTAGTTGGTCTTTTTATCATACCAAGTAGTGAAGAATGCTGGTAAAACACACTTACCCTGCTGAGCCGCGGTGCCAACTACAAAAGAAAGAATAATAAGTGTTAACTAATTTAGCTACTGATATTATACACCTTTCCTACTTCAAGGATATCCTTTCTGCACCCAGCTGCTTGAAAGGGATGCTTATACGCCCACGCTTTTGCTGAAGGCAGGAGAAGCTGCTAGCTGAGACAGGATGTTGTGCTGAAATGAAGGCTCTGCCTTTGGGAGCCATTTTTAATGCAGGCTAGCGCAGAATGGAAATTTGAATAACTTTTTAGAAAAAGGGTTATTGCAACCTGTACACCCAACCAACAATTTTGCGTTGCTATCATGGACCAAAGACTGCTGGAAAATCGTGCCTGGTTTTGGCCGTAAGAACCACTGTCCTCTGCGAGAGTGTGCTCACTGGAGGCTTGGACCCTGACGCTTGATTTCACGCTGTAAAGCAGTTTATCCACGCGATTTTTCTCTCTTGCTAGGAAACAAGTAGCTCCATTGAAGTCTCTGGAGCTGGAAGTATTATAGAAACAGTTTTTAGGAGGCCAGAATCAGACCTGTGATTTGCTTTAAAGACATCTGACGACAGAAAGTAACATAAGTAAATAAAGGAATGACCTGTGTTTGTGTGTTCAGCACTCTTGTCCCATCCCAGGTAATGCTTATTTACAATACGAGCTACTGGTAACAAAACTGCAGATCTGAAATTCCACAGGCATGGGACTTTGCTGGAGAGAAGGTGATCTGATGCTTTTTTCTTTATATAAGATGGATTTAAATTTGAAAAAGAACAGACCATTGCTAAACCAAATGTTTTCAATCTTCCCAAAGAACAGCAGTTGGTATTCGCAGCACATTGGCAGAGTAGCTGCAGCCTTATTGTAGTGTCTTTTAATTATCTTCCAAACTTATCCCTCATCGTTACCAGCTGCTTTATAGCCTCTAGAGATACTTTGCACTTCATCATAAACCAGCCTTCTAAATGCTGGTCAGTTCAAACTGGTAACATGGAAATTGCTGCCACTCCTGCCGTATCACAGTGAATCTGAACTGAAGTTTTTCACCCGGGGTCACGAAACGGTTTAAGAAAAGGGTATGAATAAAGTGTACAAATAAAATTAAACCCACAGAACATTATAGTTCACATTGCTGCAGAAAGCAGCACATAAAGCTCCCACCCTCCAACATGGTTTGGAGACCGGGTGTCTTCATGAATCAGCTAGCAAGCAAAAATTCGCTAAGGACCTCTAGGTCCCTTCCTCTAGCCCGGGAGGGCTGGATTCCCATTTGTCCCTGCATCTGCTCTCCGAGGGGAACACTCGCTCTGGAGAGCAGCAGCAGCTCCATAGCCACTCTGCAGGCCAGTTGCAGAAGATGTGGCTGCGGGTACTTTGCAAAACCAGCCGCACGCCCCTCTGCTTTCTAAAACCCTGTGGCTCCTGGGCAGCCACCCTTCTGGTCCCCACGGGCTTCTGGCCAGCTGTACTCACCCACACACAGCACGAGTCCCAGGAGAGGCAAGGACCGCTCCAACCTCATCCTTGTGCTCCTCCTTCTCTTGCTCTTCTCTACCACATCAGATTGGCATCACCGAGGCTGGCTGCGAGGGAAGAAAGAACACATCGGCTTTTCAAGTTCTCGCTTACAAGAAAGAGGCCCAAGATTTTTTCCCAGAATTGTGTACGGCAATGGACTGAGCAGTGCTGGGGAGACTCACGCTTTCCAGTGAAACCTGCAAGCAGCCAAGAAAGGCACAGAACGCATATGATAAAATAAGCCCACGTCAGGAAGTGCGGAGGCTCAAAATGTCTTCGCAGCACGTCACTGACAGCGAGGGGTGGCTGCTCTGCCCCAGCCCACTCCGAGGCTCAGGAGACCTGTTGTGACTGCCCTGGGAGCAGCAGGAGAGAGAAACCAGCCTGGATTGGATTTGCTGTCAGGACCCTCCTAACAACTTCTCCAAGTGAGTGTTTCTGAAGTTCAGACTACCCCAAGCAACTTACTGTAGGGGGAATAAACAAAGGAACCAGAAAGGCTCCGAGCAGCTCAGCACCTAGAGATGCTCTACGGCCAGCAGAAACGAGCCTGTAAGTGCCAGGCTGTAAAACCCGGGGGTTTTAGTCACTGGTGATGCAATCTGGACTCTACTTTTGGTTATTTTGCTCTAACACAACCCATTTATTCCTTCTGCCTCTTCATGGGTGGTGTTTCCCAGCTCCTCATCCAGACTCCCCTCTGCACACATCCTGACAGCGAGGAATGCAGCTAAAGCAGTGGCTGATCACAGCAGGCCCTGCTGCAAGCCTCCGACCTGAAGCTAACGCTCTGCTCCCGACAGAGGCTCCATGACGTGCTCTCCCATTAGGGGGGAACTTGCCATGTAACCATGTTGCTGTTTCTCTCCGGTTTCAGTACGAGACTACAAAAGCAATTCCACGTGCTCATGCAGCATTCGTACTCACGTTGCGAATTGCACCTACGATAGAATCAGCTTTATTTGATATACAAAAAAGATGTGGACAGGCTGCAGGGGGTCCAGAGCAGGGCCATCAAGATGATCCAAGGACTGGGAAGCCATGTGAGGATGGGCTGAGAGAACTGGGTTTGTTCAGCCTTGAGCAAAGGAGGCTCAGAGGGGATCTCATCACCACGTACGAGTACCTAAGGGTACCTACAAGGTACCAGTACCTACAAGGACGATGGAGACTCCCTTTTCACAAGGAGTCCCATGGAGAGGACAAGGGGGCATGGACACGAGTTGCTCTTGGGGAGATGCCGATCGGACATGAGAGGGAAATCTTTCACCATGAGAACAGTCACCCATTGGAATAATCTCCCCAGGGGAGGGGTTGGCTCTGCCACATTGGGCACTTTTTAAGACTCAGCTGGACAGGGTGCTGGCTCTTGCCTAGAAAGGTTGGACCAGATGATCCTTGAGGTCCCTTCCACCCTGGGATTATATGATTCTATGACTTATTTCTTTAAGTCACGCTTATCTGTCTCGCTACCGGTTTAGCAGCCCCCGCAAAGGGGGGCAGGCGCCCGGGGGAAGGCAAAGGCTGTTCGGAGAACGCCTCTGCCCGACGGGCTGCCAAAAGCACAAGGGCCCCTGCGGGAGGGGGCTCCGAGTCCTGCGGGGGCACCGCGGGAAGGGCCCCGCTCACCAAACCCGCGCTCCCCAAGCTCTGCCCCCGGGCTTGCCCGGTGCCCTGGTTTGGGCTGGGACAGAGGTAACTTTTTCCCCAATAGCTGGTGTAGGGCTGTGGTTTGGATTTAGGGCCAGAATAATGCTGGTAACTCGCTGATGGCTCAATTGGTGCTGAGCAGGGCTTACGCTGGTCAAGGACTTTTCACCTTGCCCTGCTCTGCACAAGGAGCTCGGAGGGGGCACAGCCAGGACAGCCCACCCCAACTGGCCCCAGGGCTATTCCAGACCACAGGGCCTCATGCCCAGTAGAGAAACTGGGGGGAGCAACCGCTGCTAGGGGATGAACTGGGCATCGGTCAGCGGGTGGTGAGCAGTTGCATCCCTTGTTTCTCCTGGGTTTTGTTCATTGTTGTTTTCCTTTGCACTACAATTTATTATTGTATTTTATATCAATTATTAAGCCGTTCTTATCCTAACCCGCCAGTTTTCTTACTTTCGCCCTTCCGATTCTCCCCCCATCCCAGCGGGACGGGGAGGGCGAGCGAGCCTAGGTGGGGCTGAGTTGTCAACCTGGGTTAAACCACACCACCTGGAAATAAAACTCCCGAAGCCAAGATGATGTAGAGAGGAGATACTGCTTTATTCGGCAGGGGGTGCCAGGTGGAACTCCACAAGTCAAGCACACCAACCTTAGATTTTACTCCCTTATTTATACAGCGCAAATGCATTTTCCACACCTAATACATATTCATTAGCCTGTCTTCACATGCACATCTGCATTGGTTGACAGTCTCGCCATCTAACGATGAAAGCTATAGCTTTTAAATCACTGCGCCTGCGCATGAGGACTGGGGGTGGTACTTGTTTCGTTCTTCAGTTGGGTTGGTGGTTGCAATCTCCCCTTGCCAGAATTACCTTTCACCCACTTCCCTCCCATCTTGTCCGTGTTATCTCGGAATGTCCGCAACCCTCTGTAAGGCTTCGAAACAGATCGCTTTGATGGTGCCCAAAGTGATTTGTTGAGTCAATCTGCTCCATTAACACCGACTTCTTCTTTACTTTTAATTCCGACTCAGGGATAACACCAGCAGGGACGCAGGCACAGACGAAGTGGGAACACCGCTGTCTTTCCATTTCCCTCTCCTTGAAGCCTACAGAGGTGGCAGAGGTGCTCATGTGCTTGTGGGAATAGTGGGGATTTGAGGGCACGTGTCCAAAGCAGAGATTGCAGAGCCAGCCAAGGCTCCCCCCTTCCGCAGGGGCGCACTGCGTTTCCACGCCTGCCGCACACACCTCAAGCGACTCCTTCCCAGATGCCTGGAAGGATGGAACTGGCTTCTTGCTCCGTCCCAAGAGCTCACCATTTAATGACATGGCTAATGCCAATGTGGTGGGCCCTTATTTCATGTACTGAGGTGCTCTCCCTAGCTGCCAGATCTTTCTTTTACTTATTTCTGTTTCAAAAAGAAAAATGGAGAACTTATGCTCCTAGTGAGGGTGCCAGGGACACCGTCTTCTCTTAACCTTCAGAGTCCGCATGTTTTGAAAGAAGATGTTGAAGGTTAGTACAAGTCTGCAAGTAGACGTCGGGACAGACCCTCTTCCCAGTCCCGTGCATTACACAAACATGGTCTTAAGCGAGAGCCAGCAGTGTTGCTACGTGGCCAGCGTGGCCAAAGGGCACGTACAGCAGGAAACACGCTTGTCCTCCTGGATTCTGCGTGGGCTGCCTGAGGATAAGAAGTTGCTGCTGTGCAGGAAGACAATCTTGGGAGGTGGCAGCAAATTGGCTGCCGAGCACTGCCTTACAAGTACTCCAAACAGATCTGAAAAGGCAAAAGCGTCCTCTGATTGCAAAACAAACAAACCAACCCCAGCCTAGTAAATATTTATGGTGGCAATGAAAGAAATGGAGATGATGTTTTGGAATAGTAACTGGAAATTTGGGGAGATGCAGTGATGAGGGGTTAACACAGGGTCAGATGATTCCCATGAAAATAGAGCTATCTCAGAGCTATTAGCAGAGACTTGTTAGCAGAGACAAGATTCTCTGTGCTGATTTGTGGACAGTCCACGAGACTGATGGCCTCAGTGCTTTTTTATATTGCCAAATCTGTAACTTGAAGTTTAAAAGTTAAAAATAAATTTAGTATTCTCCTCAGAAATTGCCCCATGGCTGCTACAACAGCAAATGGGAGGAGAGATGTCCACAACGTTGCTCATTGGCAAGAAGTCCAAGAGTCCTGCCACTGTCCTCTTTCCACCAAAACCTTGTTCTGGCCAGTTCTGGCATCCTTTCAGGGTGCCCCAGGTAACCCGAAACATCCCAGTCGGAGCCCACACTGCTACACAAACTAGGGTGCCCACGTTCTGCTCCTGAGCTTGGAGCTGAAGGGAGCCCTTCAAAACGCCCGGCGGTCAGGGCATCCTCCCTGCCCCTGCCTCAGCACCACTGCAAGGAAAATTAGCATCAGTCACAACAAAAGCTCATAACCTGGGATGACTTCATGGAACTCGACCATGAACCAGACACAAACACAGCCACAGCCAGCAGCAGGTTCTGCTGTTAAAGTGATTTATGGCCTTTGAATGCAAACATCCTTGTTTTGCCAACACACACGCACACATATGCACACACCTCAGTTTCACGCTCTCACAACTGACACGTGCCACCAGGGAAATTTTTTGTGTCACACCGAGTTTCTCTGGTACCTTGTGCTGCTTGTTAAGCACGTGGAGGGGTGGGGGGGTGTCCCCCGCTGTGCCTGGACTACCACCAGGCTGGACCGGTGTCCCAAGTAATTGTCTTCTGACTTTTCCAAGAACTTTACAAGCACCAGCTACTGCAGTCTCCCAGTTCTTCTGCAGCTGGGCTGTGACCAATTAACATTATGACGATCACTTCATTTTGCTGTAGGTACCTGTGTTTCAGTAGGGCATTTCCATCCTCTGGATGTGTGCCCACACTCTCTGTTTGGGGTTGCTTTTTTTTGTCTTGTTTGCAGGTTTTTTCACAAACGGGCATTCCTTCGGGCTATCCATAAACACCTTCAGGCAAATTTTCTTTTAGGAGGAGGATTACCTCCCACAAGAGGGGAGTGGTTTAAGGTGGAAGCTGGGAGGAGGGATGATTGCAACACAAAAGAGCAAAGCAATACGGGAGGCAGAAGAAATTAATCTTACCTTGAAAATCTCCCAGTTGTGAGCTGTGCTGGCCGCACCTTGCCTTGCAGTGCGAGGGCAGGGAGCGCTCTCTGACTCAGGAAGGAGTGCTCACCTCGCCTTGCAGGCCAAGCGGAGAGGAAGGAATTTGCTTCACGAGGCTGGGAAGGCTTTGAGAAGCTCATCTTTCATCCAGCTATCGAGAACCTGAAACGAATTCCTCTTTCCAGCACTGCTCAACCCGCGGAGTAAGGATTTGTCTTCCCGATGGATGGCCCCAGCTGGCTGGGGGCTGTGCTCTTCCTTGGGCTTCACCTCCGAGGTAAGGAAACCTGGTACTCTCTGGCCTCTGTTGCCATCTTGACTTTCCTCTTCGGATCCCTTAATTATCGTCCTCATTAAGGCAGCGACTTTACTGGAGTGTCAGATACTTGTGGCGGGCGACTGCTGCGATTCTTTCGGTCCCGGGTGCGCGGCAAGTGACACGAAGTGATTGAGTTTCTTCGACAAACAGGTTTAAGTGTGTTCAAGCGGAAGAACACCACTGATCGTGTCTGAGCTCTGGTTACACATCTTCTCCTCTCCTGCCAGGAATCTGGACTTTACTCCTAGATGGTTTTTTTCGCTCTCTTTGTTATTAGACAAACAGAGATTGTTAGGCAGCACTGGGTTTAGGTCCTTTACGCAGCAGCGATTCCAGACTGACAATAAAATCGCTTCAGTTTTCAGTGCTTTATATCAATAGAGCTGGAATCTAAGAACACCACCTCCTTTCCCAAGTGCATCAGCACACGGGTACGCTCAGTAATCTGTCTTGAAAAGGGTATCTTACACTTATTTCCCACAGTTGTTCTTTTAAAGGAGTTTTAAATGAGAAGATTTGACACGGAATCTTTGGATGAGAAACATGATCTCTGCCAATGAAGTTTTTCAAATGTGAACACTTTTGATGTTTGGGCATTTCAAATATTTTTTCCTTTGAAAAAAGAAATTATTTGGCAAGGAAGTCTTTGGGTTTAAATTATTTTTGAATACAGGAAATTTATTGATGGTTTTTGTTGTGAAGCCACATTTTACAACCCCAAATAAGCTTTTTTTTTCTTGACTCATACTGGGGTGAGTTAGCTCATTTTCCTAAAGTGACAGGAAGTTCTGAATATTTTCTTTTTCTGCTGGGTTAGTTTGACCTGTGAGGAAAAGGAAAGGAATGGGAGCACATCATCAGGAACAGGGAGGACTGTCCCTTTTTAGCAGCAGCAAGATTCCCTCTGGGTTTCCTATTTTTCACTTTTCCTTTTTCTGTGTCTTGATGCTCTCTCGCGCCGGTCATCTCTCTCTCAGGGTAGCACCGAGTTAGCGATGCTGCCTTATTTTTAAAGCAGCAGCTGTGGTGGTTTGGTTAACAGATGATGTTTCCTTGACAAATGCGTACAGGTTTACCTTGAGGTTTTCCTGCAGAGTTCCTCGGCCTGACTGTATGTGCCTATAGCTCTCCAGCTGGGCTGTTAACCTTCTA
>NW_009259422.1:78778-82953 GCF_000687185.1 Egretta garzetta
AGCGGTTTTCGCCATGGTGTGCATGACTGATAAGCGTATAAAGGAAAGTTCTAGCATGGGAAATAGCAATTGTGTGTTGGGGCTCAGCAGTTCTACTTGAAAGGGCAGGACTGCTTTTCTGAACAAATCTGCTTGGGGAATTGAGTGCAGTAGTGTACCCACTGGTGAAAATGTGACCAGGACAAGCACATGAAAAGTTATATGGTGCCAAGCAGGAGCAAGTGTATATTTAAGGAGGCTTGGCATTTACAACAGCATTGTACCTTCTAGATGTCAAGTTTCCTCCCGCCTGAAGGGAGACATCCCCCCCCCCCCCCAAGGCCCTTGTCCCTGCAGGCAAGTCCTTCTCAGCGGTCCTTTCTCAACCAGTTACCAGATCTGCAAGTGTTTAACTGTGCAGCCACAAAATGGGAAAGCAAGCACTGTACCAGCAGTTCGGACAAATGCAAACTCCCTGGAAACCAGCGCTGTGCAGCTTGCACATCAACTGATAAAATCCTTGAAGCACAGGGGTTCTTCTGGCTTCTGCATATGCAGGATCACCTCCCTCGGTAATTACATGGGTGCGCTTATGACTGTCAGGTTAAACATCAACATGGCTAGATAAGGCAGGCTCCTGCACAGACAAAATGCAGATAAGGAAAAGTGATGAGCTTACTCCTAGACAGTAGTTTTCTTTATCTCTAACCCCCACTGTTTTCCCTGCAGCTCTGTGGCCTGCGGCAGCCGTGGAAGTTCACACTTCCAAGGAGGTGTACGCTGTGAACGGCACTAACCTGCGGTTAAAATGCACCTTTTCCAGCAGCAGCCCGATTAGCCAGCACCTGTCAGTGACCTGGAACTTCCAGCCCGAGGACCTGAGCTCTCATGAGCCAGTAAGTGAGACCCGTACGCTCCATTTCATTGATGCACGCTTGCCCAAACAAAGCAGTCCTGAGGCCCAGCACTGGGTAAGCCCAGTGACTGCAAAAATTCCAGGTGTGGCTGTGGGCAAGCAGAGCTGAAATGCAGAGGCACTATCTTTTGAAATGGCCCCAGAGCTCATCTGATGGCGACTGGGCACACGCAGCTCTCCTTCAGCTTAGGCCATGTGCCTCAGCTGGTGCCACACCGCTTTCATGTGCTGCTTCTGAGCACGAAGACTGCACAGTGCGTAGGAATGACAGCTTCCTCTCTTTCTTGTAGGTATTTTACTACCTGAAGGAGCCCTACAAATCTTCTGGACGGTTTAGAGAGCGAGTCACCTGGGATGGGAATATTGAGCATAATGATGTTTCCATCATTATCTGGAATTTGCAGCCCACTGACAATGGGACTTTCACCTGCCAGGTGAAGAACCCGCCAGATGCTGATGGCACCATTGGTGAAGTGCGACTCAGAGTTGTGCAGAAAGGTGAGAGGCCACCAGAGGTCATGTGAATTTAGCCAGTGTGAAGCATTGGCAGGTCTTCCTCCACATTTGGGAAAATATATGGAAGAAAAGGGATTATAAAGGGAAAGCAGGAGGGTAATTAGTGGATCCAAGGAAAAAAGGAGCCCGAGGAAAGGTTATATTCATGGACACAGGTTCCCAGCCGCATACCAAGAGCCCGCTGTGTGGCCCTCCTGTTCATTTATCTGTTTCTCTCCCTGCAGTGCACTTCTCAGAAATCCACTTCTTGGCGGTGGCCATTGGGTCTGCTTGTATTCTGATGATCATTGTGGTGACAGTTGTGGTTATCTGTCGACACTATCGGAAGAAAGCGCAAGAGAAGAGGATCGAGGTGACAGGCGCTGAACTGTAAGGACAGAGGAGAGAAAGGCATCTGGGAAAGCATGTCAAATACATCTTCGTAGCTTGGACTCTACAATAAGCATCTACAATGCAAAACTGCCAGCACCATTAGCAATAATTGGCTGCTTCCTTGCAGTCAGAACAGAGCCCCAGGCTGGACAAGCTTCGGAGTCCTCATTTTGCTCTTGCCCTTCATAGTGGCTCCTCTCCCAGAGGAGGGTCCAGCTGATGTGGTGGTAGCTGGCAGGTGATCACTCTGGTCTCTCCTCCACAAACCTGGCACTGTGGTCACCATGCATGTAGCATGCTTATTGTCTTCTCATGTAACTTCTTCTTATATGTTATGTATGTTATATGTAACTCAGAATGTGCCTCTGCTGCTCAGAATATCTTTTTTCCCCCTTTTTTTTTAAACAGCAGAGAAAAGGAGAACCTGAAGATTAGAGAAGAAAAGGAAGCCAGTCCGTTAGAAGACTAGAGGTCTCTGATGGTATATACAATGTAGGTATCCATTCCGTTCGAACATCCTTTAATTAATGTCTCAGTGTTCCTGCAGACCGCCTAAGACAGTTTCATGTAGGTATTTCACTTCTATGGCCTTGCTAAGCAAAACCAGAAACAACTGAGACCACTGCCACACTTTGCTCTTGAGGAGCCTTCAGAGGGACTGACAACTGAACGGGCGGTGGAGGCAGAACTGCCTCTCAGCCGTAGAAGAGATTTCTCCGCCCTAGTGTTGAGGATCACTGGTAGGAGAGCCGTTATTGCTGCCTTCCGTGACATGCCTGCTTTGAGAGGAATGACTTCATTTCCTTTCACCAGTTTTGGATCTGCTTTTTGATTCATTTAATCTCTATTGCTTTAGAATTGCTACAGGAAGGCTGAACTGTTTCCAGACTTGCTGGCTTTGCTGAAACATTTCGGCATAATTTTTACCCACTTGTTCCTGAGGTCAGCAGTTGCCTCTACTGTTTTGGTTTTCAACAATAACCCTGAGTAATGCATCTGTTTTGTTTTTCTTATAATCTTTCCTAGGTACTTCTAAAGCAGGTGGTGAAAGCTTGTAATTTCGGATGTTAGAACTGAGCTGAATTACAGACGCCTCACGCTGCGAGTGTGGTATCCCTGCTCAACCTGAAATTCCTGCAAGGAAAGAGGCTGACATTAACACAAGCTGTACATTTCCTTCACTGAAGCAAAGCAGAGGAACTTGCCCCATGAACAAGGACCTTTCCTTAATCTTCACACCTGCAGAACGTGAAGAAAGCTGCTCGGAAGATGAAAACACGCCAAGGGATTTTGAACAAAATGCCAAGATAGCTGATGGAACAGAGACTTTCAAACTGTCTGAGCAGACGCACTCTTGCACCTTACAAGGTGCATGTGTGTTGCCCTATTTTTCCTCCCTCAAAATCCTCTTTGACATCGTGAAAAGGAAGACGGACTATGTGAGGGATCAGGGGAGCAGCCAGTTGCTACGACATACTTTAAATCTCTCTGCTATTTTCAGTGGCAGGTGTTACAGTTCGGGAATGTATGCCGTTTCTTATTAGGGATAACGTTTACCAGCGGGTGCGTTTTTCATGTCAGTCTCTTGCAGCTTTAGTAGGCTTTGTAACCGCGGTAGCTGAGGACACTGCCTTCTGCTGCACAGCGCGCGGCCACGCGCTTCGGCAGCTCCCCTCCTTTTCCCGCTCCCACTCATCCCAACGCTGAGCTCCTTTCCCCCTGGATCGCCCCCTTCCCTCTGAGGGAGCACACCACTGCCAAGCGGGACGCTTCTTCCCCTGCACAGCGCCCTTATGGGCACCATCGCGAGCACCCTGAAACTTTGCCTGGCAGCGGCTGCTGCGGTTCAAGCTCAGAGAGCGCCCTGGGCCGGGGATGCTCCGGTGGTACGCGGTGCCACTGCCACCCGCGGTGCTAAGCAGCATTCCACGGCTGCCAGCACGGCAGCAGGCTTCCAACAACCGCAGCGGTACCCCTCCTGCGCCGGCTGCCATTTATTGCCCATCTCTCCCCTGCGTTCCACGCGCCCGCTTAGCGCATACCCTGCACCGCCACAGGCTTAATCTCTGCAAGGCAAACGAAACCCCAGATGATTGAAACCACAGAGCCACTGCCGTGTTTAACCAGCACCAAATCAGAACATCAGCCCGTTTCTTTAAAGAGTATCTTGATGACTTTATAGCCCTACCTGCACTGTGCTGGCCAGATTATCTGTTTGTACGCTTTCGTTTGGGATCGCATGTGTCATAAATAAACACGCCATGTGAGCCCTCCCCTGGAGCCCTGTGTCCAGCTCGGGAGCCCTCAGCACCAGGAGGACATGGAGCTGTTGGAGCGGGGCCAGAGGAGGGCTACTAAAATGATCCAAGGAGCTATTAAAATGCTCCGAGGG
>NW_009259422.1:84057-84826 GCF_000687185.1 Egretta garzetta
CCCCTGCCTGCTTTGCTAAGGTCCCGGTAGCTGCCCTCGAGATGTCCAGCCTTACAGCCGGTAATGTGTTGTCCAGACCCCTACGCTTCCCAGCGGCACAGGTGTGCAGCACCAGGAACTGGTGAGGGAACTGGGAAATTGAATCCAAACCTGTGCCTGCTCCTTCTGAGCCTGCACGCACGGGAGTCGCTGCGGCAATCGGAGCAGAATTGCAGGCAGAGTATCACTGTAAAATCATCCTAAGTCAGGAGCAGGAGATTTGTGCAAGCGAGCATTCGAACGATGCTTCTGCTGAACGCTGGGCAGGCTGCCCTCATCCCTGGCTGGAGCACCACGGTGGGCGAATGAGGCAGAAGTTGTTGCACACACGGAGAACAAGAAGTAAAAGACTACCTGCTGCTGCAGGGTGACTTCTGGCACAGCGCATGTGCGAGTCACTGGCTCTAGCACTGGGGCAAGACTGGCAGAGCCAGAACTGCCTTGAAGTAGCCCAAAGCTGGCACTTTGCAACTCGTCAGAGAGCCAGCTGATTCAGTTTCTCAGCTCTTTATCTCCCTAGCTAAATATCTGTAGGCTCTTGGTGGTGTTTTCCAGATAAATGCTTTAACTGGGGCTGGTTCCAATCCCCCAGAGACTAGGTTAGAGATGCTGTCTGCTTCTCTTTAAATTTTATGACGGGGGAGGTAGTCACTACTGTGCTTCAGTCTTTGGACTGTGGTTGAGCTGCACAGATAGCAAAAATCTAATCCTTGTCTTTTGTCCTTGTTCC
>NW_009259422.1:84844-96458 GCF_000687185.1 Egretta garzetta
CTTTCCCTGGAAATTAAAGCCAGTCCTAAAGTGCAAGCTTTCATTGGTGAACAAGTATCACTGAAATGCTCATTCAAATCCATTTCGCCCATCACTGACAGCCTGACGGTAGACTGGACATACCGGCCCCTCACGGGTGGTCAGATGGAGACAGTAAGTGGAACAGGGAATCTTTTTCTAGTGGAGACTGACCAGGCCTCTGTGCATGCTGAAAATCTGATGATTTTTTTTTTTTTCTGTTTACCTTGCTGTGCTTCTTCATCACTTTGGGGTTTGGGACTCACATCGTCGCCTTCTTTCCCATATGAAATTGCTTTAGTGTTCTTTGGGCAAAACCTATTCTATGTAAATGCATAATAGCATGGTGATGATAAAGTAGATAAACTTTGAGTCTTGACCCAAGTGCTGCATTGCATGCTGTGGCTTTATATAGAATGATTGGTAGCTTTTTTGAAGGCAGCTGTACCCTAGTAGTTCTGTCGTGCAGTCTGGAGTGGAGTGGTAAGAACATGTGTGCAGTGACAGTCTGTAGACAGCGATGATGACAGCCTCTATGGTTTATGGGCTGCTTCTTGCTGTTTTGTTGGCAGCATCTTGAAAGGCTGAAAGCCCACTGGAAATCTCTCATTCAAGGTGGAAACAGAAAATGCGCATCTTTACGGATTATCAGAGGCTTCTGCTGCCTGAAGAGCTGGAACTCTTAGGATTGCCCTTGTATCTGGAACAAAAGGGTGATGCTTGTGTGAAGTGAGGTCTGCTAAGTTTCCACTCATAGGAAAGCAAGAGCAAAAGTGCAAGAAGCAAAAGCTGAAGAACTGCAATGTTCTGTCTTTCATGAGACAAGAAGCCTGCTCTGCTTCTCAACTGAAGATGTGCAGAAGGGAACAAGTTGGTCAGAATGGTGATGATGACATCTGAGAGCTGAGGCTGGTAGATAAAAGTGTTGGAGATGTAATGAAATGGAACTGACTCAGAACTATCGAACAGGAACTTGAAAAGGTCTCCTGTTTAAGGAGTAGTATTTCTGACTTCTTAATGTGTATTCCTTTATGTTTGCAATCCAAAAAGTAGTTTTCTTTGCTTTCTTAGATGAGTGTTTTATTGGCGCAATTATTGTCTTTGCCTCCTTTTAGATTTTTCATTACCAGTCTGTTCCATACCCAACGACAGTGGGAAAGTTCAAAGACAGGATATCCTGGGTTGGGAATGTTGCCAAGGGCGATGCTTCCGTTGCTATCCAAAGCCCAGTGATGAGTGACAATGGGACGTTCATCTGCAGCGTGAAGAATCCTCCAGACGTGCACCATAACATTCCCCAGACAGTGCTGATAGTTACGGAGCGGGGTAAGCCTCCATTTCAATAGCATGTCCTCATCTGTGTGATACAGCCGTACTGCGGCATTGTCAGGGTCTTAGAAGCCTGAGCATCACATGTGAAATGGGTTTCCTGGAGTGCCACGTTAGAATTTCAGCCAGAGTTACCTCAGCCCTTCTTTCTGAGCTAAATACATTGAGAACTATTGAATTCATTGGGGGTAGGAAGGGACAGAGGAAGCTGTGGTAACAGCAGAAATCAAAAGTGTGCATTTGTTCAGGAGTTCCGGTCTCCACATACTGCAGCGGTAGAACAAGCTAAACGTTTAGGAAATACTGGTCTAAAGATAACTGTCACATCACAAACTCTGATTCTCAGTAATACTTTCCTCATCTGCCTTGCGTGTGAGTCCTGCCCCAAATCTGCCGCTTAGATATGCTGATACAACTATGTTGTGACCTGCCTGCCTTTGTGGTTTTTTGCATACAAAGCACCCTGCTGTGTTGGATCTGTGATAGGAGTCCTACAGATTCAGTGACAAACTGTTTCAAACCTGCCAGCTCTGTGCTTTATTTGAAAAGGCTCGCAACCTGTGTCCTGGATGAACATTTGTCACAGAGACGTAAGAAAGCCGTGTTTTACTACTGGTACAGCTGGGCTGCTCTTTGTCTTTCCTGCAGGCCTTTCCTTCCAGCTAACTTCAGCGGCGCTGCTGTCCATTTTAGTGTTTCTCCCTTCCGTCATTGTGGTTGTTCTGCTGTTGGTAAGGATGGGAAGGAAATTTGGAGTGCTAAAGGAGAAAAAAAAATCTGGCTATAAGAAATCCTCCATCGAAGTGTCTGATGAGTAAGTTCTGGCTGGAACCTGAAGCTTCTATTTCTACTTTGGTAGGCCAAAGGACAGTTCCTCTACTGTTCTTCATCTTGTAGCTCTCAGCGTTTGCAGTTCAGTCACTGAAATCTACTTCTCCGTGAGCATAATTTAGCTAGCGGTCAGAAAGCTTTGGAAAATTCTGGTGCTGGAACACAAACCAAGTGCTGTACATCCTCCTTTTTCTGTCATTCGTGTGAGCCTGTGGAACTGAAGCAGTTTAGGGTTAGAGAGTCTTTCACTTCTGTAATTGTATTTATTTCAGCCTAGATCAGCAAGATGTTTTGCTTATGTGGGCTTTATGCATTGCATTTTGGTATGAAGTACCCATAACAACAAAATGAACTGAATAATGCTAACCAGTTCCCCTGTGATGGCCTGAGCAGAGATGCCAGGTACTGAATGAGCCTCGGAGGCTGAATTCCCTTCTGAACTGGGGAGGATTCTGTTCTGGAAAGGTTCAGTAGTGAGAACAGTAAGGTAACACTGCCACTGCTGGAGCTGCGCCTGTTTTTGCAAAGAATTCAGTACTACAATTTCTTGTGGAATGGGTTTCTAATACAATGTTCTGATTAGTGTTGTAAGATTTGCCAGCCAAGTAGCAACTCCTGTTGTATTCTTCATGGCACTTAAGTGAAATTTCTGCCTTCAGAATAAGGGACCTGAGATTTTTTATTCTTTTTGGTTCTGCTGTGCAGAGTCAAAGGCTTTTCATCGTGATGAAAAGCCTTCAATTCAGGGTGGTAGAACTAGAATTAACAGCCCATAGGAGACATTAGTATGTGCGTTGGGGGAAAAGTCCAGCCTAATCCTATGGTTTTTCTGCAGGCCTGAACACACAGAGACAGACGACTGCTTGGGAAAACTCAGAAACTGGTGCCTGAACTGTGTGGTAAGTGAAAGCTGGTGTTTTCGTAAGTGGTTTTGTCAACTTTGGTGCTCAGAAGAGGTGCTAAGAGCAGCAGCAGGTAGAGCTTGTCATAACACCTCTGGATGGCAAAGAAGTGTCCCAAACAGCTAGGCTTATGCTCCTTGGCGTTGTCCAGCTATGGGCTATAGGGGGTGAGAACTGCTGGTCATAGTGCTTTACTGGTAGGGGAAGTTGTCTTGAGATCCACCAAACTGATTTTTCATTTGACTTTATTGAAATCAAAGCTGGCATTTTAAGATGAAAATTCAGAACTTTTAAGTGCTAGCTGCTGTGCTGTGCAGTTGCTTTAAAGGCTCTGCAAAACCAGTTTGGGGTTTGACAGTGCTATGGTGGGGAATGGAGGCTGTGATACCTCAGTCTATGTTTCTTGCAAAGGTGGTAGTGTGCAGCCTTGCCTCTTTTTTGGAGACCTTCCTACTTACACTGTTTTTGTCACGGCATAATCCTGCTAAACTCTTGTGGTTTGTTTGTTTGTGGCTTTTTGTTTTGTTTTGTGAAGTGGTGGTTGTCTCCTAATTCTGCTTGTTCACTTGCTACCCTATTAGCAAGCTTCTCTTCATCAGATGTGTCGTGCTGGAACTACCAAGTGTTTTTGCCACTTAGCAGGTGGTTTTGTAAAATGTGCTTTTAAGTTCTGTGTGCTGGCGTTAGCAGCCACAGGGTAACTGTGGCACGTTCCAGAGTAAGCTCACTAAGATGCCTAATTTCAGAGTGTTTTCATTTTTATCCTCACGTCTTACAGAGTAACTTACCTTGGACGCACCTTTATATGTTTTCTACACGGTCAGGAAGTGTGTTAAGGAGGATTTAAATCAAGTGTTGCTTGATTCACTGTTCTAATGTCAGTGATCGAAAATGTACTAAATGCATGAGCCTTCGGACAGGTGTGTGCTGATGGCTTCTGTGCTTGATGAGATACAGAACGAAAAACGAGTAGCTATGCAAGTTACATATGAAATATGTACAACTCTACATAAGACACGGCAGTATCAGGAGGAAGAGTTTTGAGAGGTGCAGAAAGCCAAAAATGCTTTATGGAAAAGAGAGGGTTGCCATGGGAGATGGAAAGGCTGTTGCAAGTGACGTGCTGGGGAGCAGGGAGGCACCGTTGCTTTACTGCGGGTGGAGAGATGGGAAAGGATGGGAGCCCAGTTCAGTGAGAGGAATGCTGTCAGGCAGTTGGAGACTTTAAAAATTGAAAAATGCCTTCTCATCCTTTGAGAGAAGGCAAATTTGAATGCTATAATCCTGCTGCTTTTACGTATTTTGTCACGTTTGATACTTTGCTCTCTGATATCAAAATATTTAGCTTACCAAGTCTCTGAACATCCTGTCTCACTCACTTTAATGATTCTACGTTTTTAAGGTTTCTGTGAGGTACTTTTTCATGCTTAATACGTTGCCAAATAATTAAAACTGCAAAGCCAGTGAAAATCTGTTTGGACTTCAAATGGCTGGAAAGTCACTGAGATTTCCCTTGTAGAGCTGTTACGTTCGAATTTCTTTCAAGTTGAGAGCTGCAGGGCTGGATTGTGGGGACGCCATCAAATTATTATTGTGGTTAAAACTATAGACGATTGCTATCTGAAAGTGTGTGGTTGGTTGTAGCTGAAAAACAACAACTTGTGCTGCTCCGGACCTTCTCTGTAGGGATTGGTGGTGCTTTTTAAGAAGATGGCTGGCTGCACTTTATGGTTTGTCTTTTGCTTGAGCTTTAGCTGCTACTTCTCTTAAAATGCACTTCACGTGTTGGTTGTACAGTGGCAATTTGTCTGTGTATCTGTGATCAGTCAAACGGCTTTAGCTGCCAGTGCTTACATGACTACGAGTCCGATGGCTTATTCAGGCACAGCAGCATTTTGGGCAGCATTTAAGCTCTTGTGGGAAGCCTAGCAGACTCAACGTTTTATTGAACTCCTAACTTGGTTCATGTCTTCATACATGGTCTCAATCTCTCTCTCCATACTCCCTGTTTAGGACACGGATGAGGAAGACCCATACTGATGAAAGACTAAAGCTATGGATAAAGATCAAAATTACAGCACTGAAAATCATGGCTAGATAGGTATGAAGGCTGCTGGATAACCAGTGCAGATTGAAGGACCTGCTCTAATCTTGGTAGATTGGAAGAATAATGCCGATGGGATAATTCACTTTTATTTAAGCGCAAAATAACGATTTTGGAAATCTTTCTAACTTATCAGGGGAAACCCCAAAACCTCTTAACCTCACTTCTCCCAGTGCCTACAGAAACCTCAGTGCCTACAGCTGTACAACCTGTTTCCTACCAGCAGTCTGACAACGCGTGTTTCTTAGTTTACTCGCAGATTTGTTTCCTTTATTATTGGTGACATCCCTCCTTTCCATGTTCTTGAATTCAAATTGCCTGAAGCACAAGATACTCCAGAGCTCTCTAAGGGGATCATCACTGGGCTATGACAACGGTTGCTTCTATTTTTTTTTTTTTTTTAATTAATTTGCTAAGGACTTGAAACAGTTTGATTAAGTTGGTATATGGATCCTTTGTCTTGGAGCGAAGAGAACCTACTGCCTGGTTTAATCTGCCACATAACTACAGGATCACTGCTTTGTTCCTACTGTTTTCTGATTCTCTTTTGAAGTCACCAACTGCACAGTAGTGTTACCTTACATTGTTGAGTTTTATCTTTCCTTTTTTTTTTTTTTTTTAATTACTTGTCCAGCAGCTGCATTACTAGGTATATCTCCTTCTACTTGTAGAGGTGAAGCACAATTCCTATAAACCCAATTTTTTTAAGTCAGAAATGCAAATGGGGACTCTGTGTCTGGGGAAACATAACCCCATCTACCTCAACCATTGACTCGAGCACTGTCCAAAGGAATGTTCTGTGGTCAGAAGAACAGTCATGTTCCTCCTCTCTTCTTTTGCATACCATTTTAGGGACAGCTGAACATGCATTATTACTGCCCGGTAAGAGAGAGTGCTTCCTCTTTCACCAACCTTGCCCAGCAATGGATGGCAGAGAGCAGTGGAATTCATGTCTGCTCAGTACCTAAACAGCTGCTGCTTTCTGCTTCCTTTCTGTATGCGGCATTGGCCAAATAGTCACCTTTTACGTACGTGTAATAAGTTTACTGTTGACTTTTGATGTGCCATTACCAATAAATTGCTTTGTTTCCATTCTGGGCTGTGGATTTCTTTATTTGGCTAAATGTGGCTAAATCTAATCGAACTCATAAAACTGCCATCTGGAGTTGTTGCTTAACTATAGAAATTGTCGTGTGATGATGGGCAAAGGTGTTTAGGGAACAGATTTAACTCAAAAGGGAGCACGTACCGAGTGCCCCTTTAGCAGCGCTACGATGGCTGCCAATTACAGGGGTTGAAGTTCCCGACTGCAAAGCAGGTTAGCTGCAGATCTGTGTCTCCAGATAAAGAAATATATTTTTCTCCTGTCTACTATAAAGTGATGTTTAAAAAGCTTGTGCTTCCTGATGACAGAGTGTTTCTGCCAACCAGAACTTTCCGGAGCAAGGATGTTGGTGGGATATGCAGCCCAGAGGGAAGTGGCTTCTTTGTTCCACTTTGAGCAAGAAAATATCACTCAAGTTCTTTATGGAAATGAATGACTTGTTTTTTGCAAAATGTTTGCGTTCAACTGTGACTCCTTTGCAAACGGTGGGCTAGACCCTGGGCAAATCTCTGTCTGGTGCAAAGCTGAATTGCCACCTTGAAGCTAGCAGAATTCTGAATTGTGAATGGCGTTGAGCGTGAATAAGACTTAACTTTCTCTTCCTTTGTAAGGAAGTTGCTCTGTGTACCATTAAAACCACTGATAATGGGGTAGAGAAGAGGGGTTCCTGTGGTACTCTAGAGTAAGAGGAAGGATGAAAATATACTTTCAAAGTGACTGGGGGGAGGGTGCCAGCTGAAAGCAGTCCGCGATGAGTATCTTGTACGTGTTTCAAAAGGGAACAGCTGACTATGCTGCGAAACCCATGTTGAGAGCGGCCCTTTTGCCCGTAAGATGCCTGCTAAGCTTGGCCCCTGACAGCACTAGTAGTAAGGCTCGGCAGAGTTACTCGCTATCGCTTGCTGCTGGTGCCTCACCAGGACAAGATCCTGCCGGAGTGGTGGTTCTTTAACCAGCTCTGATCCCAAAAACGAACCAGGAGGGAGCACAGGCCACAGAAGGGTTGCTTGCCAAGAACCTTTCCGTTCCTGACGTCTCACATAATGACTGCTCAGAGCAGTCTGCCACGCTGGAAGGACTGGGACTGAGCCACATTTTGTACCCATGAGTGTCTTCTCGTGAAGCTGCATGCCCATCATCTGCTCCCAGGCATGTGCATCTGTAATTCTCCTCACCTCTCCGTAACAGCCCCTTCTGCATTCTCAGTTGTCAGTGCCTCAACTGAGCTCTTCACTTCCTCTTGCAAGCTGAAAGCGACCACCAAACTGAACCTGAGAGACTCGAAACCAAAGACTGGTAAGACACATGTCTTGCACGGACACCCTCAAAATGATTTAGCAGCTGATTCTTTCAGATACTCCGAATTAGTCACTGGAGAACCCTTCATGCAAGAGGCAAGGTGACTGCCCCAAGCCAAGGTGAGTATTTTTTGCCATAACACTTACTTTTGTTTGTTTTTCCTGAAAAGAGAACTGAGGGAACACAGAAGCGCTGAGGATTCAGATACCATGCGCAAAAGTAGGGAAATGTGAAGGCAGAATCTATGTGTTATTCCTCCCAATCTGTTTACTAAAGGCAATTATCCTGCAGAAGGATTTTGATATGTCGGCACCGTAACACGCAGAACAGCCTGGGTGAGTGGGTGCTGTCTTCAGCTGCTGCACACGCAGCACCCGCTTGTTGGTGCACGTCGCAGAGGGAGACCCTGCAAAAATGTGTTCCCAGGCAGGAGCAGAATTTATTCTGAGAAATAGGGTAATAAGTCCAGGAAGGATCTGATGGCAAATAAGGACCAGAGCCTCGGTAGCTCAGCTACAGAGAACTTTTGAAGTTCTGAGCATAGACACCCCAGTACACAGGCTTCTGGGGCTGAGGGCTTTTTTTTTTTTTTTTTTTTTTTTTTAACCTGGCTTCTATTTTGAGTCCTGCATGGGGGTGGTCCTGGGAGGGCGTAGCTCTGCTTTTGGCAGTGTTGCTGGGAAGTAGGATGCTTGGGCCTGCTGCACTGAGATAGGCTGCACCAGCTGAGAGCTTTGGAGCTGAGCATCAATTTTGCTTTTGTAGGTCGTGTGTGCACAAGCGCGGGTTGTGCAGCAAACTGTGTCATGGCAGAGCTGCAAAGAGCACGCTCAGCCTGCACAGCTCTCCCCTCCGCCTCCAAAAACCCAACCCCCAAGCGGGTCATGTTGTTTGAAAGGCAGGTTTGAGAGCATTACAGAAGGCTTGCTGCCACTTTTCAGGAGCTTGTTTGTGGAAAGGGGAGGGCGATGAAGGGCAGAGATGGTTTTACATCACTGACCGCAGGCAGAAGCGCCAGGCGCTCACTGGAAAGCTGTAGTGCTTGTTTCTCAGCCTAGAACAGACCCGTGGGTCCCCCAGCACCTAATCCTGTAATCCCTGTCCCAGCCTGTCTCGGGATGCTTCTGAGCTTCCCTTGCTGAGAAACATGCGTTTGGAAAGAAAAAGGAATTGGCAGACGTGTCTGGCCATGTAAAGAGGTGGAAGCTTTCTTACAGGGGACGAGCTGTGGTGGGGAGGAGGCCTGTAAGGGAGGAGGAGGGAGCCGATCCTGCCGTTCCGCGGTGTGTGCATGGAGCTGGCGCATCCCCTGTCGCCTCCCTGCTGCTCACGCCGTCCCTTTGCACGTGGCGTTACTGTCACCATCGCTTCTGCCTGGAGCGCCAAGGACACGGGCGCTGCCCCAGGAAACTTGGTAGCCCAAGAGCACGGATCTGTCGCCGTGGCTTCCTGCTCCACAGCACTGAAGGGAGCAGTGGATCCCCAAGAGCGACAGGAATAATGGCAGATGTTTACCTTGCCTGTTTGCTCTAACTGTGTCCGTGGCTGTTTCTTGTGGAGAAATACCTGGGACCTTTTCCCCTTCCGAGCCTTGCTGAAGCTGGCCTAGAGGTCCTCTAGCTTGCACAACTGAGGAAAAGTGGGAGAAGCTAGCAAGTTTTCAGAGATGACTCGGTTCTTGTCTTTCTATTTCTGCAGCAAAAATGCCTATATTGGAAAATGTGTGCTGGTAATGGCAGCCTCAAATTCAACTGTCACGTGCAGGTTCTCCAAGCCGGGGGGGCTTCTCTCAATAACTTTTTGCCCTTAAATATGTTTATCGGTTTTGAACGGGCATAGCTTTGAATCATGGAGCAGAGACAACAGCAAGCAGCGTGCTGGCTTTTGCCTTCCTTTGATCCACGTGTGAACACTGGCTGGGGTATTCCTGATGACAACAGCCAGTCCTTCCTTGGGCTGCAGGGTATTTCTACATCATGTAGAAAGGAGACATGGTTTTATTTTGAGAGATGGGCAGCAGGTCAAACTGAATACAGTGACCAAACGCGGCACTGTCTGAACAGACCCTGGGGGGTTCCTGAAGTTCTCACCACGTGCAGCACTCTGGAGCAGGGGGGTTATTTCTAGAGTAAAGGGCTCTGTGTTTTTAGGACCTGTATCCAAACTTCTCTGAGTATGTAGTAGAAAAAGCGTCCCATTGCTTTCTGAGCAAAGTTAGCATCTATGAACACTTCAGCTCGGGTGCTAGAGACTCGACCCCCAAACCACCGGAAAGATTCATTACTTAGGGGAAAATGCAAAGGTCTTTCAGGCTGAGCCCTCCCCCCCTGCTCTCTCTTCCTTTCCAGGGCTCAGAGCAGCCTCAAAACAGAGCCGTATCTGACATCTGTGCTTCACCGAGTTCCAGCTCCCAGCTGGGATAGTGGCTGACTCGAGAGGCTGAACATCCAGGCAGCAAAGACTGTGCCCCCTCTGAAGGACTGAAGGAAGCCCTTTTCTGACCTTGGGGCTCGGTTTGGTTGCAGGTTGTTGGTGTCCTGCCCCAGGAAAACCGATGCACGCGCCACCTCTGCTGTTCTTTTTAGAATAAGATGAAGGTGTTGCTGAGCCTGACTCTGGTGCTGACATGGCTGGGTAAGCTGTAAGTCATTACGGTGCTTTTGTTTACCTTGCCTGCTTTCCCCTCTGCCTTTGCTGAAAGACCCGTTGGCTTCTCTCTTCCTGCCCTGAGAAGCCCTTGGGGATCTGCAGGCGCACGGCGCTGGCAGCGGTGAGCGGGCTCCTGGGTACCAGTAACTCCTCTGGTCTCTGGGTGCTGCATATTGCATATATGGGCTTCAGATTGCAACGGCGTGGCTGGATGGTCACCTATATTTATTCTGCCAGACTCCAAGGCTTTGAAAGAAGAAGAACTGCTTTGCCAAGTCTAAATACAGGGAAAGGTTTCCAAGGTATTGATTTTGGCTCTGCTCGAGGCAACTGGCTCCTTTGGTCTTCTCCACTGGCAAATATTTGTCATTTTCAGCTCCCCAACTGGTCAAGACCAAAAGAAACCTGTTTGGGAGGCTGTAGCACTTTGCATTTATTATTTACAGGGCATCAGACGAGTACTTGGTGCTTCGCCAGGGCCCAGCCCTTGGTGGCTTGTGGACAGAGTGAGCAGAGGGCTAAGACGCCAGGAAAAGTCTCCCTGTCTGAGCAGCTCCCCACTGAATCAGCTCGCCTGCTCCTTGACAAACAAGTGCCGGAGCCTCAGCCGCTCTTCTTGCTGGGTTTGGCCAGCGCAGGCTCTGGGGCTTGCAGGGCTTCTCTTGCCAAGCTCCAGGGACATTTTCTGCCCCACTTGTTTGCCCTCCCTGCCACCCGCTTTGCAGCCTGCCATGTCGGCAGCGGCTTCATGCTGGTTATGTCGGCTCTGTGCTCTTTGATGTTCCTCTGTGTTCTTGTTGGTTTTTTTCCACTGTCCGTCTTCTCTAGAAACCCTAGGCAGTAGTTATGTGGCCAGACAAGTGCGAGCCAGGTCAGGAGCCTGTGAGCAAGGGCTAAGGAAGCCAAATGGGCAGGTTGTGAAAGAGGAACTGAAATTCGTGCGAAGCGATTGAATTGCCCCCGGCCTGGTGTAGATGAGAGTGGCACTGGTTCTCCCAGCCAGTGACTCACGGGAACAGCCCTGCAGCCAACCTTAGGCTCAGAGGCGCAGAGGGCTGGGGTTGTGCTTCCCCACTTCCCTTCTGCGTGGCTTGTTCGGCGAGCGCCACAGCCCTTGCTCCGGCGGCTGGGAGGATGTGCTGCCCCGCATCCCGGGCTCGCCAAAAGCAGGGGGCAGGCAGAGGCTTTGCCCGCACAGGGAGCAGGGCATCCCCGTTGCGCTCTGGACCGGTCAGTGCCGTTAGCCCCAGGCTTATCTGGAGAGGAGATATCTATGGGGACAGGCAGGCTGCATCTGGCCGTCCTCCCTGGACTCATCCTGCTGTCCTTGTCCCTGGCAGAGCGATGCAGCGGGTCGGCTGGCTGGGGGGTCACGGG
>NW_009259422.1:96504-103284 GCF_000687185.1 Egretta garzetta
GTGGGGGGGAGGGGGAGCGGGGCAGCCTTGCGGCTCTCGGGAGGCTGCGGGGAAGCCCGTCCGCCTGGCCCAGGCCACAAGAGGTGGAAGGTTCCCCAGTATGGCAGTGGGGCACCTCCACCGCTCCTGGTGGCCCCACGCCGCAGGGGAACTACAGGGCTGGGTGCTGCGTCCCGGGGCTTTCCAAGAGAGCGTGGGAGTGAGCTGGGCTCTCGTGCGGGGTGAGCGTTCCAGGGGGAGAGGGAGGGAGCGCGGGTCTGAGGGCTCTCGAGCAGGGAAGGCACACAGGGCAGCGCCCTTCCACCGGGCTCCTTTCACCTGATGCTGTCTGTGCCCTGGCAGGAGGAGATGGTGTTTTATTACTACAGCAACCATAGCATCCCTGTGGGCCGTTTTCGGGACCGGGTGCAGTGGCAAGGGGACGTTTCCCGCTGGGATGGCTCTATCCAGCTGCAGAATGTGCAGGTGAACGACAGCGGCACATACGTGTGTGAGATCCGGCTGTTACAGTGCAGCAGCATCTTCAAGAACCACACAGTGCTGCACATCAGCCCCGTGGAACGGAGAGGTACGTGCCCTGTGACTTCTCTCTCCCGTCACCCTGTTCGGCCCCACGCAGAGGGGCTGCAGAGGCCCCAGGAGGCTCTCAGACCTGCCACCAAGACTCTTCTGGAGTAGGGCTGGGCTCCCTGTGTGTCCCATCCCCTGCCTTGGTGTCTCCCCAGCAGGACGAGGAGCAGCAGGCGCCCAGAACGCTGCAGCCCCGGGAGACGCTGGGATCTGGCCCATGGCTGCGGGCTGTGGCTGTGTGGCTGTGGTGCTGGCTTTCCTGGCCGGACTCGGCGTGAGGAAGAGGTACCGATGCTAGCTCTGGGTTTATGGGGCTGAGCAAAGCACCTCCCTGCAGCCTTCTGGCACATTCTCCCTGGCCAAGCGCTAGCCTGACTTGCCCCAAGCAGCGCTGGAGCTGGGGGAACCAGAGGGTTCATCTCCCGGGGATCATGCACCAGCGGGGTGCTGACTCCTGCTGCCCTCTAGTGTCACCCTGACCTGGCTGGTTCCCCCCCTTGGCTCCCAAACCTCCTGGGCTCCCGGTGTGCAAGCAGCAGGGCTGGCCTGGCCGAGGCACATGCAAAGGGATCCCAGTGTCCCAGGAGAGGGAGGGCAGGGACAGGCGGAGCAGGCAATGCTTCTTGCCAGGGATGACACTGCCGTTGCCTTCCCTCAAGGTCTGCAGCCAACGCGGCCCTGGAGAGGACTGGAAATGGAGATGGTGGCAGCAAGAACAAAGCAGAGGTGAGAGCTGAGGCTGAGCTGAGCTTGTGCCCACCCTGCCCTGGGCCACCGCCGCAACCCGCAGGAACTGAAGAGAGGGAGAGAGGTGGAGAAGGGGAGGGATGGGGCGCATGGGGCTGCAGTTGTGTGTGGGGGCAGTGGTTGAAATGAGCCCCAGGTCCTGCCGTTTCATTTGGCTTGCAGCTAAGAGGAGGTGCTGATGGAGCCAATGCTCCCGCAGCAGCCGGATGCCTGGGAGCCGAGGGGCTTGGCGGGGGGAGATGGGGTCCTGGACCACAGCCTCCTCCAGAGGCCTCACGCAGGCTGGTTGCTGCCTTGTCACTAGCTAAGGTTGTGTGTCCTTGGGACATGGAGGGATCACTGCCGTAGGGCGTGTGGGGCACAGGGCTGTGGAGGCTGAGGGAGGGGATCCCACACTGGCCAAGCACTAGGTGCTGTTTGCTGGCCAGCCATGGCCGTGGCCCTTGGTCCTAATCCTACGACTGGGGTAAGGCAGCCCTTGTCTATTTGGGGACTGCTCAGTGTCCTGATCTCCCCCTCACAGGAAGCGCTTTACTCCTCAGTCCCTGAAGCTGAGGCACCAAAGGCTGAGCAGGATGCAGGGAGGAAGAGGAGAGCCGAGGACACCTACATCACCATGGTGAGGAGGCGAGCGGCTGCCCCGAGCTGTGGCAGGCACGGGCAGGACGTGCAGCTCTAGGGCTGGTGTGACCCCCTACATCACCGGTGCCCCCAGGGTGATGGCACTCGGGGCCTGACCCCTTGGTCCCCACGCCAGGCAGCAGCATCCCTTGCCCCCTGCCCACTCCAAATGGGTCCCAACACCCGTGACGAGGCTCACGCCCTGTCCCTTGCTCCTTGCAGCACCCCTCCATCTTCCGGGACAACAGCGTCTACGTGGAGCTGGCCAGGAGGGTGATCCCGGCAGAATGGATGGGAGAGGGGAGACAGGGTGATGGACAAAACAAGCACCCCTGCAGCAGACCAGAGACGGCACTTCCCTTGCCTCCAGAGGGGGAGAAATAGCTGTGCTGGGGGATGGAAGCCCCTTAGCCAGCAGCCGTGTGCCAGGCGTCTTTTCCTTTGGGCAGGGCAGCGTTCTGCCGCTGTCGGCCCTCCCGCCGAGGAGCAGCGCTGCTTCACCGTGCGCCCCACGCCAGAGCCGCTGCCGGGGCACGTCCCACCCCGGCTGCCTGCCACGGGAGATGGGGCTCTCTGGCTCTCGCCTCCTGGTCTCCGGAGGGGGGCACGGAGGGCACAGCCTCCACGCTCTAGCTTTGGTCCTGGGCCGCGCAGCTCCGGCTCCCGAGATCTCCAAGGAAGGGAGGGAAGGGAGGAAGGGGGAGATGCAGCTGGAGCCGTGCAGAGGTGCCACTGGTATCTCCTGAAGAGAATAAAAGTGAGGGAGACTTCCCTGTTCCTGGCTTCCTTCTACCCCCCGTGTCATGTCCAACTGTGCCAAAGACCGCCTGGCCGGGGGCCTGGGACCCCTGTCCCCACGCGCAGCCACGCCCGCGCCTGCCCCGCTGGCTCCGGGGAGCAGGAAAGCCAAAAGGGCTGCGAAGGGGGTGTCTGTGCAGCAGGGACCCTGCGCTGTTCTGAGCCCCCCTGCTGCCCTGGCCCTGCAGGGGATGGAGGGCAGCGGGACGGACCCCACGGGCAGCGGGGTCCCCCCACGCGTGTGTTGCTCGCACGCGTCTCCCGTGCGCCAGCCGCTCGCCGTGGCTCAGCACCAACCCTGGCCGGGGCAGGGAGTCCCAGCACCCCTGCCGGGGCCTCCAGGGCGGCGTGTGGGTGCCGCTGGCTCTTCTCCCGCTCTATCTATAGATGTTTGACACCCCCAGGTGCGGAGGGGGAGCGCTGGGGACCCCCTCCCACCCGGCTGGGAGACTGCAGCACCGGCGGCTCCGCGCTGCAGTCCTTGGTTTCACGTTGACACCCTACTCTCTTTTCCTGGAGGAAGCCAAGTTAATGGGATTGCAGGCGGAATCGGCAACCGGAGCTGGTTTTGGGGTGTCGGGGGTTACGTATGACCTCTGCTGCCTTCGTGGGGTCGTGGGACCCGTTGCAGCGGAGCAGAGCCTGCTCTGCCTGCCCAGCATGGTCAGGAAACTGTGCTGTGTGTGAGGTGGGTGCGTTTGCTAAGCAGGTTGCCTGTGTTCACCCTGGCACTTCTCTGATGCTTTCCCTCCCAGCTGCCCCATTTCCCCTCCTGGAGCTGGTTGGGGAGCAGAGCACCTCTGCCTCCCCCCTGCTTCCCCATCGCCCCATCCCTTCCTCCCCAGGGCTCTGGTGTGCAGGCACTGAGATGTGCTCGGGCTCCAGGGCACCCCTCACCCTGCTCCTCACTGATGCTGCTGCAGCAAACCCCACCATCCCGCATCCCACAGCACGAGAACTAGGTGGCTGAGCAGCTGCTGTCACTGGCTTTCTGCTCTCCGTGAGGTTACATGTCATCTTCCTGCACCGGTCTCTGCAGGCTGAACCTAGGCTTGGAGTCCATGGCCCAAAGGCAGATGGTATGAAGGGGATCAAAGACCTTCTCCAGCCCTGTTACTGCTGGGAAGAGCCTCTCCATCCCGAGGGCTGGATGAAGAGAGGGCATTGCGCTGGGACAGCATGCTGCTGGGGAAGGGGAAGGTGCCGGCAGAGTCTGGCACCCTGGGAAGTGAGGGGGCTGCCCTTGCATCAGCGTCGGCGAAGGCAGGCGAACCGGGATGCTCCTACCCACTGCAAGCCCGTGGCCATGCCTCCTTCCAGGCACGCTGGCTGGAGTGCTGTGCAGGCTGCCTCCTTGGGACCCCCCGCCCTTCCCAGGCCAGACCAGTCCCTTGGCTCCCTGCCCGGCTTTGGGAGGGCATTTCTGACCTTCCTGGGCCCTCGAGCGTGGGAACTGCTGCTGCGAACGGCGTGAGCAGGGCTGGGTTGCCGGCCCCCAGCAGGGCAGAGGTGGCACATCTGCACGGCCCCACTGAAATCAGGGGGCTGCAGGGGCTGTGGGAACCCTCAGGGTTGGGCTTGCATTGCGGGGCACTGGCTGAGTCCCTGGGCTCTAAGGGGACGAGGAGCCCTGAGCGCTGCTTGCTCCAACAGCCAGTTTGCACGGCGGGAGGGAATCCCAGGAGAAGGCTGCTCCTCGGCTGCCCTGGGCTCAGCACACTCCAGGGATGCTCTGCGACACAGCCCACGACCGGACCCCGGAGCAGGAGCGCCGGGAGCTTCGCCTTCTGTTCAGGGGAAAATTTTTCTGCCCTCCCACTTCCCCGGCTGAAATCCACCAACCATAGCATTTACTGATTTTTTCGATCCAGCACCGCTCCAACCAGCCATATTGGGCTGTGGAAATAAAGCAGCTCTAATGTTATATGTCACCTGCAAATAACCCGGCCGTTCGAAAAAAGCAAACCACCACCACCAAAATCCACACCAACACCAGGTCCTCTCCATACATAAAAGTCCTTCAAAATGAGCCCGGAAGCTTGGCTCCCGCAGCCCACCTTGTTCCTCACTGGCCTCAGCTTGCTCCTCTCGCTGGGTAAGTGCCGACCTGAGCCCTTGCATGCCCACGGCTGCCAGGGGAGAGCACCCAGGCTGGGGAGAAGCACCCTCTCTGGCCAGGAGCCCTCTCCCCACATCCCAGCCCCAAGAAGCCCCTCCTGGCCCCGGGGGAGCAGCGAGCCAGCGCGAGATGCTGTGCCGCAGGGACGGGGATGGAGGTGGTCCCATATGCACCCTTCCGAAATCCGCCAGCCGGGGTGACCTGCTTTTAGGCAGGATGGGGGGTACGTTGCCACTGCATCTTCTTTTAAAAAAGCCGTGCGTCCTGCTTGCTGGAGGTTCCGTCTGAGCAAGGCTGTTTGCATGGCAGGCAGGGGTGCGGGCTGCGGTGGGGAGAGGGGGAGTTCTGGCTTTGCCTCGCTGGGCTGGGCTACGGGGTGGCTTGCGACTGGCCTTTGGTTTGTGGCTGGCTGCTGGGGCAGCGGGCTCCGGGCTGACGGCGCTGCATGGGGTGGTGGGGAACTGTGATCTCTGCGTTTCTGCCCTGCCCCAGAGCCAGCAGCGTGTGTCAGCAGGTTTGGGTCTATATTGATTGGAAAGAGGAACGCATCACCTCTTGGAAGTGCCGTTGGCACTGTCCTAGAGCTCCTGGTGGGCTGCCTTTGCTTTAGGAGAGAGCCTGGGAAATGGAGGCTAAAAAACCTAGCAAGGTCTGCTTTAGAGGCTGCGTGTCATTTTACCTCCTGAGCCCTGGGTGCAGGGTGTAGTGTGACGGAGCGCTTGGGAGCCTGCGCAGCGCCGAAGGACGCAGCCTGGGTAGTTGGTCCCAGGGATTTTAGCAGCTTCTTTCCCCACCTCTGTCGTCCCCCGGTGCTGGGTGCCTGGGCAGTGGCAGAGTTTGGCCCCGCGCACATAGGTGCTCCCAGGGCACGTGCCTATCGCGTGCTGCTGCCTGCGAGGACCCGCCGGCTGCGGCACCGTCCTGCCGTACCGGGTGGCAGGGTAAAGCTCCGGCCAGGGCTGTCCCCTCCCTGCAGAGCCTGGGAAGGCTCCTGGAGGCATCACAGCCCTCTGCAGAGCCCTGGGACACCCCGAGGACGCAGCACAAAGCCACGCCACCCAAGCACAGGCACACGGGGCATAGTGCAAGGGCCACTGGGCGCTCAAGCCAGCCCCTCTTTGCAGGGATCCCTCCAACCAGGCCTGTTGGCTGGGTCTGTGAAGGGGCCTCCTGGGGCGGGCAGGCTGCTGGCTCTTCTCTCCCACCCCTACAAGGTTTTCCTGAAAGTGTCCAAGGGGCTGGGCTGTGATGGGGCCGCAAGGCTGGGTCACCAGCCTGGTAACACCACTTCTTTCCTTGGGTGATGCCACTCATCCCCATGCACCAGCTCTCCCCATCCCTGCCTCCCAGCACCCTGCGCTGGGGCTGGATGGAGGGCGCTCACCATGGCTGCCTGGCTGCCAGCACGAGCAGGGAGCCATCTCCCAGGGCTTGGCCGTACCTGGAGGGCACCCCTCTGCCTCCAGGGAGCTGCCGTCAGGATGCTGCTGGTTCACACCTTGCAGCAAGACCTGTACCTGCAACTTGGAAAAGCCTCTTTTCCCTGGCTGCAGAGCCTGGCCCCTTTCCTGCCCTGCCTGCAGATGGAGCGGATTAGCCAGCAGAGCAGCCTTGACATGCATCCAGCTTGGCCACAGGGCTGGACTCAGGAGCACCTCAGGAAGAAGGTTTGAGAGCAAAGAGCAGCAGCCAAAGGGGAGAGGTGAGGTGATCGGAAAAGCACCTGCTGCCAGCGTCACTGTCCCTGCCCCGCGGGTGCCACAGCCCCCTTTACAGCCTCATCCCTCCCGGCGGTCCCTCCCGGGCTCTGTCCCTGTGCTGCTCTGGGCTTGGCCTCAGAGTTTGCAGCTAGCTGGCTGTACGGGAGCCTGTCTGGGCATGCACACCCTCCCCTTTGCAGGCTGGGGGGAACGTGCTGGACGCCG
>NW_009259422.1:105075-105341 GCF_000687185.1 Egretta garzetta
GGGCCCTGCCGTCAGGATGCTGCTGGTTCACACCTTGCAGCAAGACCTGTACCTGCAACTTGGAAAAGCCTCTTTTCCCTGGCTGCAGAGCCTGGCCCCTTTCCTGCCCTGCCTGCAGATGGAGCGGATTAGCCAGCAGAGCAGCCTTGACATGCATCCAGCTTGGCCACAGGGCTGGACTCAGGAGCACCTCAGGAAGAAGGTTTGAGAGCAAAGAGCAGCAGCCAAAGGGGAGAGGTGAGGTGATGGGAAAAGCACCTGCTGCC
>NW_009259422.1:105492-107734 GCF_000687185.1 Egretta garzetta
CTCCCCTTTGCAGGCGGGGGAGAACGTGCTGGATGCAGGCGCTGGGTTTCGGGTGCTGCTGGAGCAGCCAGCAGAGTAGGGAGCTGCAGGAAGGGAGTGAAGAGGGAGGAGGGCACAGACACCCCCTCACTGCCCACGCCCCGAGGGAGCCCTCCTGCCCTGCGAGCTGCACCGGGCGATGCCCCCATTTCTCTGCCACAGCGAGGCCAGGGTGCAGGGACCGGCCTTGTCCCCCCAGGAGGGACTGAGGTCCTGACCCGGTCATTCCCAGCTGGAGAATCCTTGCGTGAACACCGCTGGGAGCAGGGAGCAGCTGCATTCCCCCTGCAGCCCCCAGGGGCTGGCCCTGGCAGATCCCAGCCCTCGCCGCTCTAGCGCGTCCTGCCGGGAATGAAATCTGATGAGCGCAGCCATAAATTTCTTGGCGGATGTGGCGCCGAGCCCTGCATGCTAATGCTGCATTCAGCCCTTTGCATAGCGTTATCGATTCTGCAGCAGGAAAACCTCATTTTAACTGGCAAGGAGCAGGGCTTGCCTGGAGTCAGCAGAATTTAGCACCGGGCGCAATCAGGCCAGGCACGGCCGAGGGGGTCACCAGCCCTTGCAGAGCAGGGCTGATGCTCTTCCTGTCCAGCTGAGGGATGGTGCCAGGGCTGGGGCTGCTCCCCCCTTGTTCCCTGTCACTGCTGCGCAGGGAAGCCCTGGTCCTGGCTGGCCACGGCGTGGTCTGTGCGTGACCGTGCCTGAACGGCAATCCCAGGCCACCGGGTGAGCTCTGTGCGGGCAGTCGGCTGCAGGATAGGATGGGGAGACCGGCTCAGCCGGCAGGACGGCTGCTTGTGCCCCCTTTCTAACTCACCTGCGTTTCTGCTCTTGCTCCCTGTGCTTGCGGCAGCGCCCACGGGCTTGGGCATGGAGGTCATGGCTCCTGCCACCATCAATGCCTTGAACGGCTCCTCTGTGAAGCTCTCCTGCACCTTCAACTCCTGCTACAAGGTGGAGAACAAGCAGTTCTCCCTCAACTGGACGTACCAGGAGTGCGAGAACTGCTCTGAGGAGCTGGTGAGTCTCGCCGGGGCTAGGGATCTGCTGAGAGGTCTCGGGACTAGCTCGGAGCGGTCACAGAATCATAGAATCACTTTGGTTGGAAAAGACCTTTGAGATCATCGAGTCCAACCTTTAGCCTAACCCTGCCATTCCACCACTAAACCCTGGCCCTCAGCACCTCATCTGTCCTTCCTTTAAATACCTCCAGGGATGAGGTTGTGTTCCTTGGGGTCCCGAGCCTTCTCCTTACGTGAGCTCCTGCTATCCCTCCCTCCTCTGCCACAGGGAAAATCAGCAACCAACTGCGTAAAGAAGCAGGGGCCAGGGCAGCTGCCCTGCTGTGGCAGGACAGGCCCGTGTGAGCGGGGAGGGTCCCGGCCGTGCTGCTCCGTGACCCTGGCCCCGGGCCCGAGCTGAGCGGGGGCCGTGCTGCGCGGGGACAAGCGTGCAGCGTGGGTACGTGCCCGGGGCTGTACATGCAGGGGAGGGGGATGCCTGGCTGGGGAAGGCGAGCCAGGGGGGTGCCAAACACTGTCTCACCTCCTCTACCCCGTGGGCTGCCCAGTTCCTGCAGTTCCGGATGAAGATCATGAATAAGCAGCTGGACCGCTTTGGGAACCGGGTGGAGTTCACCGGGAACCCCACCAAGTACGATGTGTCCTTCACCCTCAAAAACGTGCAGCTGGAGGATGAGGGCACCTACAACTGTTATGTCCTGAACCCCCCAGACCGGCATCGGGGCCACGCCAGCATCAGCCTGAAGGTGCTCACCAAAGGTAGGTGGTAGAGTGGTCCCCTCTGCTGTGGGGCACCCATGGGTGCTGGCTGGCGCTCTGCTCCGCCCCGTGCCCTGCCTTCACCCTGCATTACACGTGCAGGGTTTGCTCCCTGGCGGTGGGAGCCAGCCCTGCCTGCTCCCCGTTGCTCCCGCTGGCTGGTCCAGCTGGGGGCTGGGTGCCCTGAGCCCGTGCCCTGTCCCCCCAGAGCCCCCGAAGCACGACTCGACAGTGGCTGTCATCGTGGGCGCCTCTGTAGGTGGCTTCTTGGGCATGGTGATCCTGGTGCTGATGGTGGTGAAATGCGTGCGCCGGAAAAAGCAGCAGAGGCTGAACACAGACGACCAGAAGACGGAGGAGGAAGGGAAGACAGATGGAGAAGGCAACCCAGACGAGGGCACCAAGTAACGCCCCCCTGC
>NW_009259422.1:111186-112248 GCF_000687185.1 Egretta garzetta
GCACCAAGTAACGCCCCCCTGCCCGCCCCCCCCTCCTCACCCCTGTACAGCGTCACCCCCTTGATGTGCTTCCCAGAGCAAGGATTTCTGTCTCCCCAGAGCATCCCTCCTTCCATCTAAACATCCAACCCAGCCTGGAGCAGGGCACGGAGAGAAGGTGGTCCCCGGAGCCTGGCCACAGCGGGCAGGGCTGGGGAGGGTGGCTGAAGCCATGGAGGCTGCCCCCGAGGCCGAGCTGGGACCAGCCCGTCCCCTGCTCCCGCTGGGCACCCTTTGAGTGCCAGAGCACTGCGTGGGGCCCTGGGGAGCTGTTGGGGACAGGGTGGCGGGGGAGAGGGGCAAGGAGCGTGGTCCCCACGCAGGGAGGTGCTGGAGCAGGGGGTGCCAGGAGGGGCAGAGGGGGCCCAGGCAGCCCCGCACCCCCATGTCTGCGCCCTGTCCCGCTGAAAAAAGAGAGCAGGGGCCAGCGGCTGGCAGCCGGCTCCCCTTGGGGCCACATCTCACCCCCAAGGCGCTCTTGCTGTGCCCGGGGCGTGGGCACTGGCGTCCCCGGGATCCCCGAGAGCTGCTGGTCTCCTCCTTGCAAGCCCTGTGTGCCAGTGCTGAGGGTGCTGCTACAGGCAGCTCCTGCTCCTCAGGGACTGTCCCAGCCTGCTCAGAAGCCGGTGGCCGGGTAATGACCATTAGCCCACACGCTGCCCCTGAGCTTTGCTGGGTTTTGGAGCCGCTAATGGCTCCTGGTGTGTAACGGACGTACCCTTCTGCCTCTCGGGCTATTTTTGGGCCCGAGCATCTCAGCCAAAGGTGCTGGGCTGACTTTTTTGTGCTCGTTTCTTTCTTGGGGAGGGTAATTCTAATGGAAAGCGTTCTGCCGATGTGCCAAACCGAGGTAGTGGGGAGCAGCGGGGTGCAGCTGCTAGGGACGAAGAGCTGCTGGGAGGAAGAGGAGGTTATGGGCGCTTGCGGGGAAGGACTGGGCACAACTGTGGGCCCAGGGGCAGGACAGCTCTGTCACCCCCCCAGCAACCCTGTGATGCTGAGGCTGCCTCCTCCAGCCTCCCC
>NW_009259422.1:112324-112643 GCF_000687185.1 Egretta garzetta
TGCCAGGGGATGCGGCGAGCCCCAGGGTTGGGAACCAGCGGTCCTGCCCGCCTTGGGCTCGCTGCCTGGCCTTGAGCAAGCCCCCTGCCTCCCGCACCAGACCCCGCAGGTCAGCTGTGCTGGCTGGGGTGCGGGGAGCTCGCCCCGGGGCATCCTGTGGGTCAGACAGGGAAAATGACCTGGGGAAGTGTCCCCTGCCATGCTGCACCCAGGGTTTTCGTCTCCCATGGCGGGTGGGAGATGGGGCAGGAGAAGGGGCAGTGCACGGAGCCGCAGGGGACACTGCCCAGGGCTCGGTGATGAAGGTCCCCTGTCACCC
>NW_009259422.1:112869-114024 GCF_000687185.1 Egretta garzetta
TTTCCCCGTCCGGGGCCGGTGAGGAGCCGGCCGCGAGGCTGGCCGCCTGGGACCGCCCGCTGCCCGAAGCCGGGCTGTGAGCGGCTCCACGCAGGACTGCGCTGGCAACTTGGTGGCCAAAGGCCTCTGACTGTTGCACATGACCAGTCTTGCATCTGCCTTTCATTTCTCTCATGCACTATCCTTGGATTGCAACTTGCCAATGCATCTGTATGTACATAGCTGTACACAAGAAAGAGAGTCTCTACAAATATATATATATGTACACAGGAGGCGCTGTTAGCGGTCATGACTGTAGTTTTGGGTTCGCGCCTTCTGGTGGGTTTCTTTTGCCCACGCTCTGCTGAGTGTAGGATGTTTTTATTGCTCTTTGTACAGTTAAACAAACAAAAGAACAACAAAATGCAAACTTTGCACTCGGTGCTTTTGTGCTGCTGCTGCTTGCTGGAGGGGCAGGACAGGGTCCCTGTCTCTGCTCTGCTTGCGCATCTCTCCAGGGGGATGAGGAGGCTCCCGTGTGCCTGGGGCTTGGTCCTGCTGTGGCCGCAGGTTTGCTTTGGGTGCCGAGGGAGCCCAGGGCAGCCCGTGGTTCCACAGCTCGGTCCCTGCTTGCTGCCGCAGAGCCGGGAGCAGGCAGGGCGGTGCCGGGGCGGGAGAGTGGCCGGTGCTGCCCGAGCCTTCATCCACCGAGATTTCGGGAGTGCTCCCACGGCACCGGCGGGGCGCTCCAGCCGTGCTACAGGGAGCTGCGTCCTGCCGGCTTCCCCACCTCTGCTCCGCAGAGAGCCGGGCACGGAGGCCGCTCGGGGCACGGCAGGTCAGGCTCAGCGGGCTCCAGCGGAGCCCAGGGCACGTGCCGGGCGATCGACACCCGTAACGGGGCTGCTGTCACGCTCAGCAGCCTGGCAGCGCCGCGCGGATGCACCAGAGCAGCGTGGCACAACCGGGGCACGGTTAATAGGCGCATCCATCAATTTACCCACCGCGGAGAGGCGAGGGCGAGGGGAGCGCTGAGGGCTGCCCTCCGCTGTGCCTCTCCCAGCTGCCCTTCAACCCGGGCTGCTCAATCAACCCAAATCCGCAGGCAAGCAAGGGCTGGCCAGCACGCCGCCCCTGCGCACGTACGGAGACTACCTCTGTCCCGGGCTCACGCTG
>NW_009259422.1:114264-116182 GCF_000687185.1 Egretta garzetta
GGGGGGTACCGCCCCGCCAGGCTGCAATCCGTACCCGGCCCGTGGCAGGGAACAGCTTCGGTGTTGCGGAAAGGAGCGGCTCCCTGGAGCAGGGCACGCAGCTCTCTGCCCACCCAGCCTCAGAAGGAGCCACCCTGACGGAGGGCTGAATACAGCCATAGGCAAAGGGGACAGGGGACCCACAGGTCGGCAGTTTGGGGATGCCTCTGGGAGAGCTGCTGGCAAGAAACCCGTGAGGAAGGCAGGCACTGTGGGATCGCAGAGGAGAGCCCCGCGGGACACGACGAGGGTGAGTTTTCATCGCCACAAGGGACTGAGGGCAGTGACTGCCACCCCCCCCAGCGCCGGGGCTTCAGGGGTCCTCCAGGACCGGAGACGGTTGCTTTTACAGACCACATAAATTTCCTTGGAGCAGGTGGGATTAGAGGTGTTGAAGAGCAAGAGGGCAGGTCAGGAGATGGCGAGGGACCTTCCCTATCCCGGGGAGACCTCTGCCCCGTGCTGTGCAGAGAGCCGCGGGGGCCGCCGGGGCGCCTCGGTGGGAACCCAGAGCCACCGTCCCTGCGATGCCGCCTGCAGCTTGGCCGCCCTGTTTGTGGGGCCAGGATGTAATGAGGGGGGACCTGGAAAAGGGGACAGCCAGGGGCAGGGAACTCGGGGGGGCTGAGGGCTATGAAGGGTGGCACGGGAGAGCTGGAACCGGGGCTGGGGAGGGTCTGGCAGAGGCGGCCTCGAGCTGTGCCGGGTCAAGAAGAAACTTTCTCCGGGGACACAGGAGAGTTGCCTCAGTGGTTCTTGCAGATGCTCTGCAGCGGCTGCCTGGGGACACTGCTCCCGTTTCCCTGCTTGTATTAAAGGGCCCGTGAAAAGGGGCGAGGGAGCTGCCCTCCGCCGAGAGCGGCCAGCTCTGCTGGAGGGTGCTGAGGAGGCAGCAGGAGAGGCTGCTCTGTGCAGGGAGCGGGAGGCAGGGAGAGGGGAAAGCATTGCTGGGAGGGAGAGCTGCAGGCAAGGGAAGGCTGAGAATGACAAAGGCAGCCAAGCACTCACCCGCAGTCGGTGTGCCCGGGACCTCTCGCTCAGCTCCCAGCCCGGCGTGCCTGGCCCAGCCAGGACGGTCCTGCAGAGCGTCTGATCACTGCGAGTGCCTCCTGCCTGCTGCCAGCTCCCGGGCTGCCAGGCCACCTTGTCTTTTAAAGGTCACAGCCAGAGGACCTTGCAGTAAATATAAGGTGCTGATGGGAAGCTCTGTTCCCGCATCGCCACCTCCTCCATCGGCAGGAGGGCTCTGCCTGCTCCTGCTCTGGGAGCCCAGCATCCCCAGGCTCTGGGAGGTTTGGGAGGGGACCAGGGCTGCCCTGGCATTGCTGCTGGGAGTGGGGCTGGGGCTGCCCCCCGCACGATGCTCCAGGGCAGCCGGGGCCAGCGCAGCGCCTGCTGCATTGAGCTGGGAGCCTGCAGCCCAACTGCTCTGCCGAGCCCTGCCTGGCTGGGTACCCACGTGGAGGGAAGCAGAAGCCCTCCTCGGAGAGCAGCCTGGCATTTTAACCCTCCCAGCTCCATTAGTGCAAGGTGAGAGGGAGTGAGAGGTACACGGGGGCCTGGCAGCCACTGTGACCCCGAGCCCTGACAGAAGAAGGCTTCCTGTCCCCCTGGGGAGGTGACAGTGTCCGAGCAGAGGGTGCTCGCCTTCCCTGAAACCAGACACAGCAGCTTGTGCTGGACTCAGCAGAACAAGTTTCCGCTGAGCCGCAGTATCCCCGGGTCCCATGCCGGATGTCTCAGCATCATGCCAAAACCCCAGGGCTGGCTGCCGTGAGTGCCCTTCCCGGCCGTGGCACACGCTGCTCACCGAGGCTGAGCTGCGGGAGAGCAGAGCATTTCCCAGGCCCACGGCAGCGGCAGATGTCTCACGAGATCA
>NW_009259422.1:117957-118545 GCF_000687185.1 Egretta garzetta
CCTCCTCCATCGGCAGGAGCGCTCTGCCTGCTCCTGCTCTGGGAGCCCAGCATCCCCAGGCTCTGGGAGGTTTGGGAGGGGACCAGGGCTGTCCTCGCATTGCTGCTGGGAGTGGGGCTGGGGCTGCCCCCCGCACGATGCTCCAGGGCAGCCGGGGGCCAGCGAGCGCCTGCTGCATTGAGCTGGGAGCCTGCAGCCCAACTGCTCTGCCGAGCCCTGCCTGGCTGGGTACCCACGTGGAGGGAAGCAGAAGCCCTCCTCGGAGAGCAGCCTGGCATTTTAACCCTCCCAGCTCCATTAGTGCAAGGTGAGAGGGAGTGAGAGGTACACGGGGGCCTGGCAGCCACTGTGACCCCCCCGGCAGGCTGCGAGCCACCTGGCAGGACCCTGAGCCCTTCTTCCTGTCCCCCTGGGGAGGTGACAGTGTCCGAGCAGAGGGTGCTCGCCTTCCCTGAAACCAGACACAGCAGCTTGTGCTGGACTCAGCAGAACAAGTTTCCGCTGAGCCGCAGTATCCCCGGGTCCCATGCCGGATGTCTCAGCATCATGCCAAAACCCCAGGGCTGGCTGCCGTGAGTGCCCTTCCCG
>NW_009259422.1:118748-119370 GCF_000687185.1 Egretta garzetta
GGGGCGGGCAGGGGGGGCGGGCAGGATGGCACCAGGCTCACTGCCTCTTGCTGGCACCGCACACGGAGCCCTGCCTCTGTGGGGGTGCTCAGCAGAGAGAGAGCGGCCGCAGGGGCAATGTCAGCATGGAAGAAGCTGGGTTCTGCCTGCCCAGCACACCCAGTTTGTGCCAGTGCCCACAGGAGGCCCTTTGTATTTAGTGGCCCACCCTCCCAGCTGGGTGGTGCTGCTATTCCCAACCTCCCTGCCTCCAAAAGGATTTAGGGCTCTGCTGGGGTGATTCACAACGGCAGTTTGGCCAAAGCCATCCCAACTTTACCCACCTTTTGGGAAGCAAACTTGACAGACACCTGAGTGTCCCGGGAAGGAGTCCTCCACACGTAATGGCCTTTCCCCACACCAGGGCATGGGTGTTACCACTTCAGGTCCCCAGCGCTGCAGGTCTCTGTGGTCCTGCTCACAGGCTGCTGGAGGGTCCAGCCTCAGCCTTATCTGCCCCCCTGCTTCAGCACCTGTGGCCGTGGCCCAGAGGCCCCCAGCAGGGGCCCTTTGGCACCTAGCAGCCATCATGCACCCTTGCAGGGATGACAGGCATCCCTCCGCCCCACTGCTCCTTAGAGGT
>NW_009259422.1:119389-120616 GCF_000687185.1 Egretta garzetta
GGTCCCAGCAGGTGCCACGGTCCTCCTCCTGTCTCAGCACACCGTTTGCCTGGTCGGCAGTGCCTGCGGCTCTGCTCACCAAGCCGAATCCATCACCAAGCCGTATCCATCACCAAGCCGTATCCATCACCAAGCCGTATCCATCACAGCCGCGCACCGAGACACCTTCTGCTGCATCAGCAGTGCTCTCCACACTGCTCCCGCAGCGCCGGCTGCCAGCGCTGCCCAGCCTGCTCTGCCTGTACTTTTCCTGTCTCCATTGCCAGCTCTGCAGCCATAGCTCCTCAACCCACAGGCACTGCTGGCATCCTCTCAGGGTCCCCTGGGATGCCCCCGTGCCCTGCAAAGCCTCCTGCTTTCTCTCTTCCCTCCTGCTTCATGCTCCTGGCCAGGTGGGAAGGAGACTGAGCTGCAAAGGGGGCTGGAGTGGGGCTCAGGAATCTCCAAAGCGCCCCGGAGCTGGCAGGCCATAGCACCCCACACATGCGGGCAGGGCCCTAGGCAGCATCCCCGTGGGTGAGCTGCTCTCACACCCAAAAAGAAGCAATCCTGTTGGGGGTACCATGCTGTAGTGCTGTACCTGGCAAAGGAGGTACAGCCTCGCCCAGCCGCTGGGCTGAGAGCTCTGTCGGGACATGTGCCCTGTGCCAGCAAGGACTACAGCTCGGGGAAACCGTCAGTGCTGCTCCTGCACCGTGAGCACGACAGCACCTCCTCCCCCTTCCCGCCAGGCCCGTTCTCAGAATGCGTCACCTCCAGCAAATTGCTGCTCTGCACAGGGGTCTGGTTGTCTAATGGAGCTGGGCGCGGCGGTAAAGCTTTATCTTTGCACACCACATCATCGCAGACCTCCATTAGGAGGGCCCCTACCACCACCCTTTTGGATGTGGTCTGCTGAAGGTGAGGTCTAATGGATGTGACGGTGAGGAAAAGGTTGTGGAGAGGTGAACTTATGTGCAGCCAATTATCCAGGAATAAGCTCACAGCGAGAAAAATAAGTTTTCAAAGTGTTCCCTTTGGTGCTGGGCAGATTCCCCCTGCAGCCTTGCCCACCGGTGTCCTGTCTGGTGTCTGCCTTGGGGCTAGAGGGGTGCTGGTAGGGGACGGAGGGTGCGGAGGCTGGTGGTGTCACCCTGTGCCACACGAGAGCCGAGCCCTCGTCTCCGCCCGTTTCCTTGTCCTCCCGGGAGCAGCAGGGAAGCCACCAGCCCCAGTGGTGCTTTGGGC
>NW_009259422.1:121420-124310 GCF_000687185.1 Egretta garzetta
CGCTGCTGCTCGGATGGATTTCCCGTCCACGGGCGCTAATGTAATTCTCTCTGCTCTGCAGACGGCGAGTCCGAAGCACTGAGGATAAGTGACTTGTCCAAGGTGACTTCGCAGCCGGGTCCGAGAGCGGACTCTGAAGTCCCAGCTCCAGCCCCCTGCCCTGCTGCATCAGTCGCTAACATCGCCAGCGCTTTCTTCTGTGAGCACTGCGGCTGCATCCCGCTTTGCCCTGCTCTGCTGCTCTGCGAGCAGGGACCGCTGCTACCTGCCTGCTAACGGGAGCCGGGGAGATAGCCGTAGGGAAGCCATGCACTGCTTCAACGCAGCCGCCAGCACGCCCGCCGACAGGTCATCCTTTTTACAGTTCATTTTGTAAAACAACCATTTGCATGCGCTTCTCCCCAGCGCAGGGACAAACCCATACTGCAGGGCTGCCGCTTGGAGCATGACACCCAGACCTGTGGCCAGGGGTGCCTGAGATCCCTCAGCTGCAGGGTGGAGGAAGGAGTCTGCAGCCGTCCCCTCCCCACTGGAGCCCCTGGGGCTGGTTCCAAGCCACCCGCATCAGCCCTCACGCACCGGCTACGCTTCGGCTCGCGGAGGTCATCCTTGTGTCGACGGGCACAGAGAGCCTGAAACCAAGGGCTGCCTTTGCAGCACTTGCTGTTGGGAATCTCCCTTGAGAGGCATTTTAGAGGGCATGGTTCTTAAGTTTGAGTGAGCTGGAGACACGAGCAGACATGTAAGTACCAGGCTCCCTGCAGGATCTGGGTGCTGGTCCCTGGTTGAAAGTGCCTCCTCGGCTAGGCTCAGGTGGCAGGAGAGACTCGGAGATGCTGGGGACCAGGGCACTTGGGGGCCTGGGGTCCAGGGCATGGAGGTGGGAACCTTGTCCCACAGGTCACTCAGGTGGGAAGTGGAAAGTTTCTGGGCAGGTCTCTCTGTGAATGTGCGTTTCGGGGATGCTGTGCTATCCAGGGAGCTCCAGCACAGTTTCTGCCATCAGTGGCCACGGGAAGGGCACAGCCCAGGTGTCCTGTCCCAGAGCAAGTCGTGCCTGGGCTCAGGCTGGCCTGGGAGCTCCTCCCTTCTAACCTCGGTGGAGGGGAGCCTGCCCAGCCCGCCAGGCATGGCTTGCTCTCCATGCCAGGAGGTCACATCGATTTTTATGGGCAATGAAAGTTTTTATGGAGCAGCTTTCTCACAGATGGTGGGGGCGTCCCGTGGCTTTTCAGGTGAATCCTGTGTGCCCTTTCCATCAGGGCAGTGGTTCCCAGGCGGGGTTCCTGATGGGCTGCAGGAAAAGCAGGGGGCTGCCAGCAGCCCGTGGGGGGACAGTCTTGCTCTGGGCCCTGGCCTGGGCTGGAGGGCTATCGCTGCTGTCACTGGGGCTGGGTCCCGGCTTGCACACCCAGCACTGCTGCATATAGCTTGGTGGCTTGGGGACCCCTCACGGGGGGCTCGCTCCAGGTGCTCACCCTCTGTGCAAAGAGCCAAGGCTCTGGCAGCAGCGAGAGTGGCTGCTCCCCAGGCCCCTTCCCTGTCTCCTGTGCCTGCAGGCGGGGGCCGGTAGCCTGGAGCCCCCGGAGGGGCTTGCCCGTGTCCTGAAGGTCAGGGCTCTGGTGGTACAAAGTGCAGCAGCTTTGGGCAGATGGAAAAGTATCAGTGGCTGGGGGGGGGGCGGGGGGGGGGGGGGCCAGCCTTCCATTACGTTTTCTTCTGTGCTTTATTTAGTGGTAACATATCACGTCTGTCTTCCTGAGACCACAGAATGACAGGAAGGAGATCAGCCTCCGTTTACCCCACACATTCAATGCAGATTATGTTCATCATGTTATAGCGGTGGCAGACAGGATTAAAAGTGTTACAAGCTGCAAGGAATCGTCTTTCCTGTAATTAACTGTCCCCTTGCAGCACCCTGCCTGCTCAGGCGTGTCTGCAGAGCCAGGCATCCCTCCGCTAAGTCGTACTCCGGGTAGCAGCATGATTTCCCCAGGACACTCCTGGTTGTGAAGTCTCCTCTGTAGCATCCCATGGGCTGGTCTTTGAGCCTGACAACTGCAGGAGACCTCCATCTGGTGGGAACTGCTCCCTGACGCTAGCTAAAGCCTCTCAAGCAAAAGGGAAAGTGCCTCTTTGTAAAGTTAAGTAACTCCTTCCCTGCAGTGCTTGCAATGCAGCACTGCAGCAGGGCCCGAAGCCCAGGATGCAGGGCGCTCGGGCTTGGCTTGGGCTGCAGCGTGCCTGGGGAGTTGTTAGCACGGGCATGTGTGGGAGAATAAATCAGCAGCTGAAGCGGCTGCAGAGAGAGGCGAATCTGAAGCTGGGGGCTGGGTATCCAAGTTAAGGTGTCAGCGGAGCAGCTTGTAACCCTGGGAAGAGCTGTGTCTCCTCGTTGTAGTTGTCAGAGTGCCCAGGGAAAGCTTTGTGGGGACGGCTGGGTCCCTTTGGTGGCTGAGGTCTGGCGGGGGGGGTACAGTGCTGGGCTGGGCTGTATTGCATCTTGTCCATGCCACGTCACACAAGTGGGACAGGGTCCCGGTGTGATGGGGATGGGGAGTGGGGCTGCTCCCCTGGCCCGGAGCAAAGCATCCCTGTGCCTCCTGGAAAGGCTTTGCATGGACACCACTGGCCCAGCCCGGTGCACAGGGGTGCAGCGCCAGCCCCCCTGCGTGGGACCCCGGGAGCTTTCAGGCATGCCCTGGGCTCTTGCAGCTGGGCTTGTACCTGCGCCTCGATGCCTTTCTCCCTCCTAACAGGGAGGAGAGGAGTGGGAAAGCTGCGTTCTGCAGTTTGAAGGTCATCCGTTGGCAAGAGCCGGCGAGAAAGCTCTCTGCAAGGCAGGCGTGAGGGGGTGCCGCTCCGGAGGGCTGCAGGGAGCCCGCTGCGC
>NW_009259422.1:124321-126849 GCF_000687185.1 Egretta garzetta
GCTAATTGCTGCTCCAGCCCGCTACTTGAAGAACAGAGAGCTCTGCTTTGCTTTGGGCTTTTTTTTCCCCCCTTTAAGGTTTAGCTGCAGGCCTGGTGGATAACATGCAAATCAGGGCTTTCATTTGCGTACTTTATTCGTGGTGGTATTATGGTTCCCTTTGAATCCGCACTGTCCCTGTGGGTGCCAGCCAGCCCCTGCCCTTCCTCCAGTAGCAGGTCCCCTATCTCTGCCGAGCTGTCCTGGGCCTGGGGCCAGGCGCGTTTGCTGTGGCAGCCTGCTGCGCCAAGGGGGACGAGGGGTACCAAACCCGTCCCTGGGCTCTGGGAGGGAAGGAGAGCTGGGCTCGTGCCTCGTGGAGGAGGATGCCATGGGTCCCTGGCAGAGCCAGCAGCAGAACCTAGAGGGGCGATGGCCGAGCCCGCTGCCCCCCATGGGCTCCCTGGGAGACGATCCCTGAAGTGGCTGCTGCTCCCGTGCACCGTTCTCCTCCCTGCCCCTCCTGCCCCGAGGGTGTATGTCCGCCGCGGAGCCCGGCAGCGGCTGGGCTGCATGGTGGCTCCGGGAGGGACCGGGCTGCAGCAGGCTGGGCTGGGTACCGGCGCCGTGTCCTCATTCTCTCCTCCCCTCTCCCTGCCAGGTTTGCACGTCTTCGCCATCGCCTTCGCCTTGGAGGTGTCGGTGGGGAAGACCAACACTGTGATGGCTCTGAATAACTCCAATGTCCTGCTGCCCTGCACCTTCACCACCTGCATAGGCTTTCAGGACCTGGTCTTCACATGGTATTTCAACTCGACAGAGATGGTGGGTGGCTCTCTGGGCTTCGCCTCTGTTTTCCTGGCAGGTCCTCTTGTACTTTCCCTCTGCCGATCAGCACCGCAGTTCTCACAGGGTTCCCTCTCTCCCTTGCAGGATGCCCTCCCTCCTAGTATCTCCAGCTCTGGTGGGATGGGGTGGTGCAGAGAGGGTGACTCAAATACCCTGGCACATCTCTGCTCTTGGCACAAAGCGGTTCTGGATTTTCTGCTGCCCATGGACTTGTTTCTTTTCGTAAATTGGTCATAAATTGGCTGTTCAGGTGCAAAGCTGCACTTTGGGCAAAATACAGTTAGTTTTCTCCTCCTGCACTTGCTCTGAAATACTGGAGGTATAGTTTTGCTTCCTGCTGGGCATATTCTGCTCCTCGACTCCATAGCAGGCGGGCTGGTTTAGGGCAGGTCTGTCCTCGCAGGCTGGCCAGCCCTGGGTGGCCCTAGAGCAAAGGGACTCTCTTTGCCCTGGGGTTCTCCCATCTTTTGCGTGGTCTGTACCAGGGCAAGTCAGGCTGACCGGTTGCTTCCCCAGCGGGCCGTGTGTCAGGTCAAAATTCCTGCTCTCGTGGGGTGTGCCGGGACACTTGACCATGTGTATCTGTGCGTGCAGAGGTGGGGCCAGGCACCAGCAGGAGAAGTCGACCCTTTCCCTTGCCTGGGGTTGTCGGGAGCCCTGCCGACCCCACGTCCTGCCTCTCTGCCTCTGCAGATTTACCATGGCAAGATAAAGAGCAAAGCCTCGGAGCCCTTCCTGGTGGGACGCAACCCACGGGTCGAGTTCGTCGGCTCGACGACTGGGAAGGACAACAACATCTCCATCGTCCTGAAGAACGTGGAGTTCAGTGATGCTGGGAAATACACCTGCCACGTCAAGAACCCCAAGGAGAAGCACATGGAGCACAACGCCACCATCTTTCTCACGGTGGTCCAGAAGAGTAAGTGCCGGCCGCGGGGCAGTGGGGATGCAAACCCGGGCTGCCCCCACCTTGACTCAGGGTTGTGGCGGTGCATGGGGTGTCCTGGCTTCTTGGAGGTGTTGGGCATGGTTTGGCCTCGTGCCCCTCTGTGCTGCGGGCTGGTGGAGGGGGTCGCTGCTTTTTGGGGGGGGCTGTGCAGCTGGGAGCTCCCTGCTCCCCCCCGAGCCCCCTCAGCACCTTCTCTCCTGCAGTGGTGGAGGCAGACAACACTGTGACGCTCATCATCGTGGGTGTTGTGGGGGGGCTTATCGGCCTCCTCATCCTCTTCATGCTCATCAAGAGGGTTGTCCTGTTCATCATCAAGAAGACGCAGGATGGGAAGTGAGTCCGGGTGCCGGTCCTGGCACCGTCGGGGGGTGCTGCCGTGGGGCAGGGCTGCAGGGGGCCGGGGGCTCGTCAGGGAACGACAACACCGAGAACGGCCTGGCCGGCTCCAAGGCAGAACAAAAAGCACCACCAAAGGCATGAAGCAGCAGCGCCCCGAGCCCTGCCCGGCCGCAGGGGGGTGGGCAGGGGGACAAGCCTTTCCCTTTTGTTTTCTTTCCAAACTGCCAACGCTTGAGACATGTTTCTATTACACACGTGCCTGCAACCTGCACTGCTTCTCAGAAAAGACTTCGGCTGCCGTGGGGACTGGGAGCTTCTTGCGGACTCGGACTGGGACGCTGCTGGGACAGGGGGAGCCGCCTGCTCCACTCTGAGCGAAGGCAAGAGGGGGCTGGGCGGGCAGGGAAGGGGC
>NW_009259422.1:126970-128366 GCF_000687185.1 Egretta garzetta
TGCGAGGAACTTGGGGTGTCTTGATGCTGACCGGGGGCGGGCAGGAGCTGCCCGCCTCATGCAGAAGGTTTGGGGAGCAGAGCAAGGATGCACGACGCTTGCCGTAGGGATGGAGGCTCCTGCCTTCGCTGCGTTTTTCAGGGGTCCGGCAGAGGAGGAAGGGAGGAAGCAGGGCTGGAGTGACGGGGCTTGGCTTCAGCTCTCCTGTTAAGCACACTTGGGAGCCAAACCGGTGAAAGGCCCGTTGCTGTCAGGGCTGTCGTCTCCCCCCAGCAGGGGCTGGGCGCCCTGCTCCCGTGGGGCAGGCTGACCCCGAGGTGCCATGGTTCCTCCCATGGCAGGGCTGGGGGACCAGCAGCCAGGGCTGGCCGTGTCCCGGGGGCCACTGCTGGCCCGCGGCAGGAGCACGGCGGGATGAAGCTCCATGTTTCACGCTCGCTTTGCCCCTGTGCAGGGCTGTCCCCCGGGGGCAGCAGGGGGCTTCGCCCCCCCCAGCCAGCCTTCTCGGGGGGCACTCCGTGGGGTTGTGCTGCTGCTGCTCTTACTTGTCCTCCCCTCCCTGTAAAGTTCGGCACTCAGAGCAGTGATGCTTTCGATGCTGGCTTGCCAAGGCTCGACTCGTTAACGCGGATATTTTTTATATCGGACTCCAGTGGGAAAATGGCCGATGGCGTTTCCCTTTCATTCGAGGAAAACTGTGGCGCTCCATCCGCGATGCAGGGAGGGAGCACAGTCAAGCCCTGGCAAGGGGAGCCAGGCTGGGGCTGCACCAGCTCGCTCCCGGGCCGGCCACCGGCCCACTGGGTGACCTTGGGCAAGTCGCCCTGCTGCTCCATGCCTCAGTTTCCCCATCTGTAAAACGGGGATAATAATATTGCTCTACCTCACAGGGGTGGTTGTGAGGCTTCCTTGGCTAACATCTGTAAAGTGCTTTGAGATCCTCGAATGAGGGGTGCCGCAGAAAGCCAGTGGCTCTTTGCGCAGGGTGCCCACAGCGGGGCCTCGGGCAGCCCAGCCCCTTCCCAAGGGCTGTATCAGGACGTGAGGCACGAAGGGAATGAGCTGGTGCTGCAGCTGGAGTGGGCGATGTCCTTTACAATGTAGTTTGGTCCCTATTTCCCCTTTATTTGTGGGTGCCTGTCAGTGAAGCTGCAGGACAGGCAGTTCCCCCCATCCCTGCTCAAACTTGGGAATCAAAGCTGAGCCCTGGCTTCCCCGGCTGTGGGGGCTTGCACCCAGGCAGAGGGGCTGGAGTGGAAGGTGGGCGAGGATTTGGTGGGCAAGGCAAACCAAGGAAAGGTGCTACCTTCTCTGGAGACCGTTGTGGGAGAGGTCGGACCCCAGCTGCCTGCTTGCGGGGGCGGTGGGACGGAGCACCCCCTGCAGCCATCGCCAG
>NW_009259422.1:128410-130813 GCF_000687185.1 Egretta garzetta
CGTTTGGGCCAGCAGGCAGGCATCTGGCCCCAGGCAGGCTTCCTCGGCTGCTGGTTAGGCGGGCAAGTGGGAGCCAGGTCCCCGGGCTCCTGGTCCCCTCTCTGAGGATCTCTGGGACCCTCAGGCGAATGACTTGATTTCTCTGAGCTTCAGTTTCCCCGTCTGTAAAATGGGGACAGTAAATCTGACCTACCTCACAGGAGGTGTGAGGCTCCCTGCATCGCTTTGCAAAGTGCTCTGAGATCCTGGGGCGAAAGGCGCTCTGGAAAAGCAAAGTGTTGTTACCATACCATTGTCACGCATGAGAACCCGGGCAGGACGGCGTGAGACCTCCCAGTTGCCCTGAGAGACCCCCCCAGCCCACCCTTGGAGGAGACCTCCCGTGGGAGAGGACAGTGAGGGAAGGGATTATTTTTTAAAGAACTATTTTTAGCTGTCCTAACCTGTTGGCCTTTTTTAGACGGTATCTGGACACGGTTCCACTTACCACAGGATATGCAATGCTGTACTATGCATGGATTTACTCCTCTGGCTTGGTGGAAAAACTCAACGGAATGCGTTTTTGAAGTGTGATCTATATGCGTATGTGTGCGGGTGCTGTACGCAGCGCGGGGGCTCCGGGGGAGCGGGCTGCCTTGGGAGCTTGTGCCAGCTCCTGCGGGGTCCCTGCTGTCACAGGGGCTTTGGGGGGTCTGCAGAGGCTGTCCGGGGCGTGTGGGGGAGAAGGCCCTGCCGGAGGCGCGTGCTGCGACAGACACCTATCTGTATAAGCATATATAAATACATGTAGGAGACACCTGCCAATAAACACAGCATGTGTACAACACGCTGTGGGATGACTGACAGCACATTTTTGCACTGTAGACGTTTAGTTAGCTTTGCCTTGAATGAAATAAAGTTTATGTTTACTAGAGAAACTCGCTCCGGTGTGGGTTGCTTTGGGCGTACCCCTCGCTGCGTGCGAGCCCTGCGCCACAGCGGCGAGCGGCAGCATCTCCCTTGCGCGCCGAGCACGGGCTGTCCCCGCCGCTTCCCCGGGCGGGCGACTGCCGCTGCCTCCCGGACACCCCGGGGCGAGGGCTGGGTGCTGCTCCCCAGCGCCCACGGGTGCGCCTTGCCCACTCGAGCCCAGGGGCTGTGGGTGCCTGCAGCCGGGGAGCCAGCCCGGCGTGGGCCACGGGATGGGGCAGGAGACACCTCCATCTGCCAGCTGCCCGGGGCTGTAGTGCCGCCTTCGGAGGGGCAATGTTTGCAGGGTGCTTGGGGGTATTTCCCAGCGCAAAAGGCTCTCCGAGCGCGGCTGCCTGGAAAGCAGGATCCCTCCCTTGCCACGTTGCACAGGAATGGCCCAGCATTCTGCATGGGAATGGCCCTGAGTTCTGCCGGGGCTGCAGCTACGCTAGAAGAAGTTGATTTAAAATAATGCCTGTTTGTTTACAGTAATTTAACCTGACCCCGTTCTGATCAGCTTGTCGGACCGAGGCGCTGAGGTTCGCGCAGCACCTTGTTCCCTGTGCGAGGGAGCAGCTTATTCACAAGAGCCAGCAACTAAACCCTGCGCTGTGCTGGGCAAGCGGCTCCGGCACATAGTGTAGGGTAGTGTGAAAAATACCCCTGCGAGCAAGAGGGACGAAGCCTGCCGATGCTGTGTGAAAAAACAAATACTTTCTTTTAATGGGGATACTCTACAGCACAAACATCATTTCTCTCTGTATAACAGTAGTGAGCAAGCAGCAGCTTTGCCCCGCAGGAGCCTCCCTGCCACAGCAGGGTCGGCACAGGGCAATAAATTAATCTCTCTCCGGAAGGGAGCTCAAGCCGGTCAGATTCCTTCACAGTATCGGTGCCCGTCGCTTTGGGCTGCCCTTTGCCTCCTTGGCTGGCCTCTGGCGTGCTAAATCACAGCCTGCCCAGCGAGGGTCCAGGAGGCACCGCTCACCTTCCGGGGCTTGGGATCCATTTCCCAGCTGCGGCTGGAGCCGAGACAGCCAAGCGCGTGGGGACAGGGAGGGAGGCTTGGGGAGAGGGGAGGCAACCGTCCCGGCAGGTCTCAGAGCTCCGACTGGAAGGAGAGAGAGAGGAAGAGGAGAAATTGCAAGCTTTGGAAGGGCAGCCAGACCCAGGAGGCAAACAGAGTCGCGTCCTTAGGGAGCGGGCTCAGCTCCCGTGCAGAGCCCAGGGGGGCTGGCTGTCGGCAGCCCCATCCCCGCAGCCCCATCCCCGCAGCCCCATCCCAGCAGCCCCAGCCACGCAGCCACGCTGCGCAGCGCCGGGGTGGTTCCCCTCCGGGTGCAGAGCTGCCAAGGGGGGCCTTGACCCTTCCCCACTGCCCCCCAAAACCTGTGTGATCAAGCAGCTGCACGTGTTGCTGCGGCGGCAGCGCGGGCCCGACCCCTCCCGCCG
>NW_009259422.1:130893-131823 GCF_000687185.1 Egretta garzetta
GGCCCGCCGCTGTCCCCCTGCAAAGGAGAGACCCTCTGAGCGGGGGTTAGGAGCCCCCCGGCCCCCCAGCGCGGTGGGCACCAGTGCTCATGGCTGCAGCTTGCGGCCATTCCCAGGAGGACAGCTCTTCTCTGAACGGGGTGCGGACCCTCCCACCCCCTCTTTCTGGACCAGCCGCCCCCCCACCTGGCAGGCGTCCACCCCGCCTTGGGGCAGGCCGGCACACAGCATCTTCTGGGTGACCTTCCCGTGGTAGGCGGTCAGGTTGCAGCTCTCCTTGTCTATGAGCTCCACCTCCGCCTGCTGCAGGGTCTCCGACAGTTTGCCTGCGTGAAACGTGGCCACTCAGAGGAGCCCCCAGCAGCCCTGGGCAAGCAGGGAGCCCACCGGCCCCGTCTGCTCCTGCCAGCGCTGCTTGGGGACGATGATTTCAGGGCAGGTTTAGGCTAGTTCAGGGAAGGTTTAGGCTAGACATTAGGAAAAACTTCTTCACAGAAAGGGCTGTCAGGCTCTGGAAGGGGCTGCCCGGGGAGGTGGTCGAGTCCCCATCCCTGGAGGTATTTAAAAGAAGGGTAGATGAGGTGCTTAGGGACAGGGTTTAGTGGTGGGATGGCAGGGTTAGGTTAAAGGTTGGACGTGATGATCTTAAAGGTCTTTTCCAACCAAAGCGATTCTATGATTCTATGACTGCCCTCGGCTCGCCCCCACGCCGTCCCACTCACCATGCTCCTGCGTGTAGCCCCAGCCTATCACCCACAGGGGTGTGCCTGGCACCAGCTCCTCATCGAAATAGGGCAGGCAGATGGGCTTGATGCTGTCTGGAAGGGAGAGGGGAGACGCAGGAGATGTCTGGGGATGCTCGCGGGGAAGGTGCCCCTGCCCGGACTGGCCAGGGCCACGCGGCGGCCGGGCACCCAGCTCCCCGCTGCG
>NW_009259422.1:132005-133253 GCF_000687185.1 Egretta garzetta
TGCTCCAAGGGGCGTGTGCCTCGTCTCACCTGAGACATGCAGGGGAGACCGCAGCTTCACCAGGGCAATGTCATTGTCCCTGGGGGACGTGGACGTCACCTCCGCCACGAAGACCTTCTCCACAGCAAGGGTGGCGGCGCCCTGGAGGAGGTTGGAGCCAGCCTTCACGTGCCAGCTCTGAACGATGGGGTTGTTCCTGTGCACAGACATCTCTGTTATTGCTCTCTTTCCCCTCCGTGACTCTGCTGCGGGGACAGGCAGCAAAGCCCTGCCTACACGCTGCCCTGCTCAGCATCAGCTGCGCTGGACCGAGGGGCACAAACCCCCGTGCAGACGTCTTAATTAAGGGACATTTAAGCAACATGTGGCTTAGACCCATAGGGACTCAGCCTGGCCTCGAGGAGCCACCCCAGCCCCGGCACGTTGGTGCTGGCCGGTGGGCGCGCTGCAGCGGGGGGGGTCACCCACTCACTTGAAGCAGTGCGCTGCCGTCAGGACCCAGCTGGGGTCGATGATGCTGCCCCCGCAGATGTGCTCGTTCCTGTACCGCAGGCTGACCTGCCAGGGCCAAGCCCTGATGGCCGCAGGGCTCCCGCCCAGCACGCGGGGAGTCCTCGTGCTCTCCCCGCAGCCTTCTGCCGGGCGGCGGAGCAGCAACAAAGCAACACGTTAGCTGCAGCGGGGAGAGAAAGAGCACCCGCTCTGCCCCCCTCCGTCCTCGGGGGTGAGCGGGGACGGAGGCTCCCGTGCCTCCCGGGGAGGGGAGCGTGGCCCAGGTGCCCCCCCCCTCCCTGTGACACTGCCTGTGTCACCCCTTCGTGGCCACTTGGCACCCCCCCTTTTGCTCTCTGTCTGCACATCGTCCCCTGGGCTCGCTGGAATGAGTTCATCCATTCCTTGCCTTCTCCAGCCCACCAGGCGGATTAGGCTAGTCAGCGTAATTCATCAGCCAAAGTAAAGCCATCCAGGCAGCTGGTTAGGGCTCTCTCAGGTGTTTCACTTCTGGGAGGTTTATACTGGCTTAATGAGAAGGCTAGCAGTAATTAAATCCAACTTTTCTCATGCAAACAGCGCGGGAAGCAGGGAGGGCCAGAGCGCAGTGCTTGCGGCCGCAGCGCAGCACCCGGGGCTGTGCCCGGAACAAGGACCCGGAGCGGCACGAGCCCCGGCGTGCCGGAAAGGTGCAAACAGCGTCAGGACACTTACTGGAGCAAAAGAGCGAAACAGCCAGTCCAGAGAGGCATTTCC
>NW_009259422.1:133808-134685 GCF_000687185.1 Egretta garzetta
TCCACCGCCTGGAAACTGGGGGTGCTGAAAGACATGGGGGGGCACGGGTCAGGAAGCGTACCCCGGGGTGCTCAGCCCCAGGCAGGCTACCGACGGGGCTCGGGTGCTGGGAGGGGACAGGCACTGGTGCCTGAGCACCCCTGGGAGCCGGGAAACCTGGTGGGTTTGGGGCAGACTGAGCCAAAGACGACGTAACCCAGTTCTAAAACTTCAGGGACTGAAGCTTTTTACAAAAACTTTTTACAAAAAGTTTGCCCACAGCCCCCCCAAAGAGCTGGTGAGACAGGGAGGAAGGAATGTGGACCCCGTGCCAGTGAGCCAGAGAAAGACCCCACGGAAAAAGGGGGTTCCCTGGGACAGGGACACAGGGACACCAAAAGAGGGAAGTGCCACAGTCCTGAGGGCTGAGGCGGGATGGGGGCACTGGCCCGGGGGCGGGAGCGTAGTGAAGGAAGGGACACTGCCTGCTATTTGGGGAAGCATGGGGCAGGTGGCTCCCAGGGACCTCAGGGGTGTCCCCGCTGTTGTGACATTTGGGGCCTGTGCTCAAAGCCTCGATCCTTGACTTTTTGGAACTGGAAAACACCATCCTGGGGCTCAGTCTAAGGCTCCTAAAGGGGCTCAAACACCAGAACCCACCTCCCTCGTACACCCCTAACTTAACTCAGGCTCTCCCTTCAACCCCGGGCTGATACCAAGCCCCCAGGGCTAGCCCCAAACCTGATACCAAGCCCCCAGGGCTAGCCCCAAATCTCGGCTTCAACCAGGACTGCAGACTTGCCTCTCGCTGGAGGGCAGCACAGGAGGGGGACGCAGGTGGGTGATGGGGAGCTTCATCGCAGCTGCGCAGCACCCACCCACCCCTCCCGCCCAGCAC
>NW_009259422.1:134891-135320 GCF_000687185.1 Egretta garzetta
TGGGGATGCTGGGCACGGTGCTGTGCTTGCGTGGGAAGCTGCCAGGGCGCCTGGCGCAGGGACCAGCCAGCTCCTAGGGACACACAGCGCGCTCTGCCCGGCGGGGGTGGACTGGAAGCATTAGTGCAGAGCTCTGAGTGCTTGGTAAGTGGAGGGAGCCCCACCCAAAATGCGCTTTTATGGGAGAGGGATGGATAGAGCAGGCGAGAGAGGCGTGGAGAAAGCGGCCGTACCTCCCGTAGCCCATCTGCTCGCAGGCTGCTTTCGCCAGCGCCGGGTTGAAGTGGTCATGGCAGATGCAGGACCAGGCTCTGGTGTTTCTGTTAAGCACCTGCAGGATGGATCTGTCTTTGGAAACACGGGCTGGAGACGGACACAAAGTCAGCTTTGCCACTGGTGACTTCAGCAGGGGGGGGGGGAGGAGGCTTG
>NW_009259422.1:135583-140808 GCF_000687185.1 Egretta garzetta
AGGAGAGGAGAAGAGGAGCCGTACCCAGGAACCCAACCGTAGCCAGACAGGTGAGGCTGAGCACCGCCGCCAGCACGGGCATGCCGATGCGCATGAAGGGCCCCAGTGATGCGGAGGCTTTGCGTTTTGTGCTGGGACCTGCAACAGAGAGGAGCGTGGCCCCACGTCGCCAGGGTCGGCGGGCAGCACCCGCGCCCCCGGGGGTATTACCTCTGCCATTCAGCCGCTCGGAGGCTAAATCCTGCAAACCAGAGGGGAAAACGAATCACCGAGCTGAAACCTCAGCCGAGACGCAGCCGGCAGGGGCAAGGGTCTGTAGTGGTGTGGCTAGCTGGCCCCGTGGCGATTCCCGTGCCAAGCACACGGCTAGCGTGACCAGCCCCCCCCGGGGAGGGCAGCCCAGAGAAAGCGGAGGGTGGGCTGAGCCCGGGCCGGCGCAGAGGCTGCTGTGTCTCTGTTTTGCTGGAGCCCCCCTGGGAGGATTAGCAGGGAAACTGCCCCAACCTGCAGCTGAGGTTGCTTTAGAGCTGCTGGGGGTGGAGGTGGCAGCCGGGGGGTCCTGGTGTGACAACACTTGGCTCTGCTGCCACCTGGGATCACCGAAGGTGGTGTTCCCGTGGTCACCGCCTGTGCAATTCCGGTAAGTGGCTCCTAACGTTCTAGAGGTACGGTGTTTAATGCACCAGAGGCTTAGGAAGTTATTGGCGTTATGAAAGAGGTGCTTTCCGATGTGCCAAGAAACCCTGAGTCAAAATACACATGCCCGCGGGGCTGTGCCACCCAGGCATGTCACGACAGGGCCTCTATTCTTCGGCTGGCCCAGCGTGGGGTCAGAAACCAAATGGCACGGCCCGAGACCTCCCCGACAGGCTGCTAGAGGAGAAACCAGCCCTGCCCATGGGAGCAAGCGCTCTCAGGGCGGGGAGGGAGGGCTGTGCCGCTGCTAGGGCACGCAGTAAACACAGCCCCGGCAGCAGCCAGCGCCGGGGCGAGCGGATCCCACGCGATCTCTTCAAAAGCATTTTCCTGTAACAGCTTCTCGTACGAGAGATGCCCAGCAGCAGCTAGAAGGGTCCCATGGGCTGCAGCCCCCCAGCCGCTGCCCCCGTCCTCAGCGGGCGGGCGGGTGCCAGGCAGAGCTCGGAGCCCCGTCGCGGGGGTTTCGGGCGGCCGCTGTACGTTTCCGTTGCCCTGTTTTGCAGCCACGCTTGTGCCATGATGCTGAGCCGCTTCCTGGCAGCCTGCGGTTTGAAAGTGTGCTCCTGCCCTGCTGAGGCTGTGGAAAGCAGCAGCACGCTTGCTTTTTCCTTGAATGCCCTTCCAGCCCCGAGCAAGCCTTTTTCCTTTGCTGTTGCTTCCGGACTGGACCACAACAGATAAGACGAGCTTTTTTGCAGGGTCTGTACCCAGCATGAACAGAGGTAAGGAAGATTAAAAACGCTGCAAGAAACCCACAGATCCAGGAGCACGATTGAGGAGGGTTTGGGGTTCCGAAGCCTTTGCTCCTGTGGCTGCTGAGCTTCGGGAGCAGCACGCTTCTTCCTGGGCAGCAGAGGGCTGGAGGTGGCTGCGTTTGTTGTCTCACGTGAGAGCAGAGGCCCCTGTGCAACCTTGGGGCTCGGAGGTTGGGGCTGGGGAGAGCAGCGGTGCCACGAGAGCACGGATGCTGTAAGGTGTAAAGGGGCCGTGCTCCAGCCGGAGGCAGGTAGGAGGGGGCGGGGGAGCCCTCCCTCTCCGGGTCGCTGTGTTTGGGCATGTTTAGCCATGCACAAAGGCTCTACCGGCAGGATTTCACAGGCCAGTGCCAAGCGATTATTTGTGGGTTAACACACAAAGACAGCTTGGATTGAATGTGCTGCTAGCCCAGCCGGCGCTGCCCCTCGCCCAGCCGGGAAGCGATGCCCAGCATAGCCCTGCTGCATGGCCTCAGCTGCCAGTTTCGGCTGCTCCCCAGCCCGGGAACAAGAATTGACCTGTGCAGGGGAGGACCAGATCCTGCCCGGTGCTGGTGGGGCTGTGGGCATGTGGCTGTGCCCCAGCATGCAGCCATCTGGCTCTTTTGAGGAAACACCAGGGGCCTTTCTCTGAACAGCCGGGCTCGTCTGGCACCGATGCGAGACGGGGCAAGTGGTGGCAAGCGCTCAGCTCCGAGATGGGCTCTGCTCAGCCCCTGGGGACTTCTGGCCCCTGTGAGGACACTGCAGTCCTACCAGGGGCTCTCAGCTCCTGGGGGCACAGACGACCTGGCAGCAGGGGCTCGGGGACCTGCTGGGAGCAGGAGGGCAGGGTGGGAAGGGGAGCGTGTCTCCTGGCCCTCCCACCTCGGCCGCCCTTCCCGAGCCGCTTATCTGCGGCGCCCCGTGCCTGCGGGAGCCCTGGGAGTTTTGTAATGCCAGCTCGGCTTGCTCCCGAATGCCACCTACATCCTCCGGCGCAGCCAGCCAGGGCACGTGGGGCCAGTCCTTCCTGATGCTGACCTCTTGTGTCACCGTGGGCCTGGACCAGGCATGACCCAGATAATGGGATCCTAACGGTTCCCTGTGGGAACGATCCCAGCGCCCCGGCCACGATGACGGCTCCAGGCTGCGCGGCACGGCCGGGGCTCTGCGGCTGCCCCCGCCTGCCCACAGGCTGCATTGTGTCTGGCATCGGGCTCCTTTCTGACCCCCTTGCGCAGATCCCACGCAGAGAAGGTAGTGCCCGTGGTTGGGTTTATTTTTGCATTTTCTTCCATCCCTGAACCTCCTCATTTCAAACAGGCTCACAGCTCGGAGCTGCCCCAGGGGCTGCCCGCTTGCTCTCGGAACCACGCTGCAAGCAAGCGCTGCACTGGTTAAATTCAAAGCAAGGCAGAGCTGTGCCAGCTCCTGCCTGGAGTGGAAGCACGTAATTTCCTGGAGAACTCAAAGCTGCCGTAACTAATTGGGCTTTCCTTGCTGTACATTAGTGTCGCTGTGGCCAGCCTGCACTCCGGCTGCGCAAATGCCAGCCCATGAACCGTGGGCTCGTGGTGAATTTCTGCACCCGTGCCATCTGCGCAGGCTTGGGCAGCTGGGGTGCAGTCAGACCCCTGCTGTTTGTCCCCCACGGCATGGGGCTGAGCGGCGCTGGGGTGCCCTGAGTAGCTGTGCCAGCAGCTCCCGAACGAGGGACAGCGGGGTGTTCCGATGCAAACCCAGCTTCCAAGGGGGCAGGTGCTCAGATCCGGGGCTAACTCCTTGGCTGCAGGGGATTTAACCCAGGGGGGTGCGGAGCCATTGCTGCCACGCAGGGAGGCGAGTTCCCCCTGGTTTTGGGTTTTTTTTTTAAAACTTTTTTTTTTTTTTTTAAAATCTGGTGTTACAGTGCCCACGAGCTGGGCCCTACGTGGCTGCCCTCCCTTAAGGAGGTCCTCCCTCCTAGGGAGGGACCGCATGCCAGGCTGGGGTTTGGTGGCTGTGGCTTTGCTTGCAAAAGGCGCTGCGAGAAGCTGAGCCGAGCGTGTCCCTTGCGCTGAGCAGAGGGACCACAGTCCCGCAGTGGGAGCCGTGCTGGGGAGCAGGGGTGCTGGGCTCTTGCCCAGGCCCTGCCAAAGAACCAGCCCCTTCTTGGGGGGGGAGGATAAGATGCTCCAGAAGGGCGCACTGCCCTTGGTGAGCAGGGCACACTGCCTTGCTTGTCTGCTTCCCAGTCTGGGAGAGGGCCAAGGCAAGGCACGGAGAAATGTGGGAGCGAGGGCTCGTGGGGATAGCCGAGTGCCGTACCCAACAGCCGTGGCGGGGGGTTGATACAGATGGGTGAAATCATTCCCTGGCTGGATGCTGCGGGGGGAATGGGGCCAGGGAGCAGCAGCTCCTCTGAGCCGCCTCATCCCTGGCAAAGCGCTCCTGGCAGACCCGGGCTGCGAGCGCGGCCAGCAGCGGGGCGTGCGGTGCTGGCTGCCGACCCTGGGGCTGGGGGTGACGTGTGGGGAGGGGGCAGAGAGGCAGGCAAAGCTGTCGGTAACTCACCATGTTCATCCAGCTCTGACGGGGTCTTGTGCCTGCAGAAACCCGGCAAGTATCCCCCAGTCTGGGCCACGGGGAGCCTGCGGGTGCCCCAGTGATGCCCAGGGAACCCAAGCAGGCGATGCTCCCGCCGCCCCCGTGCCTGTGCTGCTCTGCCCGCGCCGTATGAATACTGGGGCAGGACCGCCCAAGCGCTGCTTAAAACCCACATCAGGAGTTGTGAAACAGGAATTCTGATTTGTATTGTAATAGAACACCGGTCTATCAGCAGCACCCTCACCTGCCGTAATCTCCCCAGCATCTGCCACTGGGGGTGACTCACCCGCAGAGCTGCTGTCACACAACAGCTTATCGGGGCGAGCTGACTGACAGAGCAGGATTTTTCTTGCTCCTCTCCTGATGATAAGAGGAACCGCAGCCGTCCCCGCTCTTTGCCTGCCTCTTCCGTGTTGCACCGGGTTGTTTTTAAGCAGAGGTTTTAGTAGGCGGAGGAGGAACGGAGAAAAGTTTACACATGAGGTTAGCAAGCTCCTGCCTCTCGGGTCACTCGGGCTGCGTGTCCCTGCGCAGCCCTGGGTCGTGGCTGGCAGCACCGGCGTGGAGTTGAAAGCAAAGCGGGTGGGTGCCCATGGCCGGTTGCCTCTGGGGCTGCCCTGCAGGCTGGCACTATGTGTCCAGGAATAGTCGCCCTTGGATGAAGGGCTCGCTTTACCCTACCGCTGGCAGCACTGCCGGGCAGGGTGGGCATTTGGGTTTAGGCATGCGGGAGCCGCTTGCTCCGGCTGGGCGAAGGCTGGGGTCAGGGAGTCTGCGGGCTGCGGTCGGCCCCGTGGGCAGCTGGCTGCAAACCTGGCCTTGCGCAGACTCACGATGGAAGCAGTGGGTGTGCAGGATTTGCCAAGCAGCTAATTGCCCTCTCCGTTTGTAATTGAGCTTTCCCAGCGGTCGGGGAGAGCTGCTGCTACCGGGTGCGTGCACTGTGCCAGCGGGGAGACTGCGGAGCATCCCGGGCATGCGGGTCCGCAGCCAGGGAGCTGTGCTGTCGCTGTGCCAGCTCACCCCTGCCGCGGCAGGGACCCTGACCAGGGGCCCTGGTGTCTGCATGTGGCTCTGTCCATAAGGGACACCCTCCCCACACTCACTGGTGAGGATCCGGCCCCCTCGGAGGTGTGGGGACCTCGGCAGGCTGCAGTCTCCCCTCCTGCCCACATGGTCCATGCGATGCCCAGCGACCATGGG
>NW_009259422.1:141137-143078 GCF_000687185.1 Egretta garzetta
AGACGTTCCATGGGCTGGAATAGCCCTCTGGTCAGTTGGGGTCAGCTCTCCTGGCTGTGCTCCCTCCCAGCTTGTGATGCCCCTGGCCGAGCAGGAGAAGCTCAAAAAGTCCTTGAGTAGTCTGAGCACTACTTGGCAACAACTAAAACCATCAGTGAGTTATCAACATTCTTCTGGTACTAAATCCAAAGCACAGCACTATGCTAGCTACTATGAAGAAAATTAACTCTATCCCAGCCGAAACCAGGACACCTGGCGTGCTATGGTGGCTCCTGGCTGAGGCAGCACGGGCAAACGGCTGCGTGGACACCCGATGCAGCGTGAGATGCATGGTGGGGTGAGCTCTCCTGTCTGATCTGGACATGCCTGTCCCTTGTCAGGGAACAAACTGTGGCTTAAAAGCAAAAGCAGCTCAAGAGATGGGTGCTGCCTGGCCAGCAGGGGTCTGGAGTGAGCTCAGTCCCATGCATCCAGCACCACCAGCGCAGCCGCAGCCCTGTGCCGTGCCACAGAGACCCCCTTGGGGCATGGGTTGCCTTCCCAGAGCATCCCAGTGCCAGCCCCACGCACCCCACAGCCGGGCTGGCCGCGCTGCTGTGGAAGGGAGAGCAACCCGGGAGCGTCCACGGGGTGGGAGATGGCATGGCGGAGAGCTGCCCTTCCTCCTTTGTGGTTAAGCGAAGGCTTTGAGGAAGCAGCTGAGGTTTGCAGAAGTTATGTCACAGCCCCGCGCACCTTCGGGGCTTTGCTTCCTGGAGTGCGGCTGCCTTTCCAGCCCGTCACCCTTCCCTCCTGCGCGTGGAGCCTGCTGTGACGCAGGCTTCCAGGCACCCCGGCTCCATCTGGAGTCAAGCAGGGGTCAGACAGGGCTGGCCCAGGGCTCTGCACAGCCACCAGCCCCCCAAGCCATGTGGACATGCACCCTGTCCCTTTCCTCTCCGCTGTCCGGCCGGGAGCAGTCCCAGCCTCTCTGTCCCAAGCCGGGCACTGCCAGGGCCTCAGGGTCCGCAATGTGCATCGCTCCCTCTGCATCCCACCCAGCATCCCCACGTGTCCCAGGCATCCACCCTGGGTCCCCGCATGTCCCAAGCATCCAACCTAGGTCCCCATGTGTCCCAAGCATCCACCCTGGGTCTTGGTGCCAGGATGCTGGCTCCTGGGGAGGGATGCTCGGGGGCTTGGCTCCTGCCCTGGCTGCGCGTTGGGGCACGGCATAGCCAGAGGCTGTGCCTGGCAAAGCGTGCACAAAGAAGAGGGTTGGAGAGGGGAGGGATTTTGTTCCTGGCTGTCCTGTTTCCAAGCTCTTAATGGTTATCCCTGTTTCCTACCTTCTACCTGCAGCCGTGGGAGATGTTTCCCCCTCTTTCTGCAAGCAGGCGATGATTGCTGCCTGACCCTGCGGCTCGGGGCTTTCAGAAGATGATCGCATACAGCCGTAAGTGCATCGCACCGGGAGGTGTCTGTGACTGGGGGCAGCGGGTGGGGGACGCCCTGTCACCCTGGGGTCCTGCCTCCCTGTGGGTGCCCTCACCCTGCACAGGGCCATAACCTTTGTGGGCATCCCCAAACGCCCAAGCCCATTGTAGGACCCTGCCCCGCTCCCGGCTGCTGCCCTTTGCCAGGAGGTGGCAGTCGGAGGACACGGCCACTTGGGCACCCTGCCAGGGCTGGACACCCCTGTGTCCAGGGCATCCCTGTCCCTTGGGCTCCCAGCGCTACCAGTTCAGCCTCTGCCAGGGGGTCTGTCCCCATCGGCAGCGGGAGGGCTGAGCTGCCCACACGGGTGGGGAGGCTGGGCTGGGGCACCGGCGACGTACGGTCCATCAGGCCATCGCATGAGGAGTGATGTCTGCTGGAGCTCCTCTGCTTTCTCCCCTGGGAACCAGTTGAACCGGCGGGCGAGGGGCGGAGCCCAGCCTCTCTTTTTCTATGGCTGGGTAG
>NW_009259422.1:143173-147322 GCF_000687185.1 Egretta garzetta
CTGGGCGCCAGGAGATGGACCCCCAGGCTGGTGAGTGGGTGGCATTTTTCTCCCATTATGGAGCAGAGGTGGGGATGTTTTATGGCACAGGTAGTGGCTTTTGGTGGCCTTCCCCTCCCCTCTGCTGTCGGTGGAGCTGGGGCTCAGCTCTGCCTCAAGCAGCGCTGCTCGGAGGCGTCTCGCTGGAGCGCGAGGACACCGGCTCCCGAGGGTGTCAGGGCAGGGAGTGCCTCCCATGCGTGGCATGGGGCTGGGCACAAAGCCATCCTCCTCCTCCCACTGGCGGTGGGTGTGGGGAGAGGGCAGTTTCGGCAGCCGGCTGATTCAGGACGGCTGTTGCACCATGCTCCTCCTGTCCCGCAGCTCCTGCGGCGTGAGTCACCCCTGCAGCAGACACCCTGACCTCACCCGCGCCGGTCCCCTCTAGGGTCCCAGGGCTCCCAGCTCATCCCTGGCCCAGCAGAAGCGGGGTGTGCTGGCTGCCCGCGTACCCTGGCCCCCCGAGCCCCGCCGTGAGCACCCGGCGGAAAGGAAGGGCGGGCTGGTCCCCGCGTGTTTGCCAGATCCCATCAGGTAGAGCCAGCGCTGTGGGTTGCAGGATGACCTGGGACCTCGCTCACTATGTAAACACTGTGACCACAGGGGAAATGTTCTCACTCCGCCGGCATCTGTCTAAATTTAGCTGCTGTTAGGTCATCCTTTTCCGCTGCCTCCCCGCTCCTGGCGCTGCGAGGCACGGCGCCCCGTCTCTGTGCCGGGTGCTCGCCCCGAGCCCTCTGCGCAGGTGGGGGGGTGCTATGGGGCTGACCGTGTGCCGGGGCAGCGGCCAAACCCTGCTGTCCCCTCCTGGGCACAGCAGCCCCAAGAGCTGTGCCCACCAGCACCCTGCCTGCGTTGTGCTAATGGGCCGCACTGGGACCGACCGGGCAGCTTACTGGTCAGGGAGGCCCCAGTGGGGATGCTGGGGTGCAGGGGGGTGTGCAAGAGGCCGTGCTGCCTGTGAGATGGGCTGACGCTGGAGCCTGCTGGGAGAGCAGAGGAGGGGCTGGGATGGTGTTTGCGCAGGGGTTTGGGAGAGCCGGGGTGGGTCGCGGCTGGAGATGTGGGATCCGTAGCCCCGTGCCCGCCGTTGCGTGTGGTTCGTTCTGCGCAGCGTGCAGCCTGCTGTCAGCCGGGCGGTGGCTGCTCATCGCTGTGCCGTGCCCGGGCACCTTGGTGTCCCCTTGCCAATGCTGGGAGCGCCGGCGGCGCTGGGCTTCGCCAGACCCCGCGGTGTGGACGGGAGGGATGGGGGGGGTGCAGAGCTCCCGCAGTCATCCAGCATGGCCCTGTTGTTGTCCCATCCCAGGCTGGTGCTGGCAGCAGGAGGCTGCTCGCCCTGACAAATGCATCCTCTAGAGGGAACTGACTGTCCAGAAATGGGTCTGCACGGCTGTGCAGGGACAGCACCGCGCAGCTGTGGGAGCACTGGGACAGCCAGCACCGGCACCTCGCTGCTCTCTGCTGAGCCGGGTGCTGTGGGGCACGGCTGGCGAGATGCACCAGAGCTGCAGGACACCCCGGCCGCGGGAGCTGACAGCCAGCGAGCGTCTCCTCGGCCCCAGCCCTGCTCTGCTACCTCCCTGCTCTGCTACCTCCCTGCTCTGCCGGCGCTTTTGCTGCCAAAATTACAGCTAAATTGCACGGCTAAGCCCTGCTGATCGCCAACAGCTCCCTGGGCAGTGGCCAAGATTGCTTCACCCCATGAGCATGGGACCAGGAGTGGGGATGCAGGCAGCGTCGGGGTGGCCAGGTCCTCGCCCCCAGCACAATGTGATGGGCCTCGGGCACGGCCAAAAGCTGTGAGCTCCCGGCAGGGCCAGGAGCGGGAATAGCAGGGGATCCTGCTTGCAGGGAACACGGGCTCCTGTTTACAGCCTTTCCCCGTTTAGGCTGAGGGCAGCAGGTTGCCCATGCTCCCCTCTGGGCTCCTTTCCCCGGTTGCCATCCTGCCCGCCAGCTCGCCTGGGGACAGCAGAGCCGGTGGCTGTGCGACCAAGATCACAAGACTCCAGCACGGGGCTTTGGGGGCGCAAAACTCTCCGTGCCACGACGACAGCCTCGTGCAGCGCGGTCCCTCCGTGCCATAGGGACAGCGGAGGGCGGGGGGACGCTCCCAGCCCCGCAGCAGCCCTGTCCCCCGCCCCGGGATGATCAGAACCCCCAGCCTTCCGGAGGTGTTTGTCTGCAGAGCTCTTTCTCCCTCTGCTTTACAGGGCAAGAGCCCATCAATGCGCTCGGGGTTGTCCTGGGTGTCGGGCTGGCCTTGCTGATCCTGGTGCTTTTTGGCTACACCTTCGTCCGGTGGTACCAGAGGGGCCAGTGCTGGCGCCGTGAGTACGGGCAGAGCCGGGGGGCAGGCAGCAGCGGGGCAGGGAGGGCTCAGAAGAAAGGGGCTGGGGGAAGCGGGGAGCATGCCTGGCATTTGCTGGTCCCTGGAGGACTGGGGAAACCTGTGCGCGGGATGGCTCTGGGGCAAGCGGGGGGCACGCAGAGGCCAGGGAGGGGGATGCACGGTGACGTCCTGGTGCGGCTGGCTCTCCTGCCCGTCCCCACGCTGCTGGACAGACTCGCGAGGGCGACTTCGTGGCACCACGCTGCTCTGACACCTCTCCTTCCCGCCTCCCCAGGGCCCGACTTCGTCTTCAACCTCTACCACAGCTGGTGAGTGAGGCCGTGCGGGGGTCCGGGGTGGGCTGGGTGCTCCCTTCGCACGGTCCCGAGGCGTCACCAGCCCCAAACCCATGGAGCTCTGCTGTTCGCAGGCGCTGCCTCGCTGGGACGGGTACCCTGGGGAGCCCCGGGTGTCCGGGCAGAGCCCCCCCCGCCGGGCTGGCGGGGATGGGGGTGGGCAGGCAGCTCGCTGATGTCTGTGCCTTCCCTGCAGCGGGCTGGGGGCCGTGGCGGTGGAGCTGGTGAAAAAAAGGGGTGGGTGCCCGGCCCCGGCCCGCCTGTGGCCCCCGGCATAGCCCACAGCCAGTGCTCGGTGCAGCAATGGGTGCCTCTGCGGGGGGATCCCAGGCGCTGGGCTGGGGTGCTGTGCCCTGGAGCCTCCATGCCTCCTCGTAGCCCCTGGTCAGCGCAGCTTTCCCCTGGGATAGTCCCAAGGTTTTTCCTGCAAAAGTCCTCTCCACGCCTGTGGGGCATCCGGGGCTTTCCCTGGGCTCTGGTTTTGCCTCCCCCCGCGTGCGGGCTTTACTTTGCATTTCCTTCCCCACTGCCCGTGGCCTGGGGCTGGGCATGTGGCAGGGGGGAGAGCAGCTCGGGGCTGGGGCTGGAGCCCGCGTGCTCCTTGCACCGCTTCCCTGTGCTGCCTCCCGCCCACGGTGACAGAAAGAGCAACCAAAACCAGCCATGGGGGAACTCCTCGTTCCTGCTTCTTTAAAAAAACAGCCCCCAAATGTGCTGAATGTCTACTGAAATTGTAACGGCGCGGTTTCTGTTTTTAAAAGAGCTTCTCCATCTGCTCCCCGCAGCTGCATCTCTCTTTCTGGCCCTCCCTGGCCACGGGCAGCACGGGAAGGTGCCTGGGGCCGGCTGCTGTCCCCACGCTGGTGCGCCGCCACAGCCTCCCCTTGCTGGAGGTGGAGGAAGAGGGAGCTCCCTAATCCCCAGATTTTTCAGCATGCATCCTGGAGAGAAAGGCCACCATCCCCACGGCTCAGAGGCACCCCACGGCTTAGAGACACCCCAGCCCTCGGGACCCGGGGGACCTTGGGCCAGGCTGTGGGTGAACGGGGCAGGGGGAGCACGGGGAGCCAGCTCGGAAGGATGGCAAGGAGCCACAGAACTGGATGGCTGGTTTGTGCAATAGGGGAAAATGCTGTAAGGAAATGAGACTGCTTCAGACTTCCCTCCTTGGTCAGTTATGTGGACCAAAGTGGAAATTTGTCCTCCGCGCTGAGAGTGCAAGCAAGCACCTCAGAAAGCCCCCGCGGGCTTTCTCGTGCCAGCTGCCTTCAGCCTCGGCAGAGCAACCCGCTGTGGAAGTGCCTGGAGCGCAAGAGCCGCCCTGGCAAAGGGCACTGCGGCCCTGGGAGCTGGGATGGGGGCTGGCAAGGCATGGGGGGCTCGGACGGTTTCTTTGCAAACTGTTTTCTCAGAAAACGC
>NW_009259422.1:147591-148840 GCF_000687185.1 Egretta garzetta
CCAGCACCCTGCCCGGGCAGGGGCACCGCTGCCCGAGAAACGCCAGCCCGTGCAAAGCCTGAGCAACCCGGGCACTTGCCTCTTGTGCTGTATGCCAGCCCATGCTGGGACAGACAGACGCCTGCACCCCTCCTGGGCAGACCCCCTCTGCCTTCCCTCTCCTTCCCCGTGCCCACGGCGGTGTTCCTCGCAGGGTCTGTGCGGTGCCGGGGGCTTTGCAGCCCTGTTGTTGGGCTGGGAAACATTTGCACGGGCTGGTGCCAGGGGACAAAAGGTGTCCACATGGGTGCAGCCCCTCGCCGAGGGGCCGTGCTCCTTGGTGCAAGGAGGAGAGCTGCTTGCAGGAGGAGTCAGAGCCAAATGTCCTCCGTGTGTTAGGCTGTGGCTTAATTTGGGAAAATGTGAGCATCTGGGATTTCCAGGGAGTCTGAGGGACCATCCGTGCGCTCGGCTTTTGAAGCCAAAGCATGGTCTGTAGCTTTCTGGCAAACTCCTCTGGGTTTCATTGAAAGGAGAGCCCTGGCCGCTCGTGGAGGGGGGCTGAAATGCTGCCTCTCTCGGCCCCGGTGCTGCCCTTGGACGCTGCCGGCTGGAGCCTTTCGCAGCAAGCAGGAACCGGCAGCACCCGGCACTGCGTGGGATCCGGCCACAGAGCTTGACGTCAGGAGCATTTTAAAAAAAAAAAAAAAAAAGTCATGCTTCATTTTGATGACTCCATTATTCAGAGGAAATGGAGAAAAAGAAAGCAAAAACCCCCAACCCCCAAAATAGCCAGAGGCAGAAGAGATGGTGGAAATGGAAGGGCGGGAGGATGGCCGGCGGCAGGCTGGCATCGGCGGTGCCACTGCAGTGGGTGCCCCCCATGCCCGGCGCTGGGCCCTGACGCAGGGGGCCCGTCTTGTGTGCAAGCGGCGCAGCAGGAGGAAATGCCGCGATGCAGCAACAAACCTGCTCCCGACTGCCGTGATTCACGCTTTCACCTGAAAAAAATGTACTTCCCGAGCTGGGTTTCCACCGACAGCTTTAATGGGGACTATTCCACCATGAAGATTCTTGGAAACTAAGTGACACTTGGAAAAACTCTCCACTGACCCAGCGGTAGTCAAACGTAGCTCAGGGTAAGTCGTTCCCATCTCACGCTTGTTTCCGTTCCGACAGAAACTATTCCCCCACCCCCCAATTTTGACTTGTTCTGCTCTGCCCTGGAGCTGCTCCTGCCCTTCCCCGGCGCGCGGTCCCCGAGCTGCTG
>NW_009259422.1:148854-152607 GCF_000687185.1 Egretta garzetta
TCCCCACGTAAGGCAAAGGCACGGTGCCCTTTGCTGCGGGGGAAAGTCTGCCTCGGAAAACAGAAAGTGCAGGTTGACCTTAGAAGAGGAGAGACAGATGAGTGGACCCAAGACATAACACAACATCCTTTCTGTATTTACAAATTAAATAGAATAAATAATGTCTGTACGCAATAGTGGCTGAACATGGACCGTAACGGGGGCGGGGCTGCCCTGGCTCGCGCTGGGCTCGCGCGGCAGGCGCTGTGCGTGTCCTGCAGCCCCTCGGAGGCAGCCAGCGCCTTGGAGGCAGCCAGCCCCTCGGGTCTGAACGCTGAAGGGTCTCGGTAGGGTCAGGAAAGTCCCTCGCTGCCTCCAAGGGAGGCCAGGCGGGGGTGGGAGCCCTGCCCTCCCAGCAGCACGATGGCTGACGTCAGGCTGCTCGTCGTTTGGACATCGGCAGTGGCGTGGACGTCGGCTGGAGGGACCAGGGGGAAGGGGGAAGTGGGGAGGGGAAGCACAGGGCTGGTGCTGGCCCGGGCCCCGAGGCTGGCCATGAGCCCGGAGGCTGCGTGCCCTGCGCTGGGCTGCTGGGGAGGGCAGATGGGGCACCATCGCCCTTTGGAAACGTCCTGGTGTGCAACCTTGGGCTTGGTAGTTGGGGTCCGAGCCTGTCCGGTGCAGCCCGTCCCCGTGTCGCATTTGCTTTACCCCGGAGACTGGCAGGAGGGAAGGGGCAGGGAGGGCTGGGGGCTGGCCACAGCGGCGCCAGGGCCAAAGCAGCCCCAGAAGGAACGAAGCCGGTGCTTCTTGGGCGAGTCTTGGCCGGGGCACCCCTCGCTTTGATAATTAACATTCAGGGGTCGGCGGTAGCTTATCGGAGTAGCTGCTCCCCATGGGCAGAGGCAAGAAGAGGTAGTTGGGTCAGGGTGTGGGGCTGGCGGGCGCCCGCTCCCCGGCACAGGGAGGGCTCACAGCCGGCTGTCCTTGCTGTCCCCGTTGAGCAGGCTCAGGGGGTTGAGCTGCAGCGTGAGCCACTCGTTGGTGCTGAGGCTGGAGATGAGGGGCAGAGTCCCCAGGAGGTCGGTGTTGAAGATGCTCAGGTCCAAGGGAGCTTTCAGGAGCTCGGGGCCGGCTTTGGAGGCCAGGGGAGCACCCGGAGCCCCATAGCTCAGCAGAGCAGGGGTTCGGGGTCCCACGTGGCTAGAAAAGTCCCAGGTAGCAGACTCCCGAGCGGCACCCCATGGAGCAAGGTCCTGTGCATGGCTGCAGGGATGCTCGGGGGTGGACTGCTTCAAATACCCTTTGGCCACAGCCAGCTCGGAGCACTCTACATCCAGCATGACGTCCGTGCTGCCCGGGCCCTGCAGGGGTCCTGCATGGCTCCAGAAGGCCACCTCCTTGGCTGGGTCCAGCCTTGGCTCCACCGTGCCCTTGGACTGCTGCAGGTACCCGCGGAACTCCACGTCTTGCTGGCTGTCCTGGCCGGCGGCGGCGGGGGAGAGACCAAGCTCCCCTCCGTGGGGCTGCCCGGCCTCCGTGGGGCCGGTGTTTCCACTGCCGGAGGAGCACGTGGGGCGAGGGCAGGCGCTCTCCAAGCCCATGCCACTGTCGTCGCCAGCGGGCAGCCGCCGCTTGTCGCCCTGGGGCTCAGGGCCTGAGGAGTAGCTCAGTTCGGAGGAGGAGGCGTGCAGGCAAATGCCGCTGTCGGTGCTGGTGCAGCTGCTGTCCCGGCTCCCCGTGGTCCCCAGCAGGCACGCCTGGTCCTCGGGCCACGCTGGGAGCCTCCAGCCCTTCTCCAGGGGCGGCTGGGCTGTGCTGGTGCTGCTGCTGGGGACGCCGTCCTGCTGGGGCTCCTTCTGGCACAGGAACAGCTGCTGGACGGAGTCGGCGTCCGGGCTGCCCGAGGACGAGGACTCCTGCTCCACCCAGAGCGAGTGCTGCTTTATGAAAGTTTTCTGGGAGGGAGAGAAAAACAGGGAGTGAGACGCGCTCCGTCCCTGCTTATCACCTCCCAGCAGCTACCGCAGCCTGCACCCTCGCTGTGCCGTGTGTCCGGCTGCCTTACCAGGACAGACGGTGGCCTCACGGGTTTCTTTATGTAGGTGCACACCAGCAGAATCCCCAGGAGGCTCAGGAGCAACAGGGTGATGAAAGAGGAGATGAAGATGCTCGGGACAAACTCCAAGCTCTCTGCAAGAGAGGCCATGCCCAGGTGAGGGGGGGAAAGGCAGAGTCCTGGGTGCACAGAGCACGAAGGCCCCGCAGCGGGGGAGAGGAGCGGCTGCCCTGGTGCAGACCCCCATGCCCCCAGGGCCAGGAGGCTGAGGAGGCTCCATGTCCCATAAGGCACCCCCTTTCCCCGGCTCCCCCACCACTTACTGTCTCCCTTGCCGATGGAGACGCACTGCTCGGCGGTACGTATGGCGTGGATGTGCCGGCTGGCCACGTTGGGCTCCACGCTGATGCAGTACTCCGTGCTCCAGAAGAGGTTGCTGATGTTGATCTCCGTGACGTTCTCCATCACTTCGTACTGCAACGAGCAGAGCACAGGCTGGTACCTGAGAGCCCCCAGCTCCTGCGGGAGTGCTGGGCCCTGGGCTTTCCTCCCTCCTCCTCCACTGTCCTCTGGGGAAAGTCCCCGGGGTGCTTAGCAATGCGGCTGACAGCAGCTCGACCCACAATCCCGACGAGAGCTGGGGAGCCTGCTGCGGTCAAATGTGCAGAGAAATCTCTCTGCCATGCTGCGGCTGTGAGAAAGCTCAATATTAACTTTTACAGAAGCCTGCGCTTTAAAAACGTGTTTTTCAGCTTGAGCAGCACTGCACGTGGCAGATGAGGACAGCACAGGACCCGAAACTCCTCTCACCGTCCGGTTGTCCTTTGCGCTCCTGACGAACACCCGGTACCGCCTCGCGTACTTCTGTATGTCGTCGTATTTCACGGTGAGGTTCCCTGCCCTGAGGAGCAGTCGCAGCTGCACGTGGATGGTGTTGCCCGTCACGGAGAGCTTCTGGCCCGACAGCCGCAGGCTGGCTGGGGACAAGCCGGTTGGAAGAGCACCTTAGGGTTTTCTCCCGTTTGCACCTCTAGGAGCCTTTGCAGCAGCAGACCGAGCTGCGACTGTTCCCCGTGGCCGGTGCCGCCTGTCCTAGGTTTGTCCCATCCCACCCCGCAGCCTGGCTGCCCTCCAGGAAGGGGTGGAGAGAGACATCCCCGCTCTCCTCTGTCCCAAAGTTCTTCCCAAGCAGTTTGGCACCCTGACCTTGAAGCCTCCTGCCCCCAGCCACGGGACAAGCACCCGACCTACCTTCCAGCGGGGAGAAAGAGTTGGTCCTTTGCCACAGGGACGTGTGGTTTCCAGACACGGCCCTGACCCGCATGTAGTAGCGCAGGGCAGGGTCCAGGGTGTAGTACGTGAGGTCGCAGGAGTGCTCCGAGATGTTCATGCAGTTTGGGATGCCCATCAAGGAGGATTCCCTGCCGTAGCTGCAGGGAGAAGTGCCGGTGGTGAGAGCGGCACGGGCGGGTGCCAGGGGCTGGGTTGGCGGCGCTGTCGGTATCCGATCCCGGGCTGAGGCCGAACCCCCTTGCGCCCCCGTCGCTCTACTCACACTCTGTGCTCCACCTCGTAGCGGACATCGCTGGTGTGGTTGTGTCCCGGCTCCCAGCGCAGGAGGTGATGCGCGATCTCCGCGTCAAAGCGCACGCGCGTGGGTCTTGCCAGCTTCTCTCCTGCGGGACGCAGGGCGGGCGTTAGGCGAGGCCGGGTGC
>NW_009259422.1:152842-153320 GCF_000687185.1 Egretta garzetta
AGCTCAGCCCGGCCGAGAGGATCTCTGTGCTGCCCTGGCCCAAGACGAAGCCTGCCGTGTTTCCATCCCTGCCCGCCCCTGCCCTTCGCTAGCAGCTCTGTTTGGATTCAGCTTTCCTGTTTTGCTAACCTGCTGCCTAACAGAAACAGACTTTTTCACACCTCCTGTCTGAATTTCGGTATTGTCACCTGGTAGCAAAGCATCAATAGATAACATCTGCCACCCTTTCTGTGCTGGTTTCCTCAGCAGCAGCTCTCTGAAGGCAAGCTCTAAGCCGCAGCGCTGTGTGGGGAGGACGGCTGTCGGCAGAACGCCGTGCCGGGGACCGCGGCGCTTCATCGCGATAGAAGGCACCGTGGTCCACACCGGTGGTGATAAGTAAGGCTGATGCCTGGGGACTAACACAGCCTTTAGGCTCCCGAACAGCCAAGAAAGGCGAGGGGCGAGCAGGGAGCCCTGGCTGTGTCCTGCTCCAAGC
>NW_009259422.1:153526-155656 GCF_000687185.1 Egretta garzetta
CTCGGGTGCCGAGGGGAGCAGAGCAGCCTGCGGGAGCCGTGGGGCTGGGGCAGAGCGAGCGGGAAGCTGCAGCCCAGCGCGGTGCGGGCAAGAGAGACTCACCGTCCGTCCGCCAGGCGAGGAGCAGTGCCATGCACAGTGCCAGGGCTGCGGTGGAGGGGGCCATGCCGGCTCAGCATCCTCCGTGGGCGCTGGGCTGGGCGAGCAGGGTGCTGAGCTCTGCTCTGGCTGGTTGCCGAACGCTTGTTTTTCCCCCGGAGGCTGGCTCAGTGACGTCTCGGAGGCGTTAGCGCAGTGGGAGGAAAGTAGCTGTGTAGTGACTTCCACTTTTCTTTACTGTCCGCCCACTCACCCACTACTGATCTGTTGGCCCAGGCTGGGCATTTCCTACAAGCAGCCTTTAGGAAGAGCTCAGGGGGCTTTTCCGAACAAAAAGGTACAGTGCTGAGAAAGGGAAAATAGGAGTAAAGCACGTGGCTGCCTTTGCTGCTTCGTTATCAAATGAGATGTTAACAGCACAGCACAGGGAGCAAGTGGAGCACCTAGGATGACCATCACCGGGATTTTACTGAGCACAGCACTGGCCCAGCGGTGTCCCCTTGGGCCAATGTCCTCTCCTGACAGCGGCTGAAGCCAGACAGGTCATGGCCAGCCCTGGGGAGCCCTGGAGCCCCAGGAGGGGTCTCTTGCTTTCCCTCCCATTGGGCTCAGCCCGTACTCTCCTGCTTCAGTCTGCAGTTCGCCTTTCCCCATTTCTGGGGACGAGTGACAACCCCCGGGCTGTGACGTGTCCTGCAAACACCTATGCGCACGGGTGGCATCGCAAGCGCTGAAGTGGGGTGCGGCGCGGGGGGCTGTAAGCTGTCCCCGGGGCTCTGGCAGCCTGCAGCCTCACGGTGACATCCTGCCTGCCTGGTGATGCTGGCCCCAGGTGACAGGACCTGAGTTACCACCGAGCGGACTGCGAGGCCCCTGCTTTGCCTTCTGGCAGGCTGAATCACAGCAGAGCTTGCTTGAGGGTTTTCCTGGGGCCTGTGCAAACCCAGGGGCCCTCACGTGATGCAGAGCGATTTGTCTCAAGAAGAGGGATTTCCCACGGGGGAATTGCTGGAAAGGACACATAAAAAGAGCAAGAGAAACCGAGAGTGCTCTGGACAGCCTGCGAAGGCTTCAGAGCAGTCCCTGCCTCGGCAGGTATAGAGGCGCAGGACCTCGGGTCCCTTTGCTGCAGCAAAGCGGCTCCTCAAAGAGCCGTCTTAAATACCCAAAGTGGGAGACTTCTGCTTTTCCCCCTGATTCTGAACAGAGCCTGTCCCCTGACTCATCCTTCTTGCTAGAGCCCATGGGCTTCCAGGAACTCGCAGCCTTGCAAATTCATCAGCTGCAGGGTGGCTCCAGGGGGGCCACCGAGCCATCCTCCGGTGCTGGTGGCAGGACCTCAGGCGTGGCACGGTGGCACCCCTGGCTCTCATGGCACCCAGGGGACACACAGGCTTTGCCTCCGTTCCGCCGGCGCCATGGGGAATACGGGCACGGGGCGGTGGTGCTGGGTGCCCGGCAGCGGGGAGAGGCTCTCCCTCGCCGATGGGCATTGCTCTGCCGAGGGCCATCCGTAGGGATGGGCAGGGGAGCGCGGCTCCAGCAGCAGGTCCCCTCCCTGGCTTCACCCCAGCTTGGCATCGTTCTCCCGTCTTTGGGAGACCAGCTGACGTCCTGTCACCCTGCGATCAGCTTGTGAGTCAGATCTGGCAGCCGCTGGATTGAGGAGTCCTGAGATGAAGCACGGCCCGTCCCACACAAAGCCACAGCTTGCGTTTCATGTAAAAGAACGAAAATCAAAAGCAATGGGACCAAAAATGAGGAAGGAGGGAGCCTTGTGGAAAAGGCACTGTGGGGCTGGTCCTGTGGGTAAGGCGGTTCAGAGGCTTGGCAGAAACGGCTGGCAATTTAGGAGAAAATGAAACGGGCTGTGGAGAAATGATGGTTCCAGCGAACGCTCAGGTGGTGAGCGGTGCAGCCACCCCCCGGCGCTCGTGCTGGCACGCAAGCTGCTGCGGGGCCGTGTGTGCCGGGGCAGCACGGCAGGGGGCCCACACGCCGGCCGCCGCCCCGGCCCCCGGGGCGGGGGCC
>NW_009259422.1:155731-156204 GCF_000687185.1 Egretta garzetta
CAGGAGGGCAGACCCAACTCCCCAGCCCGAGGCGGGCAGGCCCAGCAGCCCCTGCCTGGCACAGAGCCCTGTCCCAGCACCACGAGGGACCCCCCAGCCCCCTGCAGCCCCGGCACAGGCAGGGCACCCGGTGGTAACCACTGACGAGCTTTGCATCAGGCGTTGCTGGCCACCCGAAGCACCGTGTTAAAACCAAAGCATCGCGGAAAAGAGCAGCCCCACGTTTTCAGTGTCGGCAGGAGAGGTTTTGAGTTCATGGGTCAAAGCAGCCCTTACGAACGCTGCTGAGTTTCCTTTTCATCTTCAAAATCATTGACTAATCTTTAAATAGGAATAGCCGTGTTTTTAATAAGCTGGAAATCACCTGAGTCAGAACTGCACAGCAGGTCTTTCCCCAGAGCCCCTGCAGCTCCTCTCAGGGGCAGCGAGGGCTGGGAGCTGCAGCCCCCCCGGCTCCCTGCCCGGCTCCTGCC
>NW_009259422.1:156364-159686 GCF_000687185.1 Egretta garzetta
CAAGCCCTGCGGGTGATGCAGCCCACCCTGAGATAGCCCCTCGCAGGCCACCGTGTCGGCTGGGAAGGGGGACACCGTGGCAGAGGAACCTAGCCTGGAGGACGCCTGATGGAGCTGGCCTCTGCTTTTCCCTGCCCTCCAGCACTGCGGACCTCGGGGAGTTTTGCCCGGGGTGGTCAGGGGATCGTACAGCCCTGGAGGGGCAGGTTTGGGCAGCAATGCTGCACTGTGCACACAGGGCTCGGGCTGGGGCCGCGGGGCTGGCTCTGCACGGGCACAGCCCTGCCACAGGACGAAGTGTTGGAGAAGGCTCCTTGCCTGGAAGCGCAGAGTTATCCTCTTCCCTTCCTCATTCCCTCGTGCCTGGAGGTTGGAGCAGAGAGCAAAGGAGCTGCCGGGCTCCCCCGGGGCTGGCCGTGCCGGCTCTGGCTGTGTGTGCTGTTAGCACCTTGTTTGCTAGCAGAAGGGCAGGAGGGTGCAGCAGGGCTCGAAGGAGCGGTTATCAGCAAGGAAGTGTGAGGATTTCACTGGGGAGGTGCTGTGCACGCCTGACATTTAACATCAGGTTGCCAGGGTCAAGCCCAGACGCAGGGTTCTCTGTAACTTGCTTTCTGTAGGTGGTTTTGTAGAAACACCAGCAAGCAATCATTCCTGAACCTGCCACCTGGAACTGCTTTCTGAGAATCCCTCTTCAGGGCAGGACGTGGCAGCTCTCACGGGCACACGGGCAAGGCCAGCTCAAGGGACACGGCTCGCTGCTTGGCCGGTCCCTGCCTCCCCCGCCCCTGCACCCCAGCGGGGCAGAGCCCTCAGAGCATGGGGTAGCTGCAAAAGGCAAGCAAAATGCTGTTGGTTGTGTGCGTGAAAACTAGAGGGGAGCGTGCTGCAGAGCCGGGCTGGCTCACAAACCACCCTGGAGGCAGGGATCCCGGTGGCAGCGTTTGCCACTGAAGCCCATGTGCTGGACCTGCCGGGGCAGCGAGGCCGTGGCTGGGCTCATTGGAGAGAGGCAGGCAAAGGGCTTAACGACGACCTTGCCAGAAGAAGAGAGGAGTAATCACCAAGATCAGGAAGGACTCAGGTGTCAGTCTTCTCCTCCGAGCTCCCTGATGCCCCTCTCTGGCCACCGCGTTCAGCCCCAGGCTGTGTGCTGGAGAAGGGCAGGAATTGGCCCCTCTGGGAAGGGATGGGATGGGAGCCCCGGGGCAGGGTGGAGGGGGTGGCAGAATCCATCCCGGGATTTTCAGCCTTGAAATCAAGGGGGCTTTGAAGCAGGTTTCCTCCGATCTTGGATGGCTCTGCTTGTCTCCTGCCCTTCCGACGAGCAGGTGTGGGTGGGGAGCCGGATGAATAAGGGACTTACGCTATGAATAACACCAGGAGAAATGTGCCTGGAAAATAGAGTGTTGGGATGGGGCTCATGGGAGGCACCACGCCACTAGACAGAGCCTCCGGGGACTGGGCCACCGGGGAGGTTGTCCCCCTCCCTGCTGAGCCACAGGCTGCCTGGTGCCAGCCCTGGCGGGCAAGCAGGAGCGGGGCCATTTCTTGCAATGCCCTCTCATCCCAGGGGCTGCTCATCCACACGCTGGCCGAGGCTGGGAGCAGCCTGGGTTACGTGAAGCATCTCTGGTCGAGCATCCCGCCTCTCGGCCGTGCAGCGCAGAGCAGACTTCTCGGTCACCTGGGGTCCACGAGAGGGTTTTTGCTGGGGTTGGCACATGTCTGCACATCCCCTCCTCTCCCATCCTCTGCGGGTGCTCGCAGGCCCTGGCTGGGGCAGGAGAGGCGAGGGGAGCGCGTGGCAGGGTCACAGTGGGGAAGGGGGGCTTGGGCGGGCAGGCAGCCGGGAGAGGAGCCCCCAGCAGCCCCCAGTGCCCGGGATGCTGCTCTCCTGCAGGGCCAGACCCGACCTGTGCCCAGATCTTTGGCCGCAGCCTGGGGTCCTGCTGCCCCTGCCCAGCGTTCCTCGGCGCCCGGCAGCAGAGGCAGGTATTTTGCATGCTGTGCCTGGAGCAGTTGGGAAACAGGCAGCGGTGGAGCCGGGCGGCAGGTCGGACTGGTTTCCCTCCGCGCCCGGTGTTGGCACTGACGTACGAGCCCGCTCGCCAAACAGATTCTGCCCCGTCCCTGCGGACCTGACTTCGCTCTGCGCCGAGCTGCGCAGCGAAGGATGGCCGCGCCGGATCTGTGACCCCAGCCCAGCCCTGCAGCGGCCGATGGACGGGAAAACCTCTCCGGTAAGGTGCGGGCAGCTCCTCCAGCTCTGTCCCGGCTCGGAGTACCGGGGGTTGCTCGGTGGCCATAGAGACCTGCTTCCCTCTGGGTTTGGTGGAGGGCCCGGTTTCTCTCTCCTGCTCTCTGGGGTGTTGCCTTCACAGCAGCCCGTTGCTGCCGGCGGGGAGAAGGACCCGGGGCGGGCTGCCTGCGGGATGGCTGCCTCCGGCACCCCCTCGGCACACGGAGGGAGGGGGACTGCTGTCAGCATCCCCAGTGTCAGCCCCATGCCGGCAGAGGAGGCGTCTGGGACCCCGGCACTGCTGCTCTTCCATGCCAGAGCAGATTTGCAAGCTGGGGGGACCAGCTGGCGAGGCAGGCTGGCACTGCTGGTGGGAGCTGGTGCCGCCTGCACCCATGGGAGCTGCATGGTCCTGAGCCCTCTGGCACCCCCCACCAGCACGGCTGGGGGCCCTGGCCCCCGCTGCCCTCCCTTGCCTGCCCTCCTGGCAGTATTCCCCACGCTCTTTTCAGGCTGGGTTGCTAAGGGCCTGCTTGGTCTCTGCCATGGGACCTTGCTGAGCATCCTGTCATGAGGAAAACATCCATCCCTGGCTGGGCACTGGGCTCAGCCCGCCCGGGTGAGGCAGCGGGTAATTACTGCGCCGAGTGCTGCCGGCTGTGCCAGCGACATCCGGAACGTGCAAAGCCGGCAGTGACGGGGTGGCTGGGGCTCGAGGGGAGGCAGGGCCAGCCATAAAAGCCACCCTTTTCCTGCCCCTTGGCAGCCGGGAGTGGGAGCAGAGTGGGCTCGTGCCAGATCCTGGCTGGGTGCCGATGGGGGGGCAGCCTGACCCCGGGGGTGATCCCTGGGTGGCCCCGAAAGAGGGCAGCAGCACCGCATCTGGGTGAGAGTGGGGCAGGAATTCGGATGCCCACATATGGAGACAATTACCCAACATTGGGCATCCCCACCGGGCCACCTCGGCTTTGTCACTTGGATTGAATGGGCCATTAGGAGTCCCAGGTGCCACCCTCGGCTCTGCACCTGCAGGAGAAGCAGCTCATCTTTCCGTGCCTCGGTTTGCCGGTCCATGGAATGGGG
>NW_009259422.1:159982-163886 GCF_000687185.1 Egretta garzetta
GAGGACAATGTTGCTGTTGTGTGCTCGCTGAGCAAATCCGCCCCAGATGATCGGCGCCCAACAGGCAGGTGAGGGAGCTGGTTCCCTGCCCCAAGCAAGGGCTGTGAGCAGCCCAGGGGTGGTGAGGGGCGGGCTGCCGAGCTCAGCTGGGAAAGATGATCACCTAGTTAGTTAGGCAGCTCCTTCCAGCTTATTTAAGCCAGGTTGCTTCCCTCACCTCTTGATGCTCCCAATTTGGGGGAGCTGCTGTGCCCTTCTGTTCCTCTGAGATGCAGCTGGGCCCTGGGTCTGGTTGCAACACTCCAGGTGTTGCCTGGCTGCTTCTGCTCTCCCTCCCACTCCGAAACTGCGGGTGACGGCTGGCTGCTTTCCCTCCCTGCCTTCCTTCCCCATCATGCGTGGATCCCGAGCCTCAAAGCCACCCCAGACCACTTTTCCCCTGGGGATTGTCCTCTGCTGGCATGGATGTGGTGGCCTTCCCTCTGCAGCAAGGAGCCGAGCCGCAGGTCAGTGCGCACGGCAGCTCACGGTGCAAAGGGGATGGGCTCCTCTGGTGCTGCTGTCTGTGGCTTTTGTGCTTCTCCCAGCCCCGCTCAAAGCTTCGGAGCAGAGCGAAGGAGGACCGAGGTGGTGTCTGTGCTCACGACAAGCTTAGCAAAGGGCTGGCATTGCAGGCAGGCAGCGGCCGCTCATCCCCCAGGCAGCCTGGGTTGGGGCAGGAGGTGAGCGGAGCGGGCGAGGAGCCCCCCCGCGGGTCCCCAGCATCCCTCCTCCCCTGCCACGGAGAGGGGCTGGATGTGCTCCCCCTCCCCAGGGCTGAGGCTCAGGCGCCAGCCCACAGCAGCGCTTCAGGCTCTGGCAGCTGGTGGAACGTTTGCAGAGAGGATGTCAGAAAAAGGGTGCAAACCGCAGCCACACGTGTGAGAGAGGCAGGGCTCCGGGTCTGACTTTTACTCAAAAGCCAGCAAAGGATGACTAAAGGTTTTGTGGGCAGAAGTCGCAGCTCCCTCACCAGGGCAATGCACGCCCCTTTACAGAAATGTCTTCTAAAGCCGCTGCTGTTTGCTCTCTGCTCTGGTGGCTGCACAACAGCAACCAGTTAGGCTGCGTACTGGGAGCCCGTCGTAAAAGTTTTGTTGGCTTCTGTGATAGACCTTAAAAAAAAATATACTTGGACTTTAGACTTTTAAGGAAACAAGTAGCTAATAGTTCACCCGAGCATAAGAAAGGGCATTTGTTTCCTGCTAAGGAATAAGAGCAATTTAACCTAGAGCGGGCTTTCATTTAAGTGTTTGTGCACTGGAGGTAAAAATGCTTCAGCATCCAGCATCGCTGGCTCGGGGCTGGAGCTGGGCTGTGTTTTCTAGTACCGTGGAGAGGTTTGTCCTCAACAGCGCTGTGAGCCTCTTGATCTGATAACCGAAGGGTTACGCTTGCTGCAGGATGAGGCATGTGAAATATCAGACGTGTGGAGATAGCACGCCAATGCCAGCGTAAATGATACCGTCTGGGCATTTACAAAAACCTCATTGACACGTAGACAGGAGAAGCTCTTTCCTAGGAAGGGTTCCCAGTATCTCCTCGTTGCTCTGTTTCTGCAAAGCATGGGCACGGGACCTGCTGCGGCTCTGGCTCTCTGGCTGGCGGCGTGCGCTTCCTAACAGCGGGCACTAAGGTACCCAAGGGATGTCTCACGGTGCGGGTGGGCGATACTCGCTGCGAGAGCTTGAATCCCATCGGCGTGACTGCTCAGGCTCGGTTGGGGAGGACGCTGCCAGGGCGCTCTCCCGGCCGCCGTGCCAGCCCAGCCCTGCGGAGCCCACCGAGGGGCTCTCCTGGGCTGCCCAGCGCCTTCCGCAGAGCCCGTGAGAAGGCAAGCCTGCGGCACGGCTGTCCCGAGCTTGCCCACACGGCTGCTGTGAAATTCAGGCGTAGGGAAAACCGGCCCTCGGCTGCAGGCTGAGCAAATTCAGGCTTGTTCCCGCTGCCTGGCAGGGAAGGGGTGAGAAGGGGTGGGTGATGCTGTGAAACACCTTGGGGTGATGCCTCCGCTCCTCCCCGCGTGTGCAGGCGGCCGGGGAACCGCTCCCTTAGTCCCTGTCCCCCGAGGAGCGTGGGGAGGTGGCTCTCCATGGCCGGGAGATGTTAGCGGTGCCTGTGGCAGGGCTCCGCGGCGGGTGCGCCTGGGCTGCGAGCAGTTCCTAAGGCACAGCTCAAGAGGTGGTGCATCCCCCCGATGTTCGGCTGGGGGCCGAGGCAGACCCTGCATGGGGAGCACGCGTGGCCACGCTGGGGAGCGTGACTCACGGGATAATGCCCAGGAAGTTACACCACCGCATTGCGAGAAAGGGCACAGCCGTATTTACAAAGCGTGAACCTGAGCAGGTTCCCAACAACCTCATTAGGGCCCTCAGTTCGCAGCAGGAGACACAAGGGTAGCAAAAACCCAGCTGGAAGGGGGCGACTTGGCGGCAGCAGCTCCTGCTCTGCCCAAGGACACCGTCTCTGCCCGTTCCCAGAGCCCTGCGCCGGCCCAGGTGCTTGGCGGGGAAGGGGATGTTTTCTGGTGATGGGGAAACGTGATTCCTAGCAGCTGCAGGGCCAAAAATCAGAGAGGCTTCCAGAGGGGCATGTCTGAGCCCACCTCTTGGCCGGTAAGCGGTCCCCTGGGAGCTGGGCTGGGGTGTGGGTGCCCGAGCTGGCTGCGCTCTGCCGCCAAAGGATGGCGGCTCCGCTTCTCCCTTGGGTGCCCCTTCTGTGGGACAGGAGCGGTGCTGTCTGTAGGGACAGACGTAGCCCAAATTTGGCCGGCAGCAGTCTGGCTGGCTTCCCTCAAACAGCCCAGTGCAAACACGGCTGGTCGGGGCCGCGTGGTGCCGGGAGCAGCGCCGGGACAGCGGGCAGGAGGAGCGAGGCAGCGTGGTGAGCGCTGCTGAGGATGAAGCCCAGGCCGGGCCGGTGCTGCCGTGCGCTGGCTGGCGATGCCCCTGCAGTTTCTGGAAGGCACGCGGTCATCTCTTTTATTGCCAAGGACGGATCTGAGATTTTTACAAATGAGATTACAGGGGCAGAGGAAACGGCGTTTATTGTGGGCTTTGCGCACAGGTCCTCCCCGAAGGCAAAGGAGAGGCTCTGCGCGTGTAGCTGATGGAGGGCTCGCAGAGCGTGTCTTGAGGAAAGGAAACAAATGCATATTCTTCTGCAAATTCATGGATCAGGAGTGACACAACTGCAGAGCAGCATTCCAGGGTGCAGGACGTTTCAGGGCTTGGAAAACACTGATTATTAAGTATTACTAAACAACAGCTGGAAATTGCACTGTATTTTTCAAATGGCTAATTAAGGATAGATGCATAAATTGGGGCACTAGCCCCGTGGAACTGGGCCACAGCGTGACTGACCCGATGCCAAATAACCGGCTGATCGCTCTCATCAAAGCAATCAGTTTGGGAAATTTGGCCCGCAGCCACCTAAGGGGGAAAAGCTCTGGAACAAAGGGGGTTTCAGCCCTCCCAGGTGGGGTACGGCTTGGGCTTCATGGGACAGAAAGAGGCACCGCAGCGGTGATGTGGTGGGCGCAGCCGCGGGGGCCCTCGAGCGGGCGAGGGACATCCCCAGTGACGGTATCTTCTGCTCGCAGACCACGGCTTCGCCCAGCAGCGTCCCTCCCAGCCTCCATGCCTCCGCAGAGAGCAACATCTTCGGTGCCCGACCTCCGCAGCCTCGGGAAAGCGTCCTCGGCATTAGCTTCAAGCCCTACAGCCCGGAGTCCAGCCCAGCCCCGGCCCCCTGCACGACCTGTGAGAGCACACGTAAGAGGATGGTGCCGAGGGGGGGCTCTGGCCACCCTGGCCCCTGTCCCACCTCGGCTGGGGAGGGAGGCAGGGAAGGGGTCCCTGTGCCC
>NW_009259422.1:164362-165351 GCF_000687185.1 Egretta garzetta
AGGGTCCGGGCACCCCGGGGGGGGCAGCCCGTTCCCCTGACCCTGCCTCTGCCCTGCCACCAGGATCCTCCATGTTCAGAGCTCCCTGCATGAGCCAGCGACGGCTTGCGCTCATCTTCTGCGTCTCCGTCCTCATCGTGCTGCTCGTTGCCCTCATCCTGCTGTGTGAGTGGGGTCCCAGCCTGGGGCTCCCTGGGGGGAGATCTTGCTGGGGCTGGGGGTCAGCAGAGGCTGGGGAGACCCACCAGCCCGGAGGCGAGTGGGCAGAGATGGGCTCTTCCTTTTTTCCTGAGTGTTCCTGACATCTGGTGGACACACAGGAGCAAGATTGCAGGGAAGGGAGAGCCCTGGGCTCCCTGCGGGCCGGGGCAGGGGGCTGCATGGCACCTTCCTTCTCCCGGGCCCGCTTGGGTGGGTGGCGGGGCACCCTCGGCAGCACCCAGGCTCGCCCTCCCCGGGGCGTGCGGGGAGCAGGCAGGACCTGTCAAGCCAAGTGCAGTCTGGAGGCAGAACAGACATGGAAACCAGGGGGATCGCTTTTATCCTCGTAGCTTCCAGCTGCTGGTTCTCCAGCTGCTGCAGCGGGTGGTCTTGAAGCGTCTGGGGGGCTGAATGTGTCCTTCTGCAGGAGCAAGCTAGCGGTGGGGTAACCGAGAGGGGCTTGCAGCAGCTGAGCTGGTGGGGGGAGATGCTCGTGCATCAGCCCTGCAGCTCTTCACTCTCGGCTCAAACAGCAGCCCTGCACCCACGCTCACACCTGGGGGGCGTTTGGGAGCGCCCCCGCGCCTGGCAGACCCCCGGACTCCCGTCCGGGTGGCTCACAGCACCCTTGCCCACCGTGAGCCCCTGCCACCAGCCCGAGCCTCACCACGGCGTCCGCTTGTTTCCAGTTATGTTCTGGCGGTCGCAGACCGGCATCGTGTACAAGGAGCCCGCCGAGAGCTGCAAGGACAGCCCCGTGCGCTGCGATGGCATCGTCGCCTGCTGCC
>NW_009259422.1:165505-168310 GCF_000687185.1 Egretta garzetta
GGTGTGCAGCCGCCTGGGATGACTCCTTCTCCAGAAAGACCTGCCGGCAGCTGGGATTTCAGAAGTAATTCCCACCGGGGATGGGCCGTCCTGCTCGGGAGCTGGGGCCCTGCCAGCCCCCTGGGTGTTGCTCTGTCCTGGGTGCACGGTCCGCTGTGCTCTTTCCCCCAGCATTGCGCTTTTCTGCTGGAAGGCTGGGTGTCCAGCACTGCTCTGGGCGTTTCGGTCCATCCCCCCCAGGTTTACTGTGCAGAGCCTCCCCGAGAAGGCAGGGACGGGGGGGCGGTCAGTGCCCAGCAAGGCAGCACCCTCACTGCCTCTCTCCTCTCCTCTCGCAGCGCGTCGCAGACCGAATACATTCCCCTGCACGTCCCCGGCAAGAGCCTCACACTGACCGACGAGCGAGAGACCATCCAGCAGAGCCTCAACAGGTACCGGGCAGCATCACCCCCCGGCCCTGCCCCTGCCCGGGTGCCACAGGGCTGGGGCTGAGGCTGTGCCCCCCTCTTCTCTCCAGCAGCTCACAGTGTCTCACGGGAAAGTACGTCTCCCTGCGGTGCACAAGTAAGGGGGCTGGCTGGCAGGGCATGCGGGCGAGGCCGAGCACATGCTGGGGAGCGCTTTGCTCCTTTCCTTGCACAGGGTTGGGCAAACAGGGTGTTTTCCAGCAAACTTTCTGGGTAATAGAATACCAGGAATGTTGCATTCCCGTGGTCGCCACCGGCCCCTATGAACCGTGGAGCACTGCTGGCGGGTGGTGGGGATGCTGCGTGCGTCCCCCCCTCCAGGCTTGCCTCCTCCCCGAGCCCTTCTCTCAGCCCTGCTCTCCCCTCCAGCCTGCGGGCAGAGGATTTCTGGCCGAATTATTGGAGGAAAGGAAACCTCCGTGAGCAAATGGCCCTGGCAAGTCAGCGTGCAGTACGGGCCGATCCACATCTGCGGCGGCACCATCATCGACGCGCAGTGGGTCCTCACCGCAGCCCACTGCTTCTTCATGTGAGTGCTGCCGTCCAGCCCGGGGGCACCGGCTGGAGCCCGCAGCCCCGGCGCCCGCGCTCAGCCCAGCCCGTGCCCAGCATCTCACCCCGAGCTGCCCCTGCCTCTCCCTGCCCAGGAACAGCATGAAGATCCTCGATGACTGGAAGGTGTACAGCGGGGTCTCAGACCTGAAGCAGCACGCAGAGGGCATCCCTGTCTCCCAGGTCATCATCAACTCCAACTACAGCGATGACCACGATGACTACGACATCGCTCTCATGAAGCTCTCCAGGCCGCTGACGCTCTCAGGTGAGGTCTCTCGGCTTGCCGTGCCGCTGGACTGGGCTGGGACTGGTGTTCAGGGGCTCAGGGAGAGCCTGGGAATGGGCCAGGAGCAAGAGGCGGCTCCGGGCCCCTTGCAGGCGGGCCCACGGGGCTGCTGCCAGCTGGAGCATCCCGCTCTGCTGTGGCCACGCTGCTTGCCCCTGCCTGTCCCATGGCCAGGAACAGCTCCCCTGGCTGGGCTCAGCTGTGTGGCCAGCGTAGTGTGGCAGGGGGCCAGCAGAGCCCCTGCCCGGGTGGGCGCAGAGGGGAGCGTTTCCTGCGCACCCCGCTCCTCCCTAGCCACGGGGCTGGTGACTACCGAGGCTATTTTGCTCCCGGGTGACTCATCCTTCTCTCCTCGCCTGCTTTTCATCATGTCTCCCTCCAGCTCAGGTTCGCCCAGCCTGCCTCCCCATGCATGGCCAGCGATTCCAGACCGGCAGGTCCTGCTTCATCACCGGCTTTGGGAAGACCAGGGAGAATGAAGGTGAGGGAGGATGCCGGCTCTCCGCCGGCAGGTCCCGCCCGTCGCAGCCCCGGGGCATGTCTGCGCATCCGTTCCCGCAGGGGCGACTGGCAGCGGTTGCCCTCCCGGCTCGGCAGAAATCAGGCCTGCAAGAAATACCAGCTTCCTCCGGTGCTGCAGTGGGGGGGACGAGGGCCACCCCACCCCACGGGCTCCTCCTGCCTTTCAGATAACACGTCCCCAAAGCTGCGGGAGGCCGAGGTGAAGCTGATCGACTACAAGATCTGCAACAGCGACAAGGTGTACGAGGGCTACCTGACCCCACGGATGATGTGCGCCGGGTACCTGCAGGGGGGGAAAGATGCGTGCCAGGTGAGCCAGGGGGCACGCGGTCCCCCCAGGCGGGGTGGCACGGAACTGGCAGGGCTGCCCGCTGTTCCCGCACACTGGTGTCCCCTGGCTGGGGGGCAGAGGGGGCATCTCCCGTCCCCTCTCCTCACCGCTCTGCCCCCCCCGTGGCAGGGTGACAGCGGAGGGCCCCTGGTCTGTGAGGACAACGGCCGCTGGTATGTGGCCGGGGTGACAAGCTGGGGGACAGGATGTGGCCAGAAGAACAAACCCGGTGTTTACACGCGTGTGACAAAGCTCCTCAGCTGGATATACAGCAAAATGGAGGTGAGGTGGCATGGCAGGGCTGTGATTTGGGGGGGGCTTACCAGGTGCCTCCTGGTGCCTTGAGAAGGGGCTGTATCTCCCCCCCAGCCCCTGGCAGCTCACCCTTGCTTTCCCCTGCAGAGCGAGAACGACTAAGACGGGGACGGATGCTTGCCTGGGCTCTGCCTCTCCGGCCGGCACGGGTCCCTGCCCTCGGCTGCTGCCAGGGCACGATGCTCCCAGCAGATCCCCCCACCTGGCTCTGGACTGTCCACGCAGCCATGGAGCTGTCGCTGCCCCCAACCTCCGAAAATATGGTGCCTGTACAGTGACTCTGCCCTCGCCCGGTGCCAGAGGCGCGCAGGGGGCCGCAGCCCGTGCCG
>NW_009259422.1:168536-171601 GCF_000687185.1 Egretta garzetta
TCCTGGCAGGGCCGCAGCAGGCTGGGCGGGCGAGGGGCTGCTAGCGCTGCCCTCCCCTCTGGAGGGGGTTGCAGATGGAAGCGAGGAGTGGGAAAGCCGGGGGGTGCCCGTGGCGAGGGAGGCCCCCTCCTCAGCTCACTGGTCACAGCAGTGCTGCCGTGGGACTGGGGCTCAGCCGGCGCAGTGCAGCCACGCTCCCGGTTTTCTCCAGGGAGGGCTGAGCCATGGGGAACCCCAAGGGGCAGTTACACCACCCCCTGGGAGGAGCAGTAGTTGCTCTCATGTCTGCAGACAGGTTTAGGAGGTGCCTTTTAAATGAGGTTCCTCCCCAGGAGCAAAATACCCAGTTGTTTATTTTTGTGTTGCGGACATGGTGAGAGCAAGCCTTCTCTGGACTGCGTGCCACCCGTCTCTGTTCCCCCGCCTGCTCCCATGAGCATTTTGGCAGCGGCGCGGGGCAGGTCTGCTCTCCGGGGGGGCTGCAGGAGCTGTGCCAGAAGCCAGCCACAGGCCAAGGTGGAGCGTGATGGAGAGCAGCCACCCCCCGGCCGTGTGAGCCAGCCCCCGGATCTCCCAGCTCTTTGTTCAGTGACCGCAGCCACGTTGCTTCCTCCTCCCTCCGGCTGCTGCGCAGGCGGGGATGGCGTAGCCAGCCTTACCTCCCTGGCTCCGCCAGAGCGGGGATGTGTTTCCCCCCAGAAAACAAGTGCCCGCCTCTCCCTGGGGGTGCCTCGAGGCACAGGAGGTGCTCTGGGACAGCCCCAGGGTGGTGGCGTGAGCACCCGTCGGGTGGGCAGAAGCTGGCTGCCCTCTCCCCAGAGGTACGGTCAGCTGCAGAGGGGTCCTGAGGAGCCTGGCCCCCCGATGCTCTTCTCAATAAACATTTTGGTAGTGCTCCATGCAGACACGGCTCTTTTGGAGGGGCTGGAAAGGAAGCTGGTGAACCCCAGGTACCAAGGCAGCCCCAGGGAGCGGGGAGAGCTCTGCCCACCCTGGGGCTCTGCGCTGGGTCTGGGACATGGCCCCAGCCCGAGCCCACGCCATGGTGCTCCAGGGCTGCCTTGTCCTCCTGGGGAAAGGCCACGCACCCTGCGGTGGGACCAGGGTGCAGCGAGCGGGGGTGCCCCTGTGCGGCTCGCGGGGGGGGCTGCAGGATGTGCTGAGCACCCCAGCGCACGCCTGCTCCTGAGCTGCTCTGTGGCTGTTGCCCTTCCTGGGGGTGCACGTGATGGAGTGGCTTTTTTTTGCAAAAGCCCTTCCTGCTCTTTACCCTCTGTGTTTACTGCTCATGGCTGGGAGAAAGGGGGTGGTTTAGGTCTTACGGGGGCTTGGCAGTAGATGCTCGGGTATAGACATAACGTAGGGATAGAGCTGTGTGGGTGTAAAGCCTACTGGGGGGGGGAATCCATGGGTGTGAGCCCAGGGGAGAGCCGTACCAAAATTCAGCTTGTGAATGCTGTGGACCGGAATAAAACGCTTTCCTGAGAAGGCTGCACAGCCAGTGCAAGCACCCCACGTTGGAAAAACTGCAGTGATGAGCGCTTAGCCTTCAGTTTTCCTTGGGAGGTTCACAGAATCGCAGGGGTTGGCAGGGCCCTCGGGAGCTCCCCCAGTGCCACCCCCCTGCCCAAGCAGGCTCACCCAGAGCAGGGGGCACAGGACTTCATCCAGGCGGGGGTTGAAGATCTCCAGAGAAGGAGACTCCACAGCCCCCCTGGGCAGCCTGGGCCAGGGCTCGGGCACCCTCACAGTCAACAAGTTCTTCCTCCAGTTCAACTGGAACCTCTTCTGCTTCAGTTTGTGCCCATGGCCCCTTGGCCTGGTGCTGGGCACCACCGAGAAGAGTCTGGCTCCGTCCTCGTGACCCCCACCCTTGAGATATTTGTAGGTGTTGATGAGATCCCCTCTCAGCCTTCTCTTCTCCAGGCTGAACAAGCCCAGCTCCCTCAGCCTTTCCTCGTGGGGGAGATGCTCCAGTCCCCCCATCATCCTTGTTGCTCTCCTCTGGACTCTTTCTGGCAGTTCCTCATCGTGGTAACCCATCTTCCTGCAGCTGGCAGCATTAGAGGAGGGACGGGTGCTTTGGGGAGCTCAGTTGCTCCTTTGGAGATGGTCTGAGGCTGCCTCACAGCTCTGCCCCAGCCACGGTGGCCTCTCCTCTCGCCGGCACAGGAGCGCAAGGGCCACCCACCCCAGCCTGCCTATTCCCCCTTAGCAGGGAGGTCGGGGTGGCCTGGGGGGGCAGACCCCCGAGCAGAGGGCTCCGTGCTGTCCTGTCCTGCGGAGGAACTGGAAACACCACTTCCCCAAATGATGTGAGTACTGGACTTTGCATGGGCCAGGCGACCTGGTTTCCGACCCGCATCGCTGATGGCGGGGCCGCCTGGCTCTTCGTGGGTTGGGAAGGCTCATTTCCCATAAGCGCGCTGGAACCTGCCGCCTGCAACCACGCACAGGCTCTGGACCTGCAAAGGCTACCTGCAAAGCGAAGACAAGACGTTCTCGGGGTGCGTGGGCTGCTGCAGGCACGTCCCCTCCTCACCTCCTGGGAGCATCCCCTGGGTTCCCAGAACCGGCCGCCTGCTGTGGAAAAGGTTATCTGCAGGCAGAGCGCTGCGGTTTGCATTTGAATTTTGGGATAGCAGGTCTAGGCTGGCTCTACGTGTGCAGAAAGCACCTACCTCTCCCCGGGATGCTGAGCAAGCCCCAGGGTGCGGGGCCGTGCTCGGCGGCTGCTCGAGACCTGCAGCGAAGCAGTAAGAGTTGTTGCCTTTTGGGAAACACTGAGTCAGCCTGACCTCAAATAGCTTTTCAGAGAAGCAACCCAGAAACCTCCCACACCATGCGCGAGCTTCCCGCGAAGGGGGTGTGCAGAGGCCAAGGGGCTGTTTTCACTTTATAATGTCTTTGCTGCTCACTTTGTGCAGGGGGGGGATAACTCGCTGCTGGCTCAGCCTGGAGGGGGACTTTGCCTTGGTAGCTGTGGTGCAAAACCCAGCCCGTGCAGGCTCCCCTGGGCAGGGGGCCAGGACCTGCTAGGGAGCCTGGAGCTGCAGGATTCGGGG
>NW_009259422.1:172023-172943 GCF_000687185.1 Egretta garzetta
TGTGGGGTGGAGGCTTTTCTCCCGGTACCACGGACCCTCCGGAGCAGGATGCAGGCTCCCACCTTGGGTGACCCAGGCGCGATCTGTGCTGGGTGCCAGGCCCTTAAGGTGCCTTTGCCTTCGATCACAGGGAGCAGGGAGAAGCGGGGGCTCTTGCTCCCCAGCACCCAGAGGCACCGTGTCTCTGCTGGCCGCCCCGCGCGCGCAGCAGGGAAGGGGACGCTGCTTTGACAAGCAAAACCAGTTGAGATGCAGTAAGAGTATGGGCCCCGTGTGACTTCTCTGTTTTATATTGGTCTAATTAAACTGTGAATTCAATAGGTCTTAAGTTACGGACCCAGCTGATGTTTGTCCAAAGGCTCTCTGGGATCTCGGGGTTTCTGCTGATAAAAGCCGTAGAGCGCGCCACAGAGCAGCAGCTCATAACGTTTTATTGCTGCCTGAGATGGCGTGCTGGAGAAACGCGTCTTCTGAGAAGGAATAAAACAGAAACTGGAACTTAATAAGAACTGATCTTGCTGGAGCTGCATACCTGGTTAAGGTGCTGTTTCAGCGCGTGGAGGACCTGCTCCTCTGCTGTGGATTTCACCTCCTCGGCGGTTCTTGCTCTCCTGCTCTCTGAACTAGGCTCCCAAAGCAGAGAAATTATTTCAGCCCCTAATACAAATTTAATTTATTTCTTCTGAACGTGCCATCTAGCAGTCCCTCCTCCCAGGCCCACAGAAAGGTACGCTGTGGTTTCCCAAGGGCTGAAGTTTTCTAACCCGATTAGAAGCAATTAGTTTCTCCTGAAGCTGCCGGCCACGGCTGTTGTGCTCTGCTTTTCCCAAAGACAACGCCGTGCAGATGAAGCCGACATCTCGGACACCGCTTCGCCTCCACTCCTGCAGCGTTCGAGCGAACAGGTCCTGCTGTCTGTA
>NW_009259422.1:172984-173693 GCF_000687185.1 Egretta garzetta
CGCCCCCGGGGAGCATCCCGGGCCCAGCCCCGGCCAGCACCAGCAGCTCTTGCAAAGCCCCCTGTGCTTGGCACCCCGAGCAAGGGGCAGACACCTGGTGGGTGATGCCTTTCCCTGCCCTCCCCTGCCTGCTGCCCGGGCTCCTCTCGGCCACGGCAGCCGGGTAGGGTCCCCGGCACCTCTGCCTCGTGGAGGGCCCTGCTGGGAGCAGGGTTCACCTCTGCTTTCTCTCCTCTCTTGCACAGAACCCTCTTTCCCCTGCATCCGGCTGGTTGGGAGTTGAGGGAGAAGAGCACGTTGGGTTTTGAGTTAATCCAGTTCATTTTGCTGATGTCTTTCTGGGCAGCTCCCGGCTGCGGTGCTGCTGTCCCTCGTGCGTGTTCTTGGCAGGTCCCGTCTGCGGAGGAACAGCCCACAGCAGGCAAACCCCCCCTGCTCCCTTGGCCGCATCCTGCTCTGGAGCATCCCCCAAGCCACAGGGTGCTGAGCATGGCCCCGCATCTGGCTGGGCTCTTTCCATATTCCTCTGCGCTTTGGAAAGCACAGGCCAGTGTCCCCAGGGAATACAACTTGCAAAAATACAGTCTGGCAGGCACCACGTGAATTACCGCCCATTAGCGCTGTTTTTCCCAAATTCTCCTTTTATAGCTCTTTAGTCTGTTGTGTCAAAACTGATTTGTTTTTATGGCTTTAGAGATGATGTTTCCCT
>NW_009259422.1:173764-176393 GCF_000687185.1 Egretta garzetta
GCTGGTGCCGCTTGCCCATTGGCCGCTCTGGCTGTGCTCGGCTGGCGAACGCGGTCCTCAGCAGCTTCGGTACAGCCTGCTGCTTTGTTCTCCACTCCACGGGGAATTCAGAATGCAAGGAGTGACTTAGGCCTGATGCAAGAGGGTGTTACGGGGTTAAACGCAGCCCCATGGCTATCTGTCGCTGCTCCCTTCTCCTGTGCCCCATCCTGCTGAGGGCTGCCTTGCCACCGCACGGGCAGTTTGCAAAAGAGTGCATGCTTGGCGTGGAGGACATTAAAATTGGAGGGGAAAATTCCAGAGAGCAAGCGGCTCCTTTGCCTACTCCCTGCCAGGGCCCGCTTCCCCGGAGCTCGCCCCGCGCCTGCTCTGGCGTAAGATGACACAGGCCAGGATGAAATCATGCCCTTGTTGAAGCTACTGGCAATGCTCCTAGTGACTCAAATAGCATGGGGAGATCAGCCCAGCCCCTTCATTAGCATAAATCACCATCGCCTGCCTGGCCTGGTGCTGCTAGCCCGTGTTACGCCAGCAAAAGATTTGGCCCAATTTTGCCAAAAAAGAAACCATGGCTCGCTAGGGTTCTCTCCAGCAGCGCAGCTCTGCGGAGCAGACTGCTGAGGGCTGCCTTGCCACCGCACGGGCAGTTTGCAAAAGAGTGCATGCTTGGCGTGGAGGACATTAAAATTGGAGGGGAAAATTCCAGAGAGCAAGCGGCTCCTCCAGGCCTCGCTGCCCCGGGAGCTCGCTCCGCGCCTGCTCTGGCATAAGATGACACAGGCCAGGATGAAATCATGCCCTTGTTGAAGCTACTGGCAATGCTCCTAGTGACTCAAATAGCATGGGGAGATCAGCCCAGCCCCTTCATTAGCATAAATCACCATCGCCTGCCTGGCCTGGTGCTGCTAGCCCGTGTTACGCCAGCAAAAGATTTGGCCCAATTTTGCCAAAAAAGAAACCATGGCTCGCTAGGGTTCTCTCCAGCAGCGCAGCTCTGCGGAGCAGACGTTTGCCGTCAGCAGCCGCCGGAGCTGCTTGCCCGCCGTGGGAGCAGTGCAGCCACCTCCTCGCTTCCTACCTTCCCAAGGAGGTCTCCATTTTACCTGAGTTTGTACGGAAAAAAAGGCTACGGTGCCAGTTCCTTAGATTCTACTTGCTTTGGGCTGCGCCCTGCAAATTTGTAAATAAAGAACTAAAGGAAGGAGAGCACGTAGCCCATCCAGCCGCAGCCAGCCGTGGGTCCCAGCCACTGCCTGCACTCTGCGTCTGTGGTCCCACCGAGGTCACTGCGGCCCCAGGGCACGATCACAGCATCAGAGTATTTTACTGTGTGGGGTGGGTAGTAAGAGCTGAGGACCCGATAAGGTCAGAGAAGCCCAAAATTTGATTATAACTGCTTGATCTGTGCCTCACTCACTGCGGGGTAACTGGCAGCCTTATCGCATTATCTCTACGCATTGACGAGGCTTGACGTTGTCCAGCTCCTCTGTGTTGGTCTCTATCTCGTGACCCTTCTGAATAATTGCCTTGAAATGCCAGTGCGGGCTGATTTTCTTTTTATTTTACTGGAAACCGGGAAGTGAATGTACAAAGGACTATGTGCCATTACTGTCCGTGAGGCTGATTTCTATCTAAGATGCATTTGAGTTGTCAGGGGAGGAACCGGCCCAGCGGTGACAGCATTGCTGAGGTGCTTCTGCAGGAAGAAATGGCTCTCCAGGGCAGCAGCGGGAGCCAGGCAGACACGGGTGTGCCAGCCTGGCCTGCAAGGGACCGGTGCCCCCCAGCCCTCGGCAGTCAGCTACTGCCCAGCGGTGCTCTCAGCAGCCCATCTGACGCTGTGCCCGGTCCGTGGGGAGCTCCAAGCTGGTGTGGATACCACCGAGCGGTTTTGGTGCTGCGGTTTGCACAGCTCTCAGGAGCTCGGGACAGGCCCCCAGCTCGCTGCCCTCCTCCTGCAGGTGCCCACAGCCACGGGGCCCCAGCCAGAGCCCGTGGGTGCCACGGCGGCTCCAAGCACAGCCAGGACCGAAGCTTCCTTCCCCACTGTGGCTGCCAGCAGGCTGCTCCCCGGCCACAAGCAGCTCGCCAGGCACAGGCATCCCCTCCAGGGGCCGTGCTGTGCTATATTAAACACATATCTCCCTCCCAGATCTTGCTCCTCCCAGTGCGCCCAGCTGTGCGATGGGAATAAACTTGTGGGTTGCCACAAAGCTCAGTGTGCACAGCAGCAGTGGGTCCAGCCCTGCTCCTTCTGTTAGATGGCGTTTTGCTATGGCTGTCTGAAGTGTGGTAAAACCCAAAGGGTCTGTCCTCCTGCAGCTGCTAAACGCTGGTGGATCTTGGGGAGTGAACGCAGGCAGCAGGTCCTGAGCACGCCTGGAACCAAACCAGGTGCTACCACCGCTAAGCCAGGCCAGGCTGGAAGTGCCCCTGCTGCCCCCTCCCCAGCTGGCCTGACCTGGCTGGCCCCCCACATCTGACTGAGCAACGTGACTTAAGCCCCGTGAACTGGGCCACCTGGCCTGGCAGTGTGGCATCCCCTTTCCCAGTGATGCGTTTCTGCTCTCAGGAGGCAGCGAGCATGAGACAAAAGCCTCTGCACCGTGTTCACCAATTTATCCGTGTA
>NW_009259422.1:177879-179254 GCF_000687185.1 Egretta garzetta
ATGCTTCCCGAAGAAACAGACATCGGAGTCCATGTGGTGGAACTCGGATCTTGCAGGAATATTTCTGTGGGAGGGGAAGTGACAGGTGGTTTGTGTGGATGCGAATAAGCTTCGCGGCGAGAAAGAGCAGCCTCTCGGGAAAAGCTGCGTGCGGATGAGAACTTGAAGCGGTCCCCTGCACCCATTTCAGCAAGCCCGTGCTGCTCCGAGGTGCTCTTGGGGTCCCACTGGGATTTTTAGTCCCCCTGGGTGGTTTCATTCCTGGTTTGAAATGAAGACGAGCGCAGCGAGTCCCTGCCCGCGCCGCGGCAGGAGCGCGGTTCCAAGGCAGCCCGATGCGGAGTGATGGGGAGCGTGGGAGGGAAAGCTGCTGGCGTTAACGTGCGGTCGCTGCGGAGCCCGGCCACTTGTTGGAGCGTGCTGGAGGACACCCCGTGCCTACCGGGTGTGGGGCTGCCTGCGCCTGCTTCGCCTCAGCCCCGTGTTTCGCACTCGCCTCGGAATTTTAGCTGCCTCCTTGAAGCTTCTCCGTTCAGGTAACACATCGCGGAGCCACGGGTTTGCCAGGAGTTTAGGCTTTGATCACAGAATCAGAATCACAGAATCGCAAGGGTTGGAAGGGACCTTGGGAGATCGTCTAGTCCAACCCCCCTGCTAGAGCAGGCTCTCCTAGAGCAATCTACACAGGACTTCATCCAGGCGGGCTTTGAATATCTCCAGAGAAGGAGACTCCACAACCTCCCTGGGCAGCCTGTTCCAGTGCTCTGCCACCCTCAAAGTAAAGAAGTTTTTCCTCATATTCATATTCATATTCCTCATATTTGATGTTGAGGACAACTCCCCAGCACAGCAGACTGGCGGCTTTGTGCCGGGTTGTTCCCCCGTGTTTGCTCTTCGGGCTGATGGTGTGTTTCCAAAGCGTAAAGAGGCCACCAAACTCCACGGCTGTCACATCGCCGCGCTGCCCGAGCACGGAGAAGGCACCACTCGCACTGGGCAGCGCGGAGGCGTCCTGCCGAGGGGCTGTGCCCACCTGGCTGTCCCTCCTCGCGGCGTGCAGCGCGGCGCTGCTGGCAGGGACAACGGCCGCGCCTGGTGGGGACTTTTGTCTGCTTGGCAGTGGTCAGGGCTGATGGCAACAGCAAAGGGGAGAGTGGAGAAAATGTCTGCTCTTGGATGCTCTGCTGAGCCCCAGGACACACGGGAGCCTGAAACAGCTTCTCGTATGCTGCTGTTTCAGTGTCTTCTGGTGATCTGGGTTTCTCTCACCACCCGGGACCTGCCAGGTAACCTCTGCTTTAGCTGACCTGTTTGGCGATGCCCGGCCGTGCCCCGCTCGGCACGCAGAGCCAGCGTGGGGCGAGGGCTGGGGCGC
>NW_009259422.1:179554-180397 GCF_000687185.1 Egretta garzetta
GGCAGAAGCAGGGCTGAAGTTTGGGTTGCTGGGGCTCCTGGAGAGGGTTTCCTTTGGATATCCTCTGCTTTGGGGAGATACCCCAAGCCTGGTCTTCTATCCGGTCAGCCTTTGAATCGGCACCAATTTTGGGAAGTGTCAGAGCGGCGAGGGCTGGAAATCTCTCCTCTCTCAGTCAGGAACACGAGGCACAACAACAGGCACATTAATAGCCAGATTGATGCTGACGTGAAATGGCAGAAGAGCACATCTATGCTTAGCTGGAAATGTCCATTCACACATGCACGCTCTTAAATGCTCCAGGCAACTGAGCGCTGCTGTCACCGTCTGGGGGGCTTTGCACAGAAACTAGAGATTTTAACTAGGTCTGATCTTCGGGAGATGCCCTGAGGACTCCTGACGGAAGGAGGAGGCTGCCCAGCGTTATGCTGTGATGGCTGAGACCCGACAGGGCTGATCTATGCAAAAACGGTGAAAAAGAAAACGGGACTTCAAGATTCAACGCCGTTACAAATTTACCTGCCTTGCTCTGGCCTGGTTTGCCATGCTACAGAGAAGTAGGCAGCGGGTGGGAGGGACGGGGTCGGTCTGCCCGGATTTCCCCCCGCTCCTCTGTCACACACACACACACGCTCCCTCCATGCACGCACACACGCTCACCCAATGCATGCAGAATTCCACGGAGGGATTATCCAGAGGCGGGAGGCTGAGGGAGAGCTGCGCCTGTGCCTCGCGTGGAGCGGAGCAGGTTGGCTACGAGCACGGCGGGGAGGTGGCAGGGCAGTGAACCACCCGGCCAGCTCTGGTGCCCCTGAGCTGCGCCCGCCTGGGTGCGGGTGGCTC
>NW_009259422.1:180901-182053 GCF_000687185.1 Egretta garzetta
GGGGGCCCTGCCAGCGTGCCGGGGCGAGGGCGGCGGTGTGGGCACTACCTGCAAACCCTCACCGCGGGGCTGGTCCAGCCCCGGCTGCCTCTGAGGCGCAGGATCAGTCCCGCAGCCCGGTCTCATCCCCATCCCACCAGCGAGGGGTTCAGTGAAAGCACAGGTAAGCCCCCAGCAGAAAACTCCACGTACTTCCCCGGTCTGTGTCGTTGCCACCTTCACCCGGGAGCCTCTCCCAAACTCCTGATGTCCTCCTCCCGGCGCCTGCTCTCGCTCAGCCGTGCAGATGGGAACGGGAGTGGGAAATACTTGGCTTCCCCCCCTAAAACAGCAGGTTGGGGCGAGGTGAGAGGGAAGGAGAGCTCTGGGTGCCGCTGCCCCGCTTCCTGTGCTGCCCTGCCTCTCCCCGTATTAAGGCAGATCTTGCAGCTTTAACAGGAAAAAAAACATGTTTTGATTCAAGTCGCCTGCGGAGCGCGCGGGGCTGCCCATTCCCCGCGGCTCGTACGGGCGCGTGGCCACTCGGTTTGGTGCCTGCAAGCTCTGTGTCACCAACGGGGGGAAACCAGGGAGGTTCCTGCCCAGCGTGGCAGCGTGGGCGAGGAGCGGGCTGTGCCGCGGGGCTCCCTCGCTCCTCGGGCAGCGCTTGTTTTTCTGCTGCGAAAGGCGCAGCTGGATTCAGCGTGAGGGGAGGGCAGGGAGCGGCGCCTTCGCGTCTCGAACGCGGCGGTCTGAAGGCAGGAGCGGGGAAAACGGCAAAGCCTTGGCGATGTTTGCTCTTCTCACTTTATTTCAGCTTCACAAAAAGGTGGGTGGGCCAGCTTGAAACAACCTAAAAAACCTGTGGCACTTCGCAAAGCATATGCTTTCTTGGAGGAGAACCGGGCTCGTTTGCACTCCAGAATGCTGTGTTTGTTTTTCTAGCAAGGACACCGCCAATCCTGATGGTTAACTCGTGCGGAGGGAAGTTTTAGCGTGCGGAAGTGTGTGAATTTCGGGAACTGAGTTAGAAAAACAAAGAACATATGTGTGCTGTGTGCTTGGCTTGGCAAAAAAAGTGCACTCTGCTGTGCTGAATGCAAGGAGCCAAAAGCTGAGCAGGGGACTGGAAACGACGCCCGGGGCTGAGCAGGGCTGCAGGACTGGCCAGCG
>NW_009259422.1:182156-184381 GCF_000687185.1 Egretta garzetta
CTTCTTCCCATGGCAGGGCTGTCCTGTGCTGCGCAGCGCCTTTCCAGGCATCAACGGGAGCACCCCGAAATAGAAGAGGTGTGAGGGCGGATGGCTCGCGTGTGATGCGGGGCGAGAAACGCTGCCTCGGGGAAGAGCTGCGGCGCCCGGCGTGGGAGGGGAGCGCCCATGGGGCGAGCGCGCCCGGCCGGCACCCCTGCGCTTGCTGCGGGCAGGAAAGCTCGGCCCCTGGGAAGAGGGGTCCCACACGCCTTGGCTGGGGTGGCGGGGCTCAGGGCCCGCTGTGAATAATGCAAAATTCCCCAGGGTGTGCTCCGGGGGATGGCACTGAGCTGCTGCTGCGGGAGCAGTCACCTAACGGCAAAATAAACAGTCAAAATCTGATGAATGACTTGGTCGAAAAATTAAGGCATGGTTAATAGGCTCTAAGAGCCCATTAATACCCTTCACCTAGCAATGGCGTGAGCTGTATTGCATCTCCTTGCGCACGTACAACACCCTCCCGTCGGGTAATGACACTGATTTCGCGCTGGCAGCCTCGGCAGTAAATAGATAAAGGACATAGGAAAATGTGCAGCTAGGAGTTACTGTACCGCCAGCTGTTGGGTTCTTTATGCGTGTTTCCAAGACCTGGTAATTATCCAGAATTATGTGCCTCAGCAAACGAGGGGGCTTGTCTGGGCGCAGGGAGGCAGCGGCACGCTCCAGCGCAGCGTGGCAGCGCAGCCCCGCGCCGCACAATGGCAGCGGCAGCTGCAGGCGAGGGAAATTAAACCCTCCAGTGCTCAGATAAAGCACGCTCGCTTCGGAATGACAAGACATGGAAGGGGAGGGAAGGACTCGAATTATCATGGGATGCAACTTGTTACGATGAATAAATCGGGTTCTGGGAACGTGCTCCCCGCCTTTGTGGGACCGAGCGCCGAGCTGGAGGCGGCTTCGTCCGCAGGCGCGATGGGAGCTGGCTCCCGAAGGCAGCGCCGGGGCCCGGCCACGGAGGGGGACGCTGCTGGGGCCAGCTTCGGGGGGCACTGCTGAGCCCGATCCACGCGCGCCGTCTGTGGGCACCTTCCCAGCACAAACTGGGGCGAGGGGACGCAGGGGGACCCGCGGGCCCTGAGGAGCCAGCCTGGGGCAGCGGGGGTGGCTGCAGGGCGGAATCAGGTCAGGCTCTGGAGGGGCTGAATAGCACCGGGCTGGGGATCCGCATCCGTCAGCTAGCTGAATTCCTGCTCTGTCGAGGGCCCCTTTCTTATCGGCACTAATCCAGCACAGCAGCTGCAGCAGCTCTGTAGCGCTCGGGGCTATCAGTGCCGTGCAGGGCGCCCGATAACCCCCCTTCCCCTCCTGCGCCAGCAGCCAGCCCCCTTCACGCTCCCGCACCATGTATGGCCACCGAGCCCTGCGCGCGGGGCGCTCACCGACTGCCTGGCAGCAGCAAAAACACAAACAAGCAGAGCCCGGCGGGCGAGCGGTGGGTGGCCAGGGAGGCAGCGCCCAACCTGCCTCGGTGCCCCCGAGCCCCCGGCCCGCTCCCTCGAAGGAGGACGTGCCAAACCCTCCTGGCAAGAGGCATCCCCGGCCAGGTCCCGAGCTGGCAGGGAGTCACAGCCCGGCCGCAGCGTCGTTACAGCCAGGCTGGCATCCCTCGAGAGGGGTCCGTGCTCCGGCCGGGTGCCCCGCAGCAGGGCAGCGTGTCGGTGCTTGTGAAGGGCAGGGGCAGGCTCAGCCGGGCGTTGGGGCCAGGGGTATTTGTGGTCTCCCCGTGCTGCCGCAGGTGAGCGTGGGGAGCGGGGAGGGGCAAGTGCGGCCGTGAGCTCGTATCCCACCAGGGCCACTGGCCTCATTGTAGGAATGTGCTGTAATTGCTATGCTAATTGGGACAAATTAAAGTATGCACTGGGTGAAGGGCACGGTATCGACCTTGATGGAGAGATCACAGACCTTGTGCTGGCCCCATTGCCTGCAGTGCAGCCTTGAGACTGCACCGAGATCCATGCCAGGAGCAGAGCCAGCGGTGCAGGGGTGCTGGAAAATATCCCCCAGCGCCCCACAAAAAGTCTGGCTGCCTGCCTGCTCAAACCCTTCCCCTCCTTGTCACCTGCAAGCTGCCGTGTCCCCTTCGGGCTGGGCGCATCTATGGCACCAAGCATGGTGGCCGGGCTCCCGGGTGTTTCCCAGGGCCAGGCTGGCTCCTTCTCCTGGCGTGGGCTGCAAGGGCTGTG
>NW_009259422.1:185596-186076 GCF_000687185.1 Egretta garzetta
GCCCGGGCCAGGGTGGGTGGTGGCCCTGGGGCTGTCGCAGCCTCCGTGCTGGGAAGGAAGTGGGGGCCAGCTGGGGCTGCGTAGGGGGCCCCCATTAGACCAGTCTGCTGGGACTGGGCAGCTCTGCATCCCCAGCACGGTGCAGGAGCGAGCACTGTGGCAAGAAAGCATGCCATGCTGGCAAGGTCCCGGGTGTTCTGTGCTCAGCCAGCCCCAGGCAGCCCAGCAGGAAAAGGAAGCATCTGTCCGGATTTTCCCTTGTGTTACATTTCCTTTCCTTGTGCTCCTCCACCCCAAAGCGCTTTTATTTTTAGGGCCTCTAGGGAGCTGAGCGCGAGTCCCCTGGGGCGTCTCACCCCTCGCCTGAGCTCAGAGCTCCCCCGAGTTCGGAGAGGGGGGAATCCTGGAGCCCGTGCTGGCGGGAGCGTGGTTTGTGCTGTGCCGGACGGGCCCCGCGCAGGGAACGGCGGCGGCGCTCCC
>NW_009259422.1:186235-187393 GCF_000687185.1 Egretta garzetta
CAGCCTGACCCGCTGCTCTCCTTCCCACGCAGACCCAGAGACCCGAGGACAGATGCTCGGCCCGCAGATGCCAGTGGCCTGCGCGGAAACTGAAATGGCAGCGACCGGTCCCTCTGAAGGAGACGCGAAGCTGCTGTGTCTGTGTTACCCTCTGTACTTCAGCACCGGTTCTCTGTTTACTAACCCGACTAAACTCCGCTCGCCGTCCTCTCTGCCTCCAGTGGTGTCGTGTTGATGTGAGATGATGGGTACCCCTAGGGCTAGTCGTTGCTGATGTTGTAATAGTGACTTTCTCTTCACCGTCCTCGTGCTGTGCGTGTGATTCCGGCTGTGTACGACTGGCAGGCGCTGCCCCCCAAGCCCAGGGCTGGGAGCCGCAGGGCTGGGGTGCACGGAGCCTGCTGCAGCCCCGGTGGAGCCCTGTGCCCCCCCACCCTTCCCTGCGCTCGTGGGTCACCCCGGCTGGCTTTGGGCAGGGCTTGGGGACCGGTCCCCTGGCGCTTTGGGGCCAGATCTGGACCACGCGTTGCCCTTTCAGCAATAATCCCGCGCGCCCCCGGCCCAAAGGCAGACGCCGCGGGGGGCGAGACACGTCCCTCGGTGGTGGCACCTGGGTGCTGGGTGTCAGGCTGAAGGGAGCTCCCCTTTCTCGCCTGCTCGGCCCTCCCTGTTTGTGTCCCCGGCTAAAACCAACCTGTCTGTGTGGGATGCTCTTTTAAATGTGGGGAAACGCGGTGGTGGCAGAGAAGCCCGTGAAATCCCCCCGCACGGGGACACCGTGAGGGAGAGCGGCTGCGCCGCGGTCACCCTGCTGACCTCGCCAGCGCTCTGCCTGCCCGTGAGGCGGGGGTGGGCAGGTCAAACGCTCTCCGAGGGCTAAAGAGAAGCACGGACTGAAATAAAGATCCCGTCCTTGCTCGTCTCCGGCGGGGAAGGGGCAGCAGCATTTCCCCCTGGTGCTCCTTGCCCTTCCCGATGCCTTGTCGCTCCCTGTGCCGTGGTCCGGGACACGGCCCCCTGTCAGTGCTGCGTCTCGTTCCGTGGCAGTTATGTGTTGTCACCTCCCGATGCCAACGGCCCCTTGTCCCCGCGGAGCAGCAGTGAGCAATGCTCGGGGGCTTTGCACGCCTGAGCTCACACAGCGGCGACGTGCCCAGC
>NW_009259422.1:189341-189754 GCF_000687185.1 Egretta garzetta
CCCTCCGAAAAGGGGCTTCCCCGGGGGTGCAGATGGCTTCTCGGGGGCACTAGGGCTGGTCCCTCCAGGAGCCTGCCCGGGGGAAGCTCTCGCGGAGGATTCGGGGGAGACATGGGGATGAATCCCCAGAGCTCTGCAGCCTGCTGGCGCATCGGCGCTGGCTGGTGTTTGGCTTCTCAGGGGGATTTCTCCTTCCAAACGGCTCCCGGCTGAGGGACGTGCACTCAGGTAAGGTGGCTGGAGCGGCGGCACGCAGCCATCAGATGGATGAGCCCGCCGGTGTGGAGGGAGGCTCCTGGGACGCACCCCGGCGCAAGCTTGAGGGGTTGTTCAGTGCTCTGTGTCACCGGGGCAGAGCCATCGCTGAGCCCTGTGGGCTGCGGCTCTTCCCGAGGGCACGGTGAAGGCTGCCC
>NW_009259422.1:191131-191704 GCF_000687185.1 Egretta garzetta
AGAGAGGGGCGGCTGGGATGGGGCCGGGGGGAAGGCTCCAGCCACAAGGGGCCTCAGTCGCTCCTCTTGCCCCCAGGCCAGCGGTTCCACTGCGGAGGGAAGAAGAAGAGGAGGTGGGTATTGCACGGTTTTAAGGCAGCCTCATCTCTCCTCCCCGTCCCAGTCCCGCCAGCTGAAAGGGCTGGATTCTCCACTCTCCCTCCCGCCTCAGACACGTTGCCCAGCGTAACATGTTTCCCCTTGCTTTTCGCTCCACAGACAAGAAAATGAGGAAGACCTGTAGCTGCAGGTAGGTTGCAGGAGGATGCACCCAGCTGGCAGCCAGGCTCCCTGGGTCTGCCCGTGCTGGGCAGCAGTGCTTCGAGGCCCCGCTGCTTCAGGGAGGTACCTCCGCAGGGGTTTGTCTCGGGAGGAGAGGAGCTAGGACACGCTGGCCTCCGTGGCCGTGTAACCCTCCCGCTCTGTCTGCTTTCAGAGCTGCCATGCCGCCGTGGAAGCAGAGCTTCATCCGAAGCAGAGAAGTCCTTGCCAAGGGCCGCCCCTTACCCCGCTCCCGTGGATCCATTACCCCCC
>NW_009259422.1:191778-192405 GCF_000687185.1 Egretta garzetta
GCTTCATCCGAAGCAGAGAAGTCCTTGCCAAGGGCCGCCCCTTACCCCGCTCCAGTGGATCCATTACCCCGCTCACCCCAGGCGAGGCCAGAACGCAAGTTGCCCTCACGCTTTCCCCTCTGTTAAATCCAGCAAGAGTCTCCTGGCTAATAAAGGTCAAGCTGAGCGAGGTTAAACTTTGTGCCCGAGGTATTTGAATCGCCCAGTCTCCTGGCCCACCACCAATGACTTTTCTGCCCTGCGGACATCTTCCAACACAGACCCAGGAACGGTTTCTGCTGGCTCCTCCGCACACCCGTGGCACGGAGCAGCCAGCTGCCTCCACCCCAGCTCCCGGCCACCCTGGCTGCTTTGAAGAACCCCCCTCTCGCCCGGCACGAAGGCTGGCCGTGGGTGCGTGAAGGCTGGCCGTGGGTGCCCGAACCCTGTGGGATGTGCAGTCCCCCGGGATGCACAGCCAAGGGTTTGCGGCGGAGCTGCAGGGCAGAAGCACCCATGGGCGTGGGGCTGGTTTCGTGCTCGCTTCCGTGGAGTGGGTGACCCAGGCATCCATCCCTCTTGCGCAAGGACGGGGCTGGGGTGCTGCCTCCAGCCCTCTGGTTTCACAGTCTCGCTCTGCGAGAACAC
>NW_009259422.1:193255-193599 GCF_000687185.1 Egretta garzetta
GAAGGGGCGGGAGGCCTCAGTGGCCAGGAAGGCGGCCGGCATATGAAATGAGCCCGTCCTCAGCAGGGTCTCATGTCCTCAAGGCCCAGGGCTCCCCATCTGCCCCAGTGCCCACGCATGCCAGGGCTCAGGGCACAGGCATGCCCTTCAGGGTGCGTGCCCCCTGGCACCAGCCCCCCGGAGAGCCCCGCAGACAGAGCCCCCGCAGCTCGGAGGGAGGAGATTAAGGGGAGCGAAAAGCCGCGTCTGGCTCCCTGCGCGGGGGGATCTCTGTCTCAGCACCAGATGGCATTAATAGCATTATTCTGCACGGCTTGCGGACACCCGCGTGCGCACGCACGCTC
>NW_009259422.1:194017-195040 GCF_000687185.1 Egretta garzetta
GAGGGTGCCCGTGGGACGAGCCCCAGCCCCGCCACCCTTTCCCTGCTCCCGCAGCCCCGCGGGTCAGCTGGGAGCTGCGGCCTCGGCAAGGAGGCGTTCGTCTTCTCCCCTGAACCAGGCAATCTTGGAGGATTTCTCTCACAGTCCCTTGAGCCATTAATCTCCTCAAAGTAAATCTTTTCTGTGACACAAAGTGGATTGGGTAAATAATACCATGGAGAACTGGGGTGTCCTTTTCTTCCAGGAAGATGTCCAGTTCCGAACAGCTTCCCCTTGCACTGGCTATTCCCTGTTGGCTTCGTCGCTCTCTGTACAGACAGGTACGAGGGAGAGGGGCTGGGGCTTGGCCAGCTCTTGTGCTTAATCCACGACTGAATGTGAGGAGATGGGGCACCGGGGCTTGCTGCACTGCTCCATCATCTCCACGATGCCAGGGACGCACTTGGCCCACGAGGAAACGTGAATGCAAAATGTCTCCTCATTAGTTAAAACAGGAGAGCAGCAAATGGTGACTAACGGAGCCAAAGAGGAACACTTGACGACGATGAGCAGAGATGGGGCCGGGCTGGCGGGGAGCCAGCCGCACGCCTCGTTCTCCCTTTGTTCTGCTCCCGAAAAGGCAGCGCATCCATCAACAGCAACATGTCTGCCAAAACAGCAGCGCTCCACCGTCTTAAATTATCCTCCCAACCAAAGTAAATAACATTTCAGCCCTCATTTCCATGTTGCACATGCCCCAGAGCAGTGGTTATTAGGAAAGAACTGCTCACACTAAGCCGGACGGCTGCCCCGGAGCGATGCTGTGTGAGCACAGCCCAGCAGCCCAGCTTCAGCGGGGCGAGCCCGGGGGGGGACGGGCTGGCTCCTCACAGCGGGTTTCGCAGTGGGCTGAAGCCGGGGAGCAAAGAAGGGTCCTTGTGAATCCAGCTCAGGTGTCTCAGGACCATCCCTTGGCCCTGCTAAAACTTTGCGGAGCCCTTGGTGGCTCCCAGGCTTGCCCTGGGAGCAGGCAAGGGCGCGGAT
>NW_009259422.1:195562-202241 GCF_000687185.1 Egretta garzetta
CCGGCGCGCGCAGCCGCTCGCTCCCCTCTGCCGCTGGGGAAACTGAGGCACGGAGCGGGGCTGTGATGTGCCCACAGGCAAGGTGGGGGCCTTTCCCCCCGGGCAGCACCCGCACTGGGCCAGCCTCGGGGGTGAGGGGCTGCTGCCCCTCGGCGAGGCTGAGGAGGGGCGCAGGGGGACAGGGCTGGCGTTGCTGCAGGGGAATGCCCGGCCCTTTAACACCCAGGTGCTCCAGCAGCTACCCCAGCTGCAGCTTGTTCTGCAATTACCCCCAAAGCCTTTTTCTTCCTCCCCCCTGAAGGCCATTGTTTTCTGTGTGGGGTTACTGGTGGGACTGGGCTGGTAAGGGTGGCCGTGCGGGGCTGGGGGCCACCATGCAGGGCAAAGCCTGTGCCTTGGGCCCTGCGGGGGTCGCGGTGGGCTGGCTCTGCTGGCCACAGAGGTGCTGTGAGGTTAAGTTCGTGGCTGCGTGGGAAGTGCTTTGCGGAAATCGGCTAGCGGCGGGTAAGTAGCCTTGTTGTTTTAATGACCGCTTCCTCCGGGGGATTTGTCTGGGAGGGCTGCTGGGGGCACGGGGCTGCTGGCCGGTGGGAGGCGAGGCGTGCCCTGGTCGCAGGGACAGCGGGGCGAGGGATGCTGCCCGCAGCACCGTGTGCCCCTCTGCAGCACCTCTTCCCTGGCACAGGGCAAAGCCTTGGCCTGCTGCTGACCCTGGTGACCGGGGGGGTGCCTCTTGGGACCCTCCTTTTGGCTGTTTTCCCTGGTGACCCCCTACGTGCTTGTACAGAGGGTGGTTTTGGGCATATTCATGGACAAACTGCCCTTCGGGGAAAGCCCTTGCTGTACCTGTTCTGTTATGGCAAGGTGCAGAGGGCCCCTGCTCCCCAAGGGGGGGGCCTGCTGCGGCTCAGAACTGCGCGTGGGCACGTGTTGCTGTAACGTGGAGTTGGGGCCGGGGAAGAATGCCTTGGTATGAGCTTTGCCTTTGAGCTAGCTGGGCTTGCTGCTGGCTCTGGCGGGTTGCTCGCTCCCTGTTAGCAGGTCGGTGGCCGCAGGGAGTGCGAGATGCGCCGCTCCCAGTGTGTTAGTGCTGGCCTCGCTTCCTGGGAGCCTCCTATGTGCTGCCAAAGTGGGGGTCAGGGCTGCCCAAATAATTAAGGTGATGATCTTCAGCCCTTCCTGATCGCAGCTGTACAAAGCACATGATGCCGTTCCAGCTAGCTGATGGGGTGGATGTTAGCAGGATAGCAGCTTTCTGGGCTGAACGCTCGCGCAGAGGCAGTGCACAAATGCTTCCTGCGCATATTCAGATGCAGGAGCTGCGGGAGGGCTGATGTCCCAAAGCGGTGGCTGCTGGGCAGGAGCCAAGTCCCAGGTGTGGACTCGTAGGAGCCAGCTCTGGGGAGTGCCCAGCTGCCTGCCCTCTGCTGCCAGACCCGCACCCATGTCTGCGCTCAGGAGGCTGAGAAATGGCCTGGGCTGAACAATCAATGGAGGAGCAAATGGGGCCATAATGGACAGCACTGGCAGCTGAAGGACTCGCTGTGGCTCCCCGGGCATGACCCGGGGCTGGTCATTCACCCTGCCAGCTTTTAGCTGTAGTCTCTTCTTCTGATGCCTCCCCTCTGGCCGGCAGATGCCCTCCTGTCCTGGAGGAAGGAGGTTTTGGCAGGGGAAGGTTAGGGCTCTCGGTAGGGGCTGATTCTCCAAGCGAGGGATGGCGAGGAAACTCACTGAGATGCTGAGCAGCCAAGGGAGCTAAAAATGAACGGGTGAGTAGCATTTACTCCCCCTGCACATGTGCCTTGAACAGAGATCTGCGAGGCCCTGTGCCAGCGAGTGTCCCACCAGCCCCCGCACCCCCGTTTCATTCACTCCTGAGCGTAGGAGGGTAGAAACTGCACCCGAGTCCAACACGTTGCGTGCCGGAGAGCAAAATGCTGTAGCAGTTTTTGTGGCTGGAAGATCCCTGTTAGCAGGCTGGCCGGTGCTGCCATCCTGCAGCAGCCGCCGGGGAGGGAAGGGGGCAGATGCCTGGCATTCGGCTGGGACTCCCTGGAGCCTGGGATTTGCTTGTTGCCTTGTGTATGGGCCTGAATACCAATTTCCTTGCTGAGTATCAGCTAACATCTGTATAGGGATGTAGGTGGCGATGGAAACGCACCTCGATTCCTAGAGGGATGCGTGGGCACCGGCTGGGCACCAGCTGCTGCTTCATCGCCTCTCGGGACGCTGATGGCACGGCCAGGGGTGCGAGCGAGCCAGCAGCGAGCGGCGTGGGGCTGGGGAGGAGCACGTTGCACACGTGGGAGGGCTGTGTGCTGGGGACACCCACGCACCGTGACAGAGCTGCTGAGGTGGCCTGGGAACCGGCTGAGCAGGGGGTGGCGGTGACGGAGCTATGGAGCTTGGTGGCACGGAGGAAGGGGAAGCTCAGCCTCGGAGAGGAGGAGGAGGAGGAGGCAAGGCCGTGGTGTGTCAGACCCGCACAGCACGGGGTTTGCTCCCGCCTCTGCTGTTGGCTTGTCGGCCCCGAGGCATGTGCATGGCTTGGGTGGCAGCTGGCCTTGTCACCGCTAACATGAGGGTGTCTCGGGTGTGGGTGGCCCGGGGTAGGGAGGGAAGGGGGATGTGGAGTGGGTGTGTGGGAGCCTTAGCCCTGCCAGCTTCTCTGTCTCTTTTGGCTGTGTCCCTCCTCTGTGAAATGGGAATCGCTCGCCCACGCTGTGCGAGTGCCACCTCGGCAACGTGGGTGAGCTCTGGCTCTTCCAAGGGACTCCCAAGTATGAAGAATCGCAGTCAACTGGTGCGGGTTGAAAATGGCCAAGGAGCTGTTGTTTTTCTAATGTTTTTTTTACTGGGTGACAACAGCTAGGTTTTCAACTAAACCTAACTAGTGCTTTTTAAAAGATCAGTACATAATGTTTTTCCTACTCCTAGTTTTGTTTGAGATCGTAACGCTTCACTCTTTCTTTCCCTTTATTTTCCCATGAATTGGGATTGGAAAGGCTGTTTTGGAAAGCAAAGCAAGCCTGCTATAATCACTTCAAGGCAAGACGTTCTGAGCTGCTCTAATGGCCCAGACAAATTGGCTTTGGTGCGACTAAGTCTTGGGGAGTAGGATCCTAGGCTTGAATTAAGCCTTAGGTAAATATACCCCAAAGTGAAGCGTTAACTAGGATGGATTTGTTATTTGCTGGCTAGAATGTGTAATGAAGTCTGCTAGGCCCCATCTTGCTTCTGTCCCCTGTCACAGGAGCAGCACGGGTGTCACAAAACCCCGATTTCTGTCCTTGGGCTGCTCGGAAGCATCCGGGAGGGCAAGTTGGGAGTGCTGCCAGCGGCAAGCCTCCGGTGGCCCGGCCGGGCTGCTGCGTGCCCAGCCTTGCGGGGTGGCTCTGGGGCCGGGACGCAGCTTACCCCAGGGAAAAGCCGCCTTTCTGCGGGCGAGTTGCCCGTTTCCCGTTCTGCGGGCGTTTTTAATTATGTTTCTGTAATAAATTACCTCTTTGCACATGACCCGATCCGTAGATGCGGTGGGGGAAGCGCCCACCTTTCGGGAAAACTGACCGCTCGGCGGATGTGAAATGGCATTTGCCCTAATTATCTCTTTTGACATTTGATAACAGCGAGGGGGGAATTTTAGGAAATGAGGAGAGCGAAAGCAAGCTGCCTCCTTCCGTGAGACTTCTCTTGCTGCCTGTTACATTACCCGTTCAGCTGAACGTTAATCCGATGAAAAATATTTGCCAAGGTTTAGCCGGGCATCCTGTCCGCTTGCGTGGGGATGATCAATTATTCCATCAGTGATTAATTATGGAATAGCTGCTTCATTCAAGCTGGAATAAAACCGTGTTTGGGAGCTTTACCCCAAATCGCTATTGTGTCCAGGGTCTGCTGAGCTGAACGTGCCAGCGTCTGCTTTGCTTACATTTGCATTTTTTACTGCGCTCAAAGGAAAAAACCAAACCCGAAAACAAATAACTGTTGAGGACACCACAATTCCTTCCCGCAGCAGTCGAAAGGAGAGCGAGCTGCGCTGGGTTTATCGCTTCTGCGTGTTGTCAGCCCCAGCCTCTTGGAAAAGGGATCTCTTCCCACAAAGCTGTCTCTTCAGAGGAGAGCAAATTAAAAGCCTCCATTAGCACAACTCCTCGTGGCCTCATTTTCTCTTTTTTTTTTTTTTTTTTTTAAGAAATAAAACCTATCTTCAGTGTGGAACGGTCTCGGTGATGGGAAGTGTTAAACGGTTCCAAAGAGAGGACAGCAATACAATGGAAGCTTCATTATAATAATAGGATTAAAAAAAATGAATTGTTGGATGCGTGATAAAGCTTTCAGATCCTTAATATTTCTGGGCGTCGAAGCACATCCCTTTACCCTGCTCCTGCCGTAGAGCAAGAGCGTGAGTAGAAACTGAAAGCGAATCAACGTTTGATCCGGGGGACCGCTGAAGTTTAGAAATCCCTCGATGGGCTGTAGCTGCTTATTTCTCCCCCACTTAGAAAATGAACACAAATAGGTGGCTGGCAAGCAAGCAGGGAGCCGAGCCGAAAGACGGTCTGGCAGCGTGAGCCAGAGCAGCCAGGCAGAGGAGGAGGAGGGGAGGTGAGTGGTGTGATGAAGAGCACACTGGTCAAAACTGAGGCTTGGGGCTGGGAAAGCTTCTCCCTGCGTGTTCTTGCTGGATCTCTCCGCCGCCTGATTTATATTGGCATTATATCTACATTACGTTCCTGTATTGGGTGCAGTGAACTATGCAGCTTGCGTTTTTTAATCTCTCCCCATCTCGGCCCCCCAGTGTGGCACAGCACTCGTTTGTCTCTGAAATGAAACATGGAAACCTCATTAAATGCGCGGAGGAGAAGCCTGCAGTGCTGAACTCCTCGCCGTGCCCGGTGTTTGTTTATCCTGTGGACAGCCAAAATTTCCCGGCACAAGGAGCCACGATGGCGACTTGCCCAGAGCCCTTACCTGCACCTGGCGCGGGCTTAGGGCTGCTCCTGCCTTTGGATGAGAAAATCCATCCCGGCAGCCCTAATCTTTCCTGGTGCATTTGTTCTCTGGAGGAATAGGCTGTGCCAGGGATGCGCTATCGAGCAGCCCTTCCCGGAGACGGGGGCAGCTTGGGAGCTGTCGGCTTAGCTTTGGGCAGCCGTGGCGCAGGGTGCCCTTCTGCCACCGTGTTCCGGTTTCTGCCCAGATGGCCCCGAGGCAGAGGGGTGGGGAGCGCCCCGTCTGCCTTTGAAGCGAGCCGAGTGCGAGGATGAAACTGGAAGCGTCTCTTTGTGGCAGGAATTCTTCTGACATGGCAGCACACGAGGTCTGGGCTGTGCCTTGGATAACGTGAAGTCATCTCACGCCCAGATAGGTGCACCTTCCTAGGAGGGCACGAAGGAGGAAGGCGCTCGGTCATTGCAGTCGTTGCGCCGCGTGCTTTACTGGGAGGCTTATGCAGCGGCAGCTTTGGGTGCAGCGTGTTTCTTTTCTCTGAAATCTAGATTATAGCCAGCTACATATTTTTACATAATCATCATTTGGTGAGTTACCCTTCCCCTGCTTGTAGATCCTTAAGAAATAAACCCCACCACGTACAATCTGCATGTTGCTGCCATCATCTGCCAAGCAGAGCTGTACCAAATATTTCGGAAATCCGTTTCCCAACTCTTGCTAACGCTTGCTGCCTGCCCCAGCTGCTGCCTCTTGGAAAGGGCTGTGTCAGCTCCTCGCGGCGAGAGAAGGGAGCAGGCACAACTTAGAGGGGGAAAAGGAGAAGGCGAGCGAGGTTTCAGAGCTTGCTCCGTTGATCTGTTCCCCTCGTTTCTCGTACCTGTCGCCCGCGTGGTGGAAATCCTCGTCTCCTCCTCGTAGAGCCAGGCTGCGGTGTGCCGGGCGGCACGGGCTGGCGGCTCCGGAGAAAGCCTGGCAGCAGGCGTGCGTGGCCTCTGGTGCATCCCCTCTCCCACCCCTCGTACCTCTTGGCTCGGCCCCGGTCTCCCCGGGGGGGGAACCTTGCTGTCACCCCGGCTCGATAATGTCACCAGATGCCCCCCTTGGGACTTGGCTGCAGCTCCTCAGGCTTTGTGCTCGGCGTGGCTGTGGATGGGGAGGAGAGGCTGCTGCCTGCGGTCCCTGGGCTCGCTCCTCACCCCCCCGCAGCAGAGGGCTCCCACGGGGAGCTCAGACTGGCTGGGGGGCTCGCTTGGGAGGTGGTGCGGAGCTGGGGGACAGCCGGCTCAGGGTCAGCCCCCTGTGTGGATGGGGTGGTGAGACTGGTACCTCCAGCAGGTTGATGTGGGAGGTTCAGGGCCCAGGCAAATCAGCGGGGATTGCTCCCCCCCTGCTCCCCCCCCCCCAGGCAAGGGTTACCGCCTGAGCCTGGGTGCTGTCGTAATAGCTGGAGGTGGCTCAGGCCTTCCTTTCCATGCGGATGCACTAAGGAGCAGGCAGACTGTACTCCAAGTGTGTTTGAGCGGTGCCCTCACCCATGGAAGACCGGGGGCAGCGTTCTCCTTGGCTCCCTCTTGGGTTGGTGGTGACGGCGGCTGCGTGCCGGGGACGACCGCGGTGCTCCGGCCGGAGGGACTGCGCTGCAAGGGGGGGGCGAGATGCAGTGCCAGGGCAGGGAAGGTGCTGTGGCAGGGGCTTGGAATCGACCCTCCGCTGGTTGGGCTGCGCT
>NW_009259422.1:202286-202993 GCF_000687185.1 Egretta garzetta
TGGCAGGGTGCGTGCCCCTCTTGTACGCTGCTTGGCAGGGTACCAGCCTCGTGCTTCTCGCCTCTTCGCTGCCGCTCCTCTTGCCGTCCCTTCCCTGATGCTCGGAGATGTCGCTTCTCGCTCTGCCAGCTCCAAGGTCGCTCCCTTCGTTAGGAGAAAGGCTATTAAGTGTCGTGAAGATGAGGGCTTGAAGGAAGCTCATGCCAGGGAAGGCCAAAGACTGCTCCAGCATTACAAATGTGCAGGCAGTGCGCAACGGAATTACTGTCGTATCTTAAGGCAGTAGAGAGGAAAGATTAGGACTTGCCACCTACCTGTAATTCCCACCCTGCAACGTGTGCCAAGCTTTGCTTCACTTTCTCCTTGAACAGGGCAGGTGTCAAACACCCTTAATGAGGATAATAAATGAGCGGTGAGGTGGTGATTAGCCTGCTGTTCTTCACAGCATCCCTGCAGCCCGTTGCAGCTGATGGCTGGAGAAGCCCCAGAGGCTCCCACAGTCCCTTTGCTGGCCTGCGGGTGGGCTTTCTGCCGCGCTGGTGCCTTGCCGGCCTCTCGCCTGGCCTCCGAGCAAGGCTGGGGTGGGCGCCGGGGCGGTCAGGCCACCGAGGCCCAGAGGGAGGGGTGGGGAAAGGTGCTGCCGGTGGGGTAAGGTGACCTCGAGGCCAGTGCCTGCCTTTTCTGAGGTGCTGCAAAACCTCCTTTGG
>NW_009259422.1:204063-204327 GCF_000687185.1 Egretta garzetta
TTCCCTGGAGATATCCACCCCCCGCCGGGACGCTGTCCTGTGCCCCCTGCTCTGGGTGAGCCTGCTTGAGCAGCAGGGGGGACTGGGTGAGCTCCTGAGGTCCCTTCCAGCCCTTGCGATTCTGTGATTCTGCTTAGCCTTGAGAAGCTTGCTGGGCTCGGGTGGGCACGGGGCTGGCTGTGCGGGGTCCTGAGCAAGTCTCTTGCTGGTGCAGATGTGCGTGGATTGGGGGCAGGAGCAGCTTCTTTGCTCAGGAGCAGCAGC
>NW_009259422.1:204802-205452 GCF_000687185.1 Egretta garzetta
TGGAAAAGCCCCAGAGGCTCCCACAGTCCCTTTGCTGGCCTGCGGGTGGGCTTTCTGCCGCGCTGGTGCCTTGCCGGCCTCTCGCCTGGCCTCCGAGCAAAGGCTGGGGTGGCGCCGGGGCGGTCAGGCCACCGAGGCCCAGAGGGAGGTGTGGGGAAAGGTGCTGCCGGTGGGGTAAGGTGACCTCGAGGCCAGTGCCTGCCTTTTCCGAGGTGCTGCAAAACCTCCTTTGGAATGCCAGCAGCATACTCAAGCATCCAGCAGCCTCTCCTTTGTAAAGAAGTGCTCAGGCAGTCGTGGACCTCTGCCACCCCTTGAGGAATGGCATCAGCCCAGGCTGGATTGCCTGTGCCCAGAGGACTGCCTGTACGCCCTCAAAACACACCTCCTTTAGCCTTTTCCCATCTCCGTCGGGTTTCCACCCCGTTACTGATGTGCAAAGACCTTGCAGTGGTGCCCAGCGCCAGGACAAGGGGCCATGGGCACAAACTGAAGCAGAAGAGGTTTCAGTTGAATATGAGGAAAAATTCTTTACTCTGAGGGTGATGGAGCACTGGAACAGACTGCCCAGGGGGGCTGTGGAGTCTCCTTCTCTGGAGATATTCAAAGCCCTCCTGGATGAAATCCTGCGCAACATGCTCCAGGAGAAC
>NW_009259422.1:205606-207893 GCF_000687185.1 Egretta garzetta
GGTGCAGGTGTGCGGGGATTGGGGGCAGGAGCAGCTTCTTGGCTCAGGAGCAGCGGCTCTGACGGCTGGCACAAGCTGGTCGCTGCCTGAGGCCAGCCCGAAAGCCCCTGGGTGGGAAAGGACGGGCTCTTCCCTGGGAGCTTTGGGGGAGAGGAAGGGTTGCGTTGCTGGGTGCTCGCCCGGGGGGCGATGGCGTTTCTGCGCTGACACGGGCTGAGGTTTCAGGCTCCGCCACCCCTTGTGCGGGGCTCGCACCCACGGCTCGGCTGCCTCTTCCAGAGCGACACGGCTTGGTGACCGCCCCGGGGGTCAGTTTGTGGCGGCTCTGCCTTACCCCTCGTTAGAGCAAACGAGTGCTTTCTCCACGGCACCGCACTTTGCGGCGCTGAGGTTGGCGTGCTGCTGAAGGGACTGGAGTTTGGAAAGTCCGTCGATCGAGACGGGTAAATATTCCTAAGGGATGATAGCAAAATGACTCGCTTCTCCCAGCTCAGACAGAGATATTAATATTTCAATACCTCTAGGTTGTAATTTACTACAATTTAAGAAGATTGCACTCTGATAACTTAAAATACCTGCCTTTCAGGGCGAGCTAGACAGCGTCCGGCTACGTGCTGGGCTTTGTGTAGCTTCCAGCTACCGCGGGCTGGGTCTCCGGGGCCGGTGCCGCGCGCCTGCGCCGCTGCGTTTTCCCCAGCAGAAACCGTTCCGTCGCGGCTCCTCCAGGCTCCGCTCGCCGGGCTCCTGTGAATTAATGCCCTCGGTATTTAGGTTAGGGTCAGCACATCTGACCAGATGTGAGCAGTGATTTCTGGTTTAAAAATATTGCAGTGCTATTTCTAAATTTTTAATCTCTCTCGGTGATTTGGAGACAGTTTTATGAAACGTGGAATTAGGATGGTGCTCAATGCTAAATGGTAAAGGAGATTATGTGGGTTTAACTCTATGCGTCTGTCACATAACTATTGCCAATCCCATAACTTCCATTTTCTATTAAAAATCCGTCTCCCCCTTTGACCTGAAAAAGCTTTACGGGTAATCTGAATTTCTCTGTTTATGAGGTATTTTTCCACTCTTTGCCCGTCCTTCTCTAAACCTTCCTGGGCACTGCCTGGGAAGAAAATACTTCCCTGTCAGACTGTGGCTTCTCTCCAATCTTTGTTTCGGCAGGAGCCTCCTCGAGCCGGGGTCTGGGGTGGAGATGCTGGGGTGTCTGGGATCCCGCGTGGGTGCCGGGGCGCTGAGCACAGCGGGATGTTCCTGCTCCGAAGCCGGCAGCCTTGCGCGCCGCATGCCCTGGCTCCAGCCATCTTCTGCTTTGCTCGGGCGACAGGCGCTGCCGCAAATAGCACGCTGCTGCTCGCACGCGCTTTGTTTTCCTTCCTCTGCCTGCAGACGCGCGTTCTTCTCTTCGGTGTGTTCGGGAGAAGCGCCCCGCCGTTCTGATGAAGGGAAGTGCTGATTCACGACGACAAACCAGCCCGGAGGTGTCACAAAATGACATCTGCGGGGCCGTGCGGTGGCCCCGTAGCTCCGCAAAGCCCAGCGTTGCTGCGCGGGAGGCTCGGCTGGAGCGCTGTGCTCCTCCGGTCCATCCTTCTTCTGGCGCTTGTCAGCGAGGGTGGAAAAAAATAAATGGCTTTGTCTACTTCTACCTGTGCACGGATGCAGGGAGCTGCGTGCGCTGGTGTGGGGGAGATAAGGAGGTGCTTTATTGACCCATAAACCTGTCGTCTCGTGTGCGGTGGCGGCGCTGGACCTTGCCTGGTCAGCTAACCCGTTACATGGGTGGGCTTGCTGGGCAGCTCCTGGCTGTGCAGCGCCCCTGCTGTGGGACAGTAGGGTCCCGAGGGGGCGAGGGAGGGAACTTGTCATCTCAGGTGGCGATTCGGTGCAGGGGCACGGAGCGCCAGAACCAGCTGCTCTCGCCTCTGGTTTCCTGGGTGCTGAAAGAGGCGCGGGGTTCTCCATCCAGCTGGGAGAAGGATGGAGAGGACTCCGCTCTGGGAAAGGGTCAGGTGTTTTGGGATTTCCCATCTTGACCTGGTCGAGGATGCTCACAGCCGCTTGACGGGGAGATGCAAGTGGCTGTGGTAGGGGCCGGGCTATCTGTACGGATGAGGCTTTCCTTCTCCCCCCTGCTCCTGTCCCCTCCTCCCCAAGTTAAGAAATCGAGGTCACGGAGGGTCCCCCGTGACTCGTTTTGAACCGGCGGTGTGGTAGTGATCTGCTTATTGGCTCTGCGGCACCACGAGCGGTGTTCTCAGCCAGAGCTATTAATACACCC
>NW_009259422.1:207954-208478 GCF_000687185.1 Egretta garzetta
GATCCAAGTGACTGGGGGCCTCCTCATCCTTATTTATAGGCAATCTTGCTTGCTTTGGTGGAGAAGGGGGAGCTCATGGTCCTGGAGAGTGGGAAGGAGAGACCGGAGGAGTTGGGTGAAGAGGTCCCTTCCCTCATTTTGGGGAAGGGAAGCGCTTTTCTGCAGCGCTCGCCGTGCCCTGCAAAGCTGCTCCCGGGCATCGCGGCGGCTGCAAGCTCTGCCCCGGACTTTGCCCTTGAAGGCTGCGTCTCTCGGTCTTTGGGTGCTGCCGGAGCGGCTGGTGCCAGGCTGCAGCTCGGGCTTTGGGCAGGGGGGCACTGGGCTTCCCCTCCTCTGACTCTGGGAGCGGGGAGTAGCACTCAGCCTAGTTTTCCTGCCCCAATCTGAGGGGCTGCAGCTTTTGGAGGCAGTGGTAGGGTAGCGTGAAAGATGTCTGCCCTGCTTGGGGGAGGCTTGCGCTGGATGTGTTGGCGTGGCCGATGGGTGTCTGTGGCTGCAGGCTGGCTGGGGCTGTGCTGGGGGTG
>NW_009259422.1:208513-209355 GCF_000687185.1 Egretta garzetta
CCACCTATGTGTGTACGGCCCCCGAGGGAAGCCTCGGGGTGTGGGGGGGGAATACCCTGGGGACCCTTCCTCGCTCGCGCAGCCCCTGCTTGCCCTGGTCAGGTGCCTGTGGTCCCTGATCCGTGCTGCCAGCCAGAGCACTGGCCTGTGAAGGCGGCATTTACGCTTCCAGCCCATGCACCGATGCTCCGATGCTCCCCTGTTCCGCTCTGCCACGCGTGGGGGCCAGGGGCTGGGCAGCAGGGCAGCTGCGCTGGGGGGTGCTCCTGTGCGATGGGCGATTCCTGCAGTAACCCCCTGCCTTTGTGGCCTCTGCTTTCTCCACAGCACACGCTGAAGATGTTGGAACCAGCCTCTACTTTGTGAACGACTCTATCCAGCAGGTCACCTTCTCCAGCACAGTGGGGGTGGTGATCCCCTGCCCGGCAGCAGGGTCACCCAGCGCCGTCCTTCGGTGGTACCTGGCCACAGGCGACGACATCTACGATGTGCCCCACATCCGGCATGTCCATGCCAATGGGACTTTGCAGCTCTACCCCTTCTCGCCATCAGCCTTCAATAGCTTTATCCACGACAACGACTATTTCTGCACCGCGGAGAACTCGGCTGGCAAAATCAGGAGCCCAAACATCCGTGTTAAAGCAGGTAGGAGCTCTCTGTGGGCGTGGGGGTTTGGACGGGGTGCTGGATTTTCTCCGCTTTTCTTCGTGGCCTGCCGCTTGGCCTGTCGAGCGCACCTTGCTCGCCTCTATCTCCCTGGCACGGGCAGCGTGCCGGCGTCGGGATGGCAGCGCTGCTGTCCCACCTGTGGAACTGGGGTGTTTTGGATGGGGACAGGAGCA
>NW_009259422.1:209918-210864 GCF_000687185.1 Egretta garzetta
CCCGCCCGGGAGCAGAGCACAGAGCCAGGGGCGAGGGGATCGATGGATGCTGCACGGACGGAGGGCAGGGTGGTGGGGGGAGCAAGCCTGCCAGTACGTGTCTGCAAAGCGGCATCCTGCCCCAGCAAAGAGCCTGCTCTAACTGGGGCTGCTTCCTAACTGGGAGAGGGCTGGAGTGACCAGCAGGGAAGGGACGTGCAGCCTGGGGGTCCCCAGCAAGTTCCTGGAGGCCGTGGTGTGGCTGCAGCCTCGCAGCAGGAGAGGTCCTTTCCCTTTGAACTGGTATTGCTGCACCCAACTGTGCACGGGGGCTTTTCGTGGCTGCAGGAGGAGCCGGACCATGTCTGTCTGTGGTGGGGAGACCCCGCTGTGTCCCACAGCCCTCCTCAAGCCTGTCGGTTCCCGCTGTAGCATCCAGCACGCCAAGGCTTATTAAGCAAAAAAAGGAGGAATATGGCAAAGAGCTGATTCCAAAAGCCATTATAGTAAATTATTGACCAGGCTGAGGAGGGCTAATAGCCCAGGAATGGCTTCATTATGTAACCTATTAAAAGTGGGGCTAGCAGAGGGAACGCGACAGAAGTGACTACAGGGTTTTTCATTCTAATACCTTGTACTGCAGAGTAAATTGGTATTAACCCCCTTCCGCGGGGTGAATTATTTACCAACACTCTCGGGTTACCTATAAACCACAGCTCGGTGGAGGAGGGACCGCGGTAGCTGGGCTGTAGGAAACGCGGGTGTGCGGCATGGGCCTGTCGCCCTCCTCGTGCCGGGCTTCCCGCGGGGTGGCCGGGGCTGTGGCACCCTGGCTGGCTCCGTGCTGTGCCTGGGGCTGTGTCCTGGTTTTGGCTGGGATAGAGTTAATTTTCTTCATAGTAGCTAGCATAGTGCTGTGTTTTGGATTTAGTACCAGAAGAATGTTGATAACACACTGATGGTTTCA
>NW_009259422.1:211312-217652 GCF_000687185.1 Egretta garzetta
CTGTCCCCGGAGCCGGCGGGATTCGCAGGAGGCGTGAGTGCGGAGTGGGGACCCACCAGCAGGGCTCTGAGGGCCACCAGGATGGCTCCAGCTATGGCAGGGTGAAGTGCTTCGGCTTAATGCCGTTGGGAAATGGTTGTGAAATGTTCCACTGCTTCTGCTTCCTCCCGGTCGTCTTGCATCCCGGTCGTCTTGCATCCCGGTCGTCTTGCATCCCGGTCTCTCTCCAGCGCTCTGTGATGGCAATGCACCAAGTAAAGCCAACTAAAGTGGTGTAAAGAAAGCAAATAAATAAAACGCAGTTGGAAATGCAAGGAATTGGAAAAATTTCCGGATTGCGTTGGGAAAGCTGTTGGTGAGCGCATGGAGCAGATCTAGCCAAGGGGAAGTTTTAAGCGTACCAGTTGTGGCCATCCCTTACCCTCGGAATTATTCCCCATGGCAGCGAAAGAGCCGAATGGCTGCTGGTGCCGTTCAGGGCCAGGGCAGTGCCCGGCATGGGGCCAGGGCAGCCGCAGGGGCGAGCACAGTGCCCGAGGTCTGCTCCGGGCTGGGGGGGTCGCAATCGTGCAGGAGCCGGGCTGGATGCTCCTCCGGGTCCCCGCTGGCCTTTAAAGCCTGCGAATCAACCTCCCGCTCCGTGTGATTAAGGAGGCTTTTCCTAGCTAATCTGCTTTGGCGCTGGAGTCCCTTTCCGTGGTCGACTTCTCCCCGTGTCCTCGCGGCGCCGGCCCTCGTCCTCCCTTCCAGGGCACCGGGTGAATAACGGGAGCAAGCTGGAGGCCGCTCCGGACCCTCTTCCCTGCTTTCCCTGTGGGGGCAGCTGAGCTGCGGGCGGAGGGCAGCTGCTGCGGGTCCCTTTGCCAGGCAGCCGGTGCGCGGAGCCTGCCGGGATGCGTCCCCGAGCACCCCGGGGTGCACGCAATGTACCCCTGCTTCTGTCCTGACCTCTCGCAGCAGAGCAGGGTGCCCCAAAAGCCTGGGAAATCAGGGTGGCAATGCAGTCACCCTCTTGCCGCTTGCTTGTTTGAGAGAGGTGTACGATGCGTTGCCAGCGGGTGCTTTCCTCTCGGGGAACCCCCTTCCTTTTGGGGCTGCTAAGGCGTTCTGTCTTAGCAGGTTTGAGCCGCTTTTGTTCTGGCCGAGGGGTGTTGTCAAATGCTGAGGCGGGCGCGTGTCCGCCTCGCGATAGCGATGCCCAGGCGCCCGCGTCCTGCAGGGCTCAACGATTGTCACAGTAAGGAGGCGCCTGCGCCCGCCGCATTTTGTACTTGAACTGCGGGGCTTTGTGGTCTCTGCATGTCTTGCTGGGCATGGTGACATCTTTTTGTCTTTCTGAAGAGGTTGGGGGGATCCAGCTTACCTAGCGAGTGCTGCTGGGGGTTGCGGCACCAGGGAGCTGCTTGTCCCTGGTCCCAAAGGGATGCGCGTCTCCCTGAGGAACGGGGCATGTGGTGGGGACGGCTCAAGGCTCCCACTGGCGTGGCTTGGAAAATCGCCATCTGCTAACCTAAATATTCCTCCGGTGGGTTTAGGAGGGTGCCAGGCTCTGTCACAGGCTGTCTCTCCCAGCTGCCTCCCGCAGGGTTTTCGGCGTGCATCCAGTGGTGAAGCTTTCAGGGCGGGAGGTTGGACGTTACAGCTACAAAATGCCCTTGGTCTCTGTTCTGAAATCTGGGTGCTGCAAACCTCTGCCTTAGCAGCTTCGGTGGCCACGAAGCCAGCAGCTTGCCTTGGGGGCAAGCTGGGGTGACGCTGGGGACCACTGCAGGGTCCCAGCAGCGGGAGCTGGGCCCGGCATCCCCTCTGCACGCTGCCGAGCACCGGGCTGCGGTCTCCAAAGGAGAACCGCTTCCTTCCCCGGGAAGGGGGGCCAAGTGTTTTGGATGGGAGCAGTTTGTTGGTGGGTGGGTAGGCTGGGCTGGGAAACGTGGGATTAAAGCAAAAGGAAGTGTGTTTTCTTCCAGCACTGTCATGCTACCAACCATCTGCTTTTCTCCACAGTTTTCAGGGAACCGTACACCGTTCGGGTGGAGGACCAAAGGTCGATGCGTGGAAACGTGGCTGTTTTCAAGTGCCTCATCCCCTCTTCAGTGCAGGAATACGTTAGTGTTGTGTCCTGGGAGAAAGACACCGTTTCTATCATCCCAGGTAAGAGCGGAGCCGCTGTTCTCTTGGAAAATCTGACCTGCTTTGCCCTTGCTGTCGTGGAGGGTCGGTCCCTGGCTTGTCGTCCGTGCCCCTGCTGCCCCAGCAAAGGCTTTTATTGACGAGCATCTTGCGGCTTCGTACTGGGAAACGCTGGTGCTGTGAGCAGGCGCGTTGTGGTCTGGGTCTCCTTGGTGCCGTGGTCGGCCCTCTGTGTATCTCTGGGCTCAGGGACGTTGGGTGTAAGCGTGACCGCACGCGTGCCCCGTCCTGGCTTCTCCAGCGTGCCGGCCAGCCAGCTCGCTTCGGGCAGAGCCTGCCTGCGTCCCCAGTCCTGCGGTCAGAGCTGGTCTTCATGTTGTCAGGATGATGTACGAGCAAATATTGCAGCTTCTCTTGCAAGTTTTCACAGCCGTTTCGGCCACGGGGAGAGGAACTCGGTAGAAGTGGCATCGCACACCTCGTCCCCCTGCTGGCGCCTGGAAGCCGCTTGGCTTCCCTGTCCCGTGTGCGTGTCCTGCCCAGCGCTGATTTCGGTCTGTGCCCGTGGAGGGACAGCAGCACCCGCCTATCTTTGGGGACTTTGCGGCTCTGGGTGTTTTGCCCCTGGGTAGTTCCCCAGGATTTTTTGGCAGAGAGTCTTTGGAACCAGGGTCTTTCCCCAGCCGGTCCCCTGAGGAGCGGTGGCCAGAGCACCGATGGGACACGACCTACCAGGCAGCTCTGTGTGGCTCGCTGGCAGGGCAAGTGGGCAAATTGCTCCCCGAGCCGTGCCGGTGCTGCGGGCTCTGGCTCCTGGGCTCCTGCCTGGCTTCTCGCAGGCTTTGGAGCAGCACGGGGGCCGTGGGGGCAGGCGCTGGCTGCAGCGTGGGGCCAGCCCTGTGTACCGGGGTGACCCTTTGGCTCCCCCCTCGGAGCCGGTATTGATGGCAGCGCTGGCTGCCCTGCACAGCATGTGTAAGCTAGTAGTAAAGCAATCAATACTGCTTTCCCCCGGGGGATCCGGAGAGAATTAAAGGATTTTGCCCAAAGTGAGCGCTCTGCGCTTGATATTTGCTCACAGGTCAGCAAGTCCCGATGCTCCTCCAGGGCTCAGTGTTGCTACACGGGCAGTGCCGTGGGGAGCAGAGGCAGGAGCGGGGCGGGAGCCTGGTGCCTGCTGGGGCAGCCCCCACCACGCACGAGAGGCGATTTGCTCTAACCCCCCTTGCAGGGATGCTGCTTGTTGAAGGAGCTTGAGGAGCCAAGTGCTTCACCTGCAGGGGGGTGACAGGCTCTCCTGGGGGCTGTGGTGGCTCCTGGCAGTGGCCCGTGCCTCCTGGGCACAGCCACTCTGCTGACCCAGCACAGCCCACGGCAGGGCGGCAGAGGGAAGCGGCGCTTCGGGGGGGCTGGTGCTGGCGAGGGGTGGCCCCCGGGGCTGCGATGCATCAGCAGGGTCTGCCTGCAGCCCCCTACGTGGCAGGGGAGCCAGGCTGAATGATGGAGGGGTGAGCACGGGCACCCCTCCCGACAGAGGCTGCGCCCTGGCTGGCTCAGAGCCCGTCATGGTTTCCGGGGCTGGGAGCCAACTTGTCTTCCCGTGATCAGGACCCAGCCTGCGGAGCCTCCCCTCCCCAGTGCTGACCCCTTTCTGGCAGTCTCGGAGTGAAATACGAGGTGAAACTCCTTGCCTCGGGAATGCCGGCTTCCCCGGCCAGGCGTCCGGAGCGATGAGCCTGCACCCATCGGCAGCGCGCCTGCGTCCGCAGCAGCCTCCTGCCCAGAAAGGGAGATTCCTCCTTGGCAAATGGCCTTCTGGAGTGCGAGCTTCTGGCACTTCAGGGTGATTTGGTGTGCTGCAGGACTGCCCGTTCCGTGTGAGTAGGTGGGAGACCTCCAGGTGGTCCTGTTCAGAAGCATGCACAGGGAGGCTTGCCGGGAGGCCAGCTGGTGTTTGGAAAAGGCATGGCACCCTTCGGAAGGGTGCGGACTGGCACCGCGGCCGTGCCCGCTCCAGGGAACAGTTGTGTCTGCACGAATGCACGCTGGATTTCTGCGCTGCGGGCGGGACCGCGGGGTGGGTGGCACTGTGTCCTGGGGTGGTGACGCTCTGCCCTTGTCGCAGCCTTGTGCCACCAGACGTGTGGGGTCTGTCAGCAGGAGAACCTGCGCTCTGCGTTCCCCTGCTGGCTCTGGCAGCGCTTTCTGGAAAGGTGGTGGCTGCTCACACCGCTCGGGATTCCGCAGGGCGGAGCGGTGCCCGCGCCCCTCGTTTGCGGAGCGTGGCCGGTTTGCTCGGCAGCAAAGTTTGTCACCCAAGCATCCGTGCACTTGCGTGGTCTTAACCCGACTTGTTCCCGAGTTTGCTGTGGCAGTGGATTTTTTAATATGATGATTTAATTAGAGTGGAATGATTTTAACATTCTAAAGCAATAATTACCCTAAAGACAGAACATATAAATTGTGTTACAGTGCAGAGTCAACACAAGCAAACATGTTTTGCCATTGGATTACAAACATAGTATCTGCCTGAAGCTTATTTTTTTTATTGCTCTTATGTTAGAGCTCAAACTGGCTTTTTGCTGTTACCCAGACCACGGTCTTGTCTTGACCTCTGGTGAACCTCTGCTTCTTTCCTAATTCTGAGCGAGGATGATGAGGAGAGGAGGGGGGGTCCCTGCTGCTCCAAGTGAGTGGCGTGAAGGCTGGGACACGCTGGAACGCGGTGGGCTCTGAGCTGCGGGATGGAGCAGTTGCGCAGCCGCAGCACTGCTCTCCTCCAGCCAGCCTGCGGGAGGAGAAGGTGCGTGGCGGCACCGCAGCTCGCTCGGGAGCACTGCCGAGCCGGCTGCAAGGCACAGCCTTCTTGGTGAGCTTCAGTGTGCCAAAACTTGCTGCTTTTCCCAAAACTTCCCTCGAGTGCTTCCTGCGGAAGAGTCTGCACCTCCCCAAAGACTCTGCACCTCCCCGGCGGGTCTCGGTGCAGCAGGGGATAAACATCCTAATGCGCAGGAGAAGGAAAGATCCCCATCCCGATCTCTGTGGCAGAAAACTCTCTCTAAGTGACTGTTTTCAGAGTAAATGTCTGCTTTCTGTAGCATCCCTGCTCTTCCCCCCACCAAACTGAAATGTTTTGTAGCTCAGAACCAGGGGGGGAGCGAGCGTTTTCCCTGGGGCCGCTGTCCTTGCGAGCTCAGGGGGCTGGGTGCCCCTTCCGCGGGCTCTCTCGGGTTCTCTTCGTGCTTAATCAGGGTTGCAGGGCTCCCAACCTCTGCTGCTGGCCCTTCGAGCCGTGCCTTTTCAGCCTTGCTGTTCCGCTGATGGTTTGCTGGCGGGCGCGGGACCTCTGCGTGGCGGGCCGGCGTTGGCAGCGCCCACCGGAGGTGCTTTGGGGGCAGAGAGCCCCTCTGCAGAGCCATCTGCCTCACCGAGGAGGTGCCTGGGTGAAACCCTCCGTCCCGGGGGGGTCCTGCTGCTGGGGACAGGCTGGCGTGGTGGGATGCAGGCAGCGGCACCCTGCACACCACGGGGAGCCCCGGGCGCGTGGGGTGCACAGCTTGGGTTGCTGCTGCCCTTGCAGAGGGTGCCCCTGCCTCTTCTCCCTCGGCGTTCCCGGCACGTGCGTCTTTCCTCGGGAGCACCCGCTGGGTCCGGCTTGGAAGAGCTCCCCAAGCAGTTGCAGGGAAGCGCTCGGCGCCTGCATTGCCCTGCTGCGGCAGGGGGTTTTGGTGGCGAGTTGCGTTATTTGGTTAACTTGGCAACGCTGTAACTTACCCTGAAATCAAAGATAAATTCTTTATGGAAGGTTATCCCGCACATAAATCATCATTAGTGCAGCTCATTTTTGTTTAATGCCTACCTAACCGTGCTGTCGTCTAAAAATGTGTGTTTAGTGAAGTCAAGGGTTGCAGAGAAATTATAGGGTTTTCAAAAACCCATTTGCTTTGCTGGTGCTCACATCAAAATCAATCTTGCCTTTCGTTCCCGGCCTCGACGCACGCTTGCGGCACCACGCGCAGGACTGTGGCGTTTAACCCGGAATAAAGCAGCGGCGCTTCCAGAACCGGGGACTGCACAAGATTGCTCCTCGCACCCAGGCTGTGATTTCAAGCACTGTTGCTGATGATGAATCTTGATGTATATTGGAGGGGGGGAACAAGGGAGGAGGGTGGGAGGGCTGCAGCTGAGCAAAATGTTTTACAGCCCCCCC
>NW_009259422.1:217677-218051 GCF_000687185.1 Egretta garzetta
TCCTGCTGCAAACGGGTTTAAGAACTCAACGTGGTAAACACCTTTTTTTTTTTTTTTTTTTTTTTTTTAAAGCGCTATCACTAGGCTGAGCCTTGCAGGCACGTGTGTGGTTTGGATTTGTCTTGGAGGAACTGTGTTGCGCATGCGGCTGAAGCTGCTTTAGTCACCGTGCTGTGGTGGTGGCACAGCGATGGAAACTCATGGCGCTGGCTGGTGGCGCCGCGCGGCTGTGACCCGATGCCAGCAGTCCCGGATTCTGTCCGATTCTGTGCGTCCTGCAGCCCGGGGCACGTGGTGGCCGTGCCAGCGTGGACCCAACGGGTGCGGGTGCTCCTGGCGCCTGTGTCCAGCCGCGGCTTGCCAAAAGCAGGGGG
>NW_009259422.1:218298-219595 GCF_000687185.1 Egretta garzetta
GGGGGGGGGGGGCCCTCCGTGGTGTCCCTGGGGAACAACAGCGGTGTCCTCAGGGGGGTAATGGCATCACATCAGCCACGGGGGAGAGCTGATGGCGTTTGCCGTCCTGCCTTGCCTAGCCTGTTGGTAGCCCGGGACTCGCGAGGGCAGCGCGGAAGGGCCATGGCTTGGAGGCAGTGGGCATTGCCGGCCTGCAAGCCCGGAGCTGAGCTGCTATTTGATGCTTCGGCGTCATGTACTTGATAGATGGTATTGGGGAAAAAAATCTCAGTACAGCACTTCCCAAGGTAGAGACCTTTCTAAGGATGCTGCTCTTCTCAGCAACCCTAATTCGTGTCCTTTGAGGGACTTGGACGTACTTCGTTAGTCACTGGATAGCCACAACATCCTTTCTCTGGAAAGCAAGATGTAAAGCTTGCCAGAAGGATGGAACTGAAAAAACCATGAGTTCTCTGAAATTTTAGATCTGTTCCTGACTGACCAGTAGCCTTTTAGGAGTTTCCAAAATATCTGAGCTAATCCGTTTGCAGTGGCTCAGGTGTGAGCTTAATTTGGCCGGAGTAGCCTTTTCTGTCCCATCCTCTGCAGTGCCCAGGGCTGTTTACGGGATTCTTAAACTCATCCCAGCCCCGTTTAGGGATGTGGGAAATCAAACTGCAGCAGCTTTGTCATGGTTCAACGTGGCCGTCGACCCCGAAGATGTATGCTGTCCTCCGCTGTACCTGGCAGCGTCCACCGCCCGCTACGTTCCTCTCTGAAGGATCGGAAGCGTTAACTGCACACCAGTTCCCTCTCAAGACGTGGTGAGCCTAGGGCTGCAGCGTCCGGCCACGGCAGTGAAACACCCGGCGAGGAGCTATGGGTGCAGCATTCCCTCCCCGCCGGGGTGCTGCGTGCCGAGGGGCACGGAGCGCGGGGCCGAGGAGCCAGGACCTGGATAATTCAGCATTGTCCTCGCGTCAGTAGGCTCGTTCTGGGTGACATCCATCTCCTGTTACTGGAGAAGAGCTGGGACAGAACGAACACGGCGAGGTGAAAGGCAGTCCTTGTGTACGTGTTTGTCTTCGCTGAGACGGTTTAGGGGACAGGAGATAAGTTACTGAGGATGGCTTTTTTACTTGGTTTTGCTTGACTGGGGAATAACCCCGGCTGGTTTAAAGTGAGGTGCCTGGGAGCAAGCAGCCTGCGGGTCGGAGCCTGTCGGGCACGAGGCCACCCTGCTGCCCCGTCCTGGGTGTCCTCTGCGGTGGAGCACGGGGCTGGTGGCTTCCCCCGGGACAGGAGGGGGGCTGAGCTG
>NW_009259422.1:220442-226085 GCF_000687185.1 Egretta garzetta
GGGCTCCCCCCGGGCCAGGAGGGAGCCGGAGCTGCTGCCCCCTTCTGCCCTGCTCCCTCCTGGCCTGTGCACGGAGCGATCGGCACAGGCAGCTCCGGGATGAAAGCTGTCACCGTCGGGCAGGAGGCTGGCGAAGAATTGGCCTTTTCAATTAGATTTTGTAGCTTCTGCCCGGGACGGGCGGGCTCGCAGTGTGGAGCGGGCTGATGTGATTCGAACGAGCGTCGCCCTGCCCTAGCCTGTCTGGGGGTGCTGCAAAACCTTTTCCCCCCGTCGATCCCGAGATCTCCAAAGGTGTCCTGGCTTCTCCCCCACCCCTTGCCACCCTCTCCGGCTGCGACATGTGCCCAGACCTGTTACAGAGGGAAGTAGCTCCAGGCGTTATTCTCACCAAGTGGGGTGAGATTCTGTCTGAAATCATTTCATCCTTCCCCAGAGACTTGGCGTGAATTTTATCTAATCGCCATGGCAACAGATAAAAAAAGGTGTGAGCACATCTCCTTTTGCTGTGATAATTCAGATTTATATATTCAGATCAGATTGGAGTTAGAGATTTTAAAAGGAGCAGATGCAGCAGAAGGTGTGACTGCAAATAATGTGGCAAGAACGTTTGATGATCCTGCCCTTTAAGAGGGGAGAGAGCTTTCCTGCAGGTTTTTTTGGAATATAATTATTCCATCAAATCCACTTTAACAAGGACTCATTATAGCCCCGATAATGCGGAGTCACGTTGGAGACAATCTCGCACGCGCACCAAAAGCAGGGACCACGATGAGTAAATAAAATGCCTGGGGATGGCGAGGAGCTCTGCCTGTCCGGACAGTCGGCGCTCTGGGTGTGCTGCAAGGCTGGTCGTGGTCCTCGCCTTCCCGCCGGGTGGGCAGCCTTCGCTCAGCTCCTCTCCCACGTGCCGAGGACTTCCTTGGGGCCATAGCAAGTCAGCAGCAGAGCTGAGCCCTGCCTTGTGTCCCGCTCTCAGCGCTGGGTTGAATGCACCCCTCCTGCCAGAGGGATCGCAGCTGGGAGCCCAGCCTCGCCCGTGCAGCAGATCGCGACGGAAGCGTTGCCGGAGCCTGCCTGCGCTCGGGCTGTCCCGCGCCGACGCCGTTTGCTGCCTGCGCTGTGCGGTCGCAGCTTCCGCGGGAGAGATCGGAGCGAGGAAGTCCTGGACAGCTTTCTCTGCAGGGTAGAGAAGAGAGGATGCGGCGGGGTTTGGAGCAGGAAAGGTGCTGTTGATGAGTGCTTGGCATCCCGGTCCCACGTGATGTCCTTGCCCCCGCTCCAAGCCCTGCGAGATGATGGAGCAGGAGCCAAAGACGGCACGACAAGCTCCAAGGCATGAAATACGGAGGAGCAGCCGCTCTTGGAGCTGCCATCCATTTGTGTACCTGTAAGCGTAAATCTTGGGCCACCCCGAGGAGCAGTTGTGCCATAGGCGAGGGAGAAACGGCGCGTCAAGGGTGGGAGGGGAGGGATGGATGGATGGCTGAGGGTTGGGAGCAGAGGCAGGAGGGCTGTAAATCTCTGCCTGATGCCTAACCCAGACCTACTGAGAGATTAGTTTCCTACCTTGCGCTGCTGGCTCTGTATCTGCCCGAGCTGCCGAGGGCTTGGGATCCAGGTTGAGCTCCCCAGTGGTGGCGGTGAGTTGGGTGATGAGCACCAGGAAGGCCTCACTGCATCCCTGCGGGACATGGGTGCTGAGCTCAGCACCCTCACCGTCCCAGCCGAGGAGGGGAACGCGCCCAGACCCCCAGGAAGCCCAAGGGCGAAGGGTGGTGAGCGTCTGCTGCGTGCTCCGCTCGCTCCTTTGCAGGGGAGCTACCCGGGCAGGAGGATGCCTTTTTGGGGACAACCACCGTGATCCCAGCTGGGCACAAACCTTCAACAATGATACTGGCGTGAGGATTGAGATGATTTATGTGAGAGAAGTTACTGGAGTGCAGCGAGCAGGAGGAGGAAGAGATGAGCGGGAGGAGACGCATGGAGGAACGCTCAGCAGGACGTGTTGCGTGGATGTCCCCCGGTCCCAGGGTGACTCTGTGTGCCGGGGTAGTTGTTCCAGTTACACTCTGAATTGCAAATTGCGGTTTTGCAGGAAATTGCAAAGAAGTTAAGAACAAGAGGGAAGTCCTCTGGAGCACCCCTCCAGTGGCACGCAGGGAAGGGGAGCGACCTGGGCAGGAGGGGTTCGGGGGTGCTGAGTAACCTCCCGTGGTGACACACGTTCTCCACCTTAGGAGTTGGCTGGGCTTGCTTGGAGGAGCTCAGAGACCCTTGGACCGTGCGCTGCGTGTCCTGGCGAGAGGCTTCTCTGCTGAGAAACCAGCCCATGGAAAAGGTTACGGAGCCCAGCTCGCAGCAGAGCCGAGCCGCAGAACGAAATCTGGTGCTACGCGTGCCTTCTGCACCTTGCTGAACCCGCTGCTGCTCCTCGCTGCCCGCGCAGCTGAGCTTGGGCGATACGCGTCCTCGCTGGATTACGAGGGCTGCGGTCCTGTCTCCCTGTCCAGAAGGCGTTTGCTAAATGGTGATGCTTTTGTGCATTTTCAAGACCCTCCTGCCCAAGGAGAGCTGGAAGCCTTTGGGGTGTGAGTCCCCACGAGGCACGGGAGCAGCTCGAGCAAACACTGTGATGGCTGTGTGCCAGGGGGGTGCCTGCCCCGTGCGAGGGGTGCTGCGGCGGGGGTGCTCCTACCGGGGCCGTAGCCCATGCCCAGCCATGGGCCACCCTGCCCAAGGGACCCTCGGGAGCCACCCCTGGGCCTGGAGCATCCCCCAGGGCTGCTGCCAGCGCCGTGGGCTTGGGAAGCATCAGAATCCCTTTGAAAATGCCCCGGCCGGCTCTGACTAAGGGGTGTGGAGGGAGGGGGTTCGCTTCACCACCTTCTGCTGGCGTGTTCAGGTTCTCCACCCTGCCCGAGTCTTTTTCCTTTTATGCCTTCTGTTTTATCGTCACCCGGTGGAGCGAAGGCAGTGCCGGCTCTGGTCCTGCTGCCCCCAGCTCTCCCCGGGGAGCTGCGCCCGCTGGGGCGGCGCGGCAGTAATCGCTACAGCAAAGCCAAGTGATGTGAAAACTGCACGGGTCAAAACTTCGTCTCCAACCGCATGTTTTGATGAGCTTGAGCCACCGGCCCCCGGGGCCTGGTGCTGGGCGGTAGGCACCAGCGCCGCGTGTAGCAGAGCTGAAGTCATCACCGCTTCGCGCCATCACCGCTGATGTGCCCACTGGTGAGGCTCGCGTGTGTGTGGCCAGCTGGTCCTGAGCGGCTGGGAGCCAGGTCGGGGCGCTTGCCCCCAGGGAGGGTGGTGGTGGTGCGGGTGTGCATCTTCCTCCCCCCTCCTCCTCCCCGTGCACCCGCGCCCGTACGCAGATGCAGAAACAATCACGGTCATTATTCCTACCATGGTGACAGTGACAGTGGCAGAGATGCCAGCTTCCTAACACAGACGGCTTTATTTCATCTCCTCTGTTTTTCAAAGCCTCTTTCATTTTGTATGAGGAGACAGATGTGAAGGGCTGCAGGCTGATAAATTCTGCTGTCTTATGAAAAGAGAGGGTGGGTTTTTGTTGTGGTTGCTTCCCTTCCTCCCTCCCCAGCCCCCTCCCGGCAGCGCAGCAGCAGCCTTTTTCTGTCGAGGATGCTCCTGCTCCTGGCGTGGGACGCCGTCTGATGGCCACCTCGCTGGGGCAGGGGGGCTGAGGTCCCTGGCTGACCTTCCCAGGGGCTGGCAGGGCTGGATTTTGGGTGGAGACCCTGGGGTTCTGGGGGCGGGCACCTGCGTAGAAGAAAATAAGGACGGTGGTGCAGATGCCTCCCTGAAACGCATCCGCAGTGCCTGGCCGTGCTGCGCTGCGGCCGAGACTGCACGTTTGCTGGGGAGGAGCCGATCTCAGCTGGCTTTGCACGGGCTTACAGCCCAAATCCTCCTCCTCCTCCTCCTTGGAACTGTGCCGAGGCGCTGGGGTCGCTGCGCCCGCTGGGTGCAGCCGTGCCCCTGCAAAGCCCGCCCTGGCAGAGTACCTGGCCCCGCGGCTTCCGTGGGCTGGGGCATCTCTGCGGCTCCCCTTCCTCCTCTCCTGCCCTGCTGACGATGGTTCCAGTTTAAAAATAAATTGCTCCATCTTTAATTGCGGTTTAAATAACTGCTTCATTTTTATTTAAATGTGGCTCTGTAAGGCTTGGAGAACAATTAGGAGAAAATACAGGGCATTGCTCTGGTGCATGTGTTCAAGCATATAATTAATTTTTTTTTTTATCATACTGATGTTTGCCGAATCTGGAAAAAGATCTTATTGTTCCTCTCGGTTTAGTCACGCGCGAGATCTACAAATACACCAGCCATTTCAGGGCTCCCTTTCGCAAGCCGCACTGACGGTGGGCTCCTCGCCGGGCCAGCCGGTGCCACGGGCTGTGCCCCCAGCCGGTCACAGCCCGGAGGGGCAGCAGGCTGCCTTCTCCCACCCCGGGGCTGCCCGTGGGGGCTCGGCGCCTCTCGAGCACCGGGCTGGTGGGCGCAGCCCATTGGCCATGTCGTCGTCTCCTTTTGAATTCTTTTGGTAGCCCCCGTGGCCGGGTGCCGCTCGGGCAGAGCTGGGAGCCTGCGCGGGGGGGTCGCTAGGGCGAGAGTTTGTGCCTTTTGCTGACGAATGGTATTAAAAGGCTAACAAATGACGCGGGGACGTCGGGCGAAATCGCTGAAGGGCTCCGAATGACCCGGGGACCTCTCGCAGAAGCGAGCTAGCCATTCAGGAATACAAATCTCATTCAGAGTCGATAGGGATTAGGTCCCTAAGTGCCCGACGTCGCTAAAGTGCTTCTGAAAACGTTGCTTGTTAGAGGGTTGCGGCGGAAGCTGCGTGCGGTCTGGCGGGCTGTAAGCTTATCAGTCAAAGGTGCTTTCCTTGGTGACAGAAGCCACTTGTGGGAAACAAGCTGCTGGCCCTTTGGACTCCTGGCAATCTTTTAACCATTTATTAAAGCAGCTACGAACTCTTCTTGGAAATGAAATCTTAATAGCGAGCGCGGCAGAGATTTTTCACAGATGGCAGCACTGCCAAAAGCAGGCATTCAAGAAAACATTCATCAAAAACATTCATTTCTTTCAAAAAGAAATTGACGTTTATAGCAGAGACAAATTTGGGACTCGTTTGCTTTGCCTTTCAGTTTCGCAATTTTTAGAGGTCACATTTTTTTTCCTGCACCTTTGAGGGCTAGAAACCGGGGTTATTTTTGACTGGAAACTGAGATTCTCATAGAACCACATGGTACCAAGACATGGGCCGTGCAAAAAGGCGGGGTACGGCAGGACCCCCTGCACGGCGGGGGGGTCCCCCTGGCTGGCTCCAGGTTCCTGCCCTCCTGCTTTGCACACTCTGCCCGGCTCGGGCTCCCCACCCTGCTTGCCGCCCTGGGAACCGAGTGTGATCTGTCCCCAGGGCTTGCCTCTGCCAAAACCCATTTCTGCCGTGGGCAACCACAGTCGTGGACGGCGACCACCCCCAGCGTGGCGATGGGTGCTGAGCTGGGCTCTCCTGGCGGGGTGCAGGGTGCTGCAGGTCGGCGTGGCTCTCCCGGTGACGGTGGGGTCCGTGCGGGCGCTGTAGCCCGTGGCATGGTCAGACAGAGGGCTCCCGCACGC
>NW_009259422.1:226659-227731 GCF_000687185.1 Egretta garzetta
CGCCCCGGGGTCTGGGCGAGCGCGGAGCCGTGCAGGGAACGGCTCTGTGGCTGCCACCAGGCGCTCCCCTCCGCAGGTGGCCCCGGGCTCCCCCGGCACGGACAAACAGGCTCTTGGCCACCTAGAAGAGTGGTCAAATCCTCTCGTTCTGCTTGGAGTCGGGGTCTGGCATCGACCCCTCAGCCGGCAGTCGAGCCGTCGGCTCCTGGGGAAGCTGGCAAATCCAAGCGGCCCGACGCGGGCTGGCAGCACCGAGCCCTCCCGTGTGTTGGTGGAGGGGAAGCATGGGTCTTTGTTTCCCCATCGCTGGGGAATTTTGATGGTGGCTGAGATGAGAAGCTTCGTGCTCGTTACCGCCCTGCCTTCGCCAGAGCCTGCTGCACACCCTGGCTGAGCACTCGTCGCTGCCGCTCGCTGCAAACCAGATCTCGTTTGCATCTTGCAGGAGCAGCGTGCTGCAGGCGACGGGAGCTGGTGGCACCGCTGGGGGTGGCAGTGGGTCACCGAGTGGCCGTTTGGCTGCACCCCTTGCGTTCCATTTGCAGCGTCACGCTATCAACTTCGTGGCGTCGGATGCCCGACGGGCGCCGTAACTGCGGCGCGCTGGCTAACGCTGCGGTTCCGTAAATGCTTCCTGAGCACGTAGGAGCGTTAACGTTTCTATATCTTGTTTTCCACGCTTGTACGTGTCCCGGTACGAAAGCTGCGCAAAGACGTGAGTGTTCACACGAAGCCGGACTTGTGGCTGGGGGAGCTGGAGGGGGACGGAGCCTGGCTGCTCGTGCCTGGGTTGCCAGGCTCGGGGATCCGCGCTGGGGCTGGGGGTCATCCCCACGCTGGCCCTCGCTCCCTGGCAAGTGCAATTCGCAGCTCGTTTGCAGACGTGACGGTGTCAAGAATTAACTTCATAATCATCTCCGTGATCTTTCTTGGCAGAGCTCTGGCATAACCTGTCGTGTCTTATCTAGTGATTGCGTGTGAGTTATAGTTACCTCCGTCCTGGCTCTCTGGATAAGATCGATGGCAGGAGAGGTTTTATTTTGCCTGTGTCAGGATTCCTCCCTGCCATCCG
>NW_009259422.1:228072-229871 GCF_000687185.1 Egretta garzetta
GCATAGCCTGGAGCAGCCGCTCGGCTCCTCGGGTGCTCTGGATGCCGGGGGCACTGGCTCTGGTTTGCAGCTGCATAACATCTGCTTGAAACTTGGGGGATCTCCTGCCTGCAGGTTGGGGAAGGGCAGGAGCCAAAGCGCCCGGCCCAGAGCGGGGTTGGCCTCTGCGTGGGCTCTGCAGCCGCCCGAGGGCAGGACGCCATCGCGTCTTCGTGCGCCAAGGGAGCTGCTGAAAGAGCGCAGGCGTGGGTGCCCTCGGCAGCTCCTCTGGGCATCGTTCCCGTGCTCGGGGCACGAGGAGCGAGGGGGGGGTTTAGGAGGAGCCCTTCGGGCTCACCTGCTGGGAAGGGAGCCTGAAGGGCTCCTCCTAAACTCCCCCTTGCATCCACCTTGCTGCATAATGGTGCTTTTCCTAATTGCCAGGAAGGCTCCCGGCGAGAGCAGGTCCCGCTGGCTTGGCAGCCCCGTGCCCCGCACTTGCTGTCCTGGGGGTATTTAAGCCTGTGACTCCCCTGGTGACGTTCTTGGTGGTTTTTTGTTTCTTTCTGGGGTTTTTCCATTTCTTTGCCAGGGTGTATTAAAGAGAGTGGCTGTAGGAAGGGCGTGCGGGTAAAGTTGCTCCTGGCAAAGGCAGTTCTGGGGCTGTGCCCCAGCAGCTCTGCTGCGAGGACTGCAGCCCGCTGCTAGCAGGACCTTGGTCCCGGTGTCCGGCCAAGTGCCCGGTGCTGCTGCTCGTCGCGGTGCTGCCTGGCTCCTCCTCGCCTCGGCCCTGCGCAGGAGCGGGGGGCTTGGGCTTCCCGGGGCTCAGCTCCCTCCGGGCTGGCTTCTCCCTCCTCCTTCAGCCGGTTTTCGGCGGGGGGCAGCCCCTTCCACCTCCACGTGCTCTCCTGCTGAGCATCGCCCCCGAACCCGGAGCACTGCAGAGCTGATGGACTCATTTCCAGCAGCCGTCAAAAACGGAGATGCGTTCCTCTTTCCTGCAGGGAGATTATAGTCTTTGGAGATTATATTTTTGTTCTAGTAGAGACCAGATTTAACCAAACGCCCGTTTTCACCACGTTGGCAAGAGCATCTTGCGATGCTAGCGTCCTGCGAAACGCGAATGGCTGAATTTCTTCTTTACTTAAGCATAAATACACAATGTACGAAACAAAGCAGCTAAAAATGATGAATTGCGGCTAATGCTGCTGCGTGATGGAGATAAGACCGTAATTATTTGTTTGGGCAGCTTAAATCAACACCAAAAGCCTGATGGAAAACAAAGTGATAATTTAAATCTCTTTGTGTGGGTCTCGTGGGCTGTGTGACCAAGCGTGAACTTGTACCGTAGGCTCGTACGGTTCCTGCGCTCGTGCGTGGTTAAAGCCGGTCACGTTGGTGTCGCGCTCCCCGAGCAAGCCTGGGCCCGGCTTTGGGGGGAGCCATGCTTTTCACTTCCTTCTGGCAGGGTTGAGCGCCCCTGTGCTGCCTCAATCTTGGCAATTTGCTATTACTCTTGTTATTATTATTATTATTTGTGCTGCAGGTAGGACTGCAGCCCCCTGCCTGCTCCGGAGGGGTGCCTGGGTCTCCCGCCCAAGCCCAGCCCGCCCTGGCTTGTTGGAAGAGAAGCTGAGTGGGTTGAGCTGGAGCTGTCTCAGCCCTGGATGCACCTGAACCCGAGGCAGAGGCTGTAAATTTTTACGTTTGTTATGTTTGTTTTGCTTCGGTTTAATTACCTGATCGATGAAAGCCTATCGAGCTCTGACCTCTCTTGCAGCCACCGTAAATCAGCCCCCGCCGCCGGGGGAGCGGGGCTT
>NW_009259422.1:239416-240021 GCF_000687185.1 Egretta garzetta
GTGCGCCTCTCTCGGCGGGAAAGCGCCCGGGGGCGAGGGGCAGAGCCCCCGCACGTGGCAGCACAGTCCGGGCCCTGGCTTTTATTTCCCTCTGTCTCTTGAAGCTGGTCTCTGCATCGCTGCCTGTGCCTGCCGAGGCCAGGGTTGGGAGCCTCTTTGCTTGCGCTGCGGCGTGTGAGCAGCCTCCGCCTTTTGCAGGGAATCCTTCGCTCCTGCCTTCTCGCTCTTCCCCCTCCACCTCTCCCCGTTCTCCACCCCTGCCCCGTGGGTCTCTGCCCCTTTGCTCCCCAGCAATCACATCGGGAAGCCTTTGTTTTCGTGGCAACCCCGGAGACACGTGATTGCCTTGGAAGGGAGATTTGGAAGCCCTCACCCCACTTCCCTCTTGCCCTGCCAAATCTTGCGTCTCCACCTTCCCCGCGCTGGTACCTGGTATGGTTTTTTTTTTCCTTCTTTTCTTTTGAAAACATCCCTCCCAATAACGCCTCGGCTCAGCGGGGCTCGGCTGCCAGCGCTCTGAAGGCTGTGGTCGTTTCCCACCGAAAGCAAGAGCGTTGGGACCAGCGAGCAAGTCCTCTCTAATCGGACCCGCCAAACTGTTAGCG
>NW_009259422.1:240214-240610 GCF_000687185.1 Egretta garzetta
GGGGGACGACACTGTGCCCTCTGTCCCCAGGCGCCACGCAGCTGGGGTGGGCACGTGCCTCGCGACGTGTGCTCGCTGTGGGCACAGGCTTTTGCTATCTGATTTCTTTGGCGTTAAATGGGGCTCACCGCCGCGCGTTCGGAGAGCTGGATGCGTCCCCGAGGTTGAAGCGAGAGCTCTGAGTTACAGGGGGTTTTGCATTTAATTATAATGAAAATTTCAGTTCTGGAAGCTGTGTTTAAAATTGGGCAAAACCCCTCGTGTTCCAGCACCAATCCCTCCTGCCTAAAGACCGCTGACACTGAAAGCACCTTCCCTCGCAGAGCTCCTGCGGGACGGGGGCTGCTCCAACGCCCTCCGTTGCCGCCGCAGCAGCGCCGCGCGGCCTCTGGCGCC
>NW_009259422.1:240731-241454 GCF_000687185.1 Egretta garzetta
CCCGCCAGCCGTGTCGCTCCTTTGTCAGGCCAAATCTTGCTGCAGTCTGGGGAAGCTGACCAGTGCCGCCTTTGGAAGGTGGCCCTCTCAATCCCGGCTTTTACTGCGCTGCTTTTTCCTAAAGTAAGGCGTGCTAGGGAAGGGAGGAGCTGCCGAGGAGGCTGGGGAATCCAAGGGTCAAATCGGAGGATCCGTGGTGGATCGCTGGAGTGGCGGAAAAACTTTTGCATCCTGCATTGCCACCGCGTATTTATACGTCGGTGTAAAGGGGAAAACCGCCTGTATTATCAAGTGGGGTGCTGCTTTATCTTCTTTATGGCTTCTAATGCTATAGCTGGTTTTTTAAAACCACTAAAAGCATAAGCATTAAAGCAATTTCCCAGAGTAATATAGCAAGAGGTCTACAGAAGCTCTGCAACACTTGATAATAGTTGCCATCTTCAGCTGAAGATAATGATGTTAACAAATGTAATGGGAGTAATGAGGGGAGATTCAAAAAGCAGCTTTTGTTTAATTTTTTTGTAATGCAAATGAGTTTGGGAATAGAGAAGGAGAGCGGAAAATAGTGAAAACTTCATTTGAAATGAGCCTTAATCCTTGCAGCCAAGCGCTGGGGGGGCAGGAGGGAAGGAGAGGGGCTGAGCGGAGGCAGGTAGCGCCGGGAAGGTGGCAGGGCAGGCGCCGGCGGCCGGGGGGGAGCGGCCGTGCTCCCGTCTCGCCTCC
>NW_009259422.1:241544-242249 GCF_000687185.1 Egretta garzetta
GGATCTGGCCCGTTCCTGGGGAGGAGGGGATGGGGGAGCGGGGTCAGCAGCTCCTCGCAGGCGTGGGGCCGGGGCTGGCTCTGCCATCTCCTGGCATGGCTGCTCCGAAGCAAAGCTCCCTTCCTCTTGCTCCGGGGAGGCTGGAAATCCTGCGCTTTGTCTTTCCGCAGCGCCTTCCACTTTAAAATGATGCCAGCCGAGTTCAACCTTATGATAGCCCAGCGACTCCCTCTCCCCATCAGGACAAGTGAATTTGCTTTATTTAGATTGACTCCCAGCCAAAGTGATAGGTATGAGGCTGGCAAATAAGCATCCCTGTGATGAGGACTGGCACTTAGGCATGTGCAGGAGATGCAGGTCTGTCAGCTCGTGTCAGCTCGCCGCCTATGGAGTGTTTAATCTCCTAACCCTTGGCCAAGAAATGCATTAAGAGATCTGCGGGAAGAAGGAGCTCGAGAGCCGAGGGACGCTGCTGCCTGCCCCTCTTCTGCTACTCTGCTGGGTACGGCGCCCAGAGGAGACCTGCGAGCAGCAGAGCTGGGAACTGGGAGGAACTGGGGGGACCGAGTGACCCCTCTCCTTCCGAAACAGGGTCTTCCGAAGGGGTGTGAGTGGGGTGCCAGGCAGGCCTCGCTGGAGCGGGACTGGGGGGTGCCGGGAGCGGTGGGCGACCCTCCTGCCTGCGTTCACTCCAGGCGATGCAGG
>NW_009259422.1:242603-243627 GCF_000687185.1 Egretta garzetta
CAGCGAGGACGGAGCGCCGCGGCTCCAGGCCGAATGCTACACCTTGAGGGGACAGGCCGTGCTATAAACCGGGCGGCCTTCATGTTCTCCTCATCATCTTCCTTTTGTGGTTTGGTTTGGTGGTTTTTTTTTTCCTGGAAGGGTGAAGATGTGAGTTATCGCATCTGGCTTTGCAATTTACAGCTCTTAATTAATCTGAAATTTCGACGTAGATCTTTATGATGAGCACAGGCATCTCTGCAAGCTGGGGAGGAACCTTAACGACGATCCAAGACGGATCTGCAGGATGAAATATCAGCGCAATAAACACAGCCATGTAAAACAGAAACGTGAAATAAAAACGCACCCGAGATACCGAAGCCGTGACCTACGGACGAGCGTTCTCCTTGGAGCCCTTCCCTGCTGCGACAGGCGCGGTCCCCCCTCGTGGGCTTTTGGCGGTGGCCCGTGGGTGCGATACCTAGGCTAACCCGACAGCCGCCTCCATAGGCACGTGGCGGGTTTGCAGCCGTCACAGCAACGCGGTTCTTTGTTCCAGCCTCTAGCAAGGATGGAAAGCGAGTCCACGGAACCGTGGCTGCCCGTGCGCGCCGGCCGCTCCGTCCCTCGCCAGAGCTCTGCTGGGCTTGGGGACAGGGAGGTCCCATGAGTGAGGATGCCCCGCTGGGACCGGGGTTTGGATGGGGGGCTCTGGGTGAGCTCTGCGCAGCTCCTGCCCCCGTTGCTGCCTGCAGGCAGGGGCGAGCAGGATCCCTTGGTGTTTTGGGCCAGTCGCCCTCTCTCTGGCAGGGTGTAGGTGGCTCCGGTACTTTGCTGTTCTTTCGTGGCGCGCAGGGTCAGAGCTGTGCTCTTTCGTTGAATCCCAACACGATCGTTTGTCTGTGCCGTCGAGCAGGGCTGGTTCGGTCCCTCCGGAGGGTCGTTCTGCAGTTACTAAACACACCGACGCTACCAAACGCCTCATTATCTGCTTTACCCTTCCTCGCTGACCTCTGCGCTCGGCGGGGTAAACAAGGGCCTTCCG
>NW_009259422.1:244083-244497 GCF_000687185.1 Egretta garzetta
GGTCGCAGGCAGCGTGAAGAGCCACCGCGCTGCTGGTGCCCTTCTGCCTGGGTCCAGCAAGCCGTGCCCGTCTGCCGGGGTGTGGGGGGTGGAAATCAGATGTTGGGATTGATGAAGTGCCTCGGCCAGAAGGCTGGAAGTTGGGCTCGCTTCGCTCCCCCTTTTTCTCTCTGCAGCTTTCAGAGTGGTGCATTATCCTCTGTTTTCCTTCTCCAGCCACCTAAACTCTGGAAAATTGCAATAATGAAGGGTAATGATACAGTGTGGGGAGCAGGCTTCCATTTCAAGTCTTTTAAAGTTGTGTAAACAGAAGCAAGAAACAGTTATTTACAAATATGTTCTTGTAAAAAAAGAGGGGGGGAGAGCAAGCTCCTTTTGTCTCCGTTCAACGCATCCTTTCATTCCGTGAGCCTT
>NW_009259422.1:245187-245822 GCF_000687185.1 Egretta garzetta
GCAGGATTTGCCTGACCTTATATTAGCTCTCCCAAGAAGAGCTTAACCCTCATTGCTCCCTTCCTGGGTCAGCATCTCCTCCCGCCCCGAGTCAGCCCGGCCGCGTGCTTATCTTCCCCTCGCTTTTTTAACATCTATTTCTGTTCCTCCTCTCGGGCATCCTTTGTCTTTATGGTGATTACCCAGGGTCAGTTCTGTTGCGAGCAGGCAAAGGCTGCCATGTTTTCTGTGAAACACTGGCAATTAGACCGGAATAGCTGTCTCCCTAATGATAACGTACGGTGCAATATCGCTGCAGTGCTTACCGCTGCAGGACTTGCGCTGGGGAGGGCTGGACTTCGCCGGGAGTTTTAACCCACCCGTCCCCCGGCGGCGGTGCGGGACAGCCCGGCTCTGCTTCGCCCTTTGCAGAAGCTGCTGCGTGGCCACAGGGGATGGGTTCTGGCTTACTCCGGTGGCTTGGGTTTGGAGCAGCGAGCAGTCACGTTGGTCTGGTGGCAGCTGGGATGGAGCGGGTCTCCTGCAGCTGGCTTGGCTGGAGCCCATGCAGCCCGTGCGGGTGCCTTACCCGCTCCCCCGAGCAAGGCTGCCGTGGCCCCGCCGTAGGACAGCCTTCAGAGCCCCTGGCGCTGAGG
>NW_009259422.1:245897-246323 GCF_000687185.1 Egretta garzetta
CTTCAGAGCCCCTGGCGCTGAGCGCACGAAGCAGGGGGAGAAGAGGCGACCTCCCCCTGCAAAAACCGCCAAGGGGAGGCGAGAGCCGGAGCCTTTATTGCAGGAGCCCTGAACGGGAGGGAGGAGCGGGGTTTGAGCTCCCTGCCGGTCTCTCTGAGCTGCTCTACAAAGCAGCCTCCCAGCTTGGCGAGCGAGATACAGAGAGAGGTTTTAAAGTTGTGACCTTAGCAAATGTATTAGACGGGAGAAAAGAGCTTTTTTTTTCCCTTCCCCCTGTTACGGTGTCAGCGTAGCCGTGGCTTTTAAACCACATTACATGGGCTTGTCATCCAAGATAAAATGTTATTAAGATAAAATGCTACACAGGGAACAGTAGGGGACTTCCCACCGCTGTATTTCAGCGCAGCTGTAGGATTGCACGGCCGT
>NW_009259422.1:247155-250409 GCF_000687185.1 Egretta garzetta
GGCCTCATAGGAGAGATGCTCCAGCCCCCTAGCTCAGCTGGCAGCCCGTCGATAACATTAATTTCCTCCAGCCTCTGTTAACGCCCGTGCTAAGCCTCCCCCTGCTCTTTGCCATCACGTCTCCGGCACTGGACGTTTGTGCGGTGCCACCGTGACATTAATTTGCTGGGCTGCGGTCGCCGCGGGAGGCCCTGGGAGCGCAGATGCAGGCGGGCGGCGTTTGAGTTTCAGAGAGCTTTCCGGGCCCGTCTGCTGGTGACAGAGGCGTTTAGGCGAGTCCTTTGAAATGACTTGAAAAAAGCGGCGTGGCGGTGCCCCGCTCCGGCGCTTCCCCAGCAGCCACAGGAGGAGGAGGAGGAGGAGGCAGGAGGCGTCTCGCCTCGGCTCCAAAGCCTGGCGCGAAGGAGGGACCCCGAGGTACGCGTGTGATCTGCAGGCAAAGCACAAAACACAACGTGGAGAGGGAAGAGCTGCTTTGACCTGACACCGCGGAAGAACAGAAGATGGGAAGAAAGGGGAAAAGAGGAGAGCTGTAGTTACAAGGCTGGGTAATCCCTCGGTTGAGCCCGGCGAGTGCTGTAGCTGGAACGTGAACTCATCCCGGGCATGTTCAGCTCGTAACAGGGATGACTGCGAAAGCAATGCTGTTAGCTGCCTTATTAAAGGCTTCGGTCTAAGTCAATATGTGCACGTCCCAGGTGGCTCGCCGCCGTAAGTCCTAAAGCTTCGCAGTTCTTCGCCAGCACTTTTTGCTTGGAGGTTCCTCCGTGTCATTTAAACCCCCCCCCACCCCTTCACTGTCCTGGGCTTTCATCTCACGCGTGGGGAGGGGACCGGCTCGGGGCTGGGGAGGGGCTGAGAAGCCCATCTGAGCGCTGCCGGCAGGTCTGGCCCTTGCCATGGGTCTCGCCCCAGCCCCTAGCGCTGATGCCACCCGGTCCCGGTCAGCACTGGAGGTGGCAGTGCTGGGGCTGTCCCGCGGTGTCACAGCTGGTGAAACGTCCCTACGGCCCCCGGGGGAAGCCCCGCGGTGCCAGCATCCCTTCCAGCCCTGGTGTGTAAAATGGGTCCCAGCCCCCGGCGTGCAGCGCCCGTTTGATGGCCGAGCCCACGTGATGGAGCCGTAAACAGATCCTGCAACCTTTGGTCACCACGCGATTTATGGAGCCGCCGGCGCGCGTGTGATTGCATGTGTAAGGCGGAATGTCTGACTCGCATCTGCTGTATCTGCTCCGGTGAGCAAATATTTGCAGGCAGGAGGAGATAATCCCTGCTTACACAGGTATTTACCCACCGCCTTTCGCTCCGTTGTGCCTCCCCGCCTGCCAGGCTGAGCGAGGGCCCCCGCCTTACCCATCCTGGGAGGTGTCCCCTCCGCGGGGAGAGCAGGCTCGGCCCCAAACTGGGCGCCTCGGTACAGCCTCACATGGGATTTCGCAGCCTGGCTGTTTTTCCTTCCACGCTCCTGTCCCCTTGCATCCCGCTCCCCCACACGCTGCCACGCCGTGCTGCCGAAACCCACTCTGTCCCCTGGCAGGAGACGTGCTCCCATGCTGGGGTCCCGTGTGCTCCTCCCCGGCTGGCTGGCAGGGTTGTGGAGCTCCTGCCGCCCCCGGAGGGAAAACCCGCCGGCGAGGTCCCAGCCGGGGCTGGGTGCCGGGGCAAGCACGAGCACCCGTGGGTGGCCACGGGGCGCTTTGCGTGGAGTGGGAGAAGCGGTGCTGTGTTTGTTTTAGCGAGAGCAAAAGGGTTTGTGGGGGCTTCGGAAAAGCCCCTTGCCCGTATTGCAGCGTTGCAAAGCTTTCCCTGGGCTTTGGCTTTGCTGATGAACGCGTGTCCAGCCCCCCCGGGGCAGGGGGCTGCCCGGAGCTGGGAGTGCCTGGGGTGTGCTCCCCCGTCCCACCGGGGCAGGGGGACACCAAAGGCTGGGGTCTGAGGGGTACAAATGAGTATTGTCATGGGAAAAGCTGCCCCGTTAATAGCCATGGGCCCTGAGGATGCAGGCAGCGCTAGGTATGCCCTTCTCCTAAGTAATGGGATTTGGTTTTAACCCAGAGACGTCCCGTCGAGCTAATGAAAAGGTGTATTAGCCTAGGCTGCTTCCTTCTGTCTGCCATCTTCCCGTTTGCCCTTGAGTCCGGTGTACACGTGAGTGCAAAAGCCCCCGGCCGCCGAGGGCTGGGGTGGTGGCAGAGCCTTGCAAAGGGAGGGCAGCTGGGGCGGATGCTGCCTAATGGCGCTTTGGGGCCGATTGCACACAGGCACAGCTGGTGCCAGGGAGCTGAACAATAAAGTAGCCACTCTGGACTGATTGGGCTAATCCGTGCTGCAGACCGGGGCCTGTTTTCATTAGTTTTCCCCGATCAAATTAGATTGCCAGACGACAGATCCTATTAAAGGAGGGGAGACCTCCAGCGTGGCGCGTCCTGCCGGTCCTGGGACGCTGGCCATCACCGGCTCCCGGAAGGGAGGAGGGTGCTGGCGGCGCGACTCGGGGGCGCGAGGTGCCCGTGTCCCCAGAGTGGGGACTCACCCTGGAGACCACGCGGCTCCGAGCCTGCCCAGTGCCATGGCAGAGCCCCGTGTCCTTCGGGGAGAGAGCTGCCGTCTCTCGCAGGTGCCATGCGTCCCTTGCATAGAGCATCCTCCCGGAGCCCGCACCGAGCTGGCTCCTGGCCTGTATTAATTTAATTTCATTTTTAACTCTCGCTCCTCGCTCGCAGGGCAGCCCCAGCTGTGAGCTTTGGCACGAGGCTCGTGCGCCGTGTGCTCCGAATAGCAGATTACGCTGCCCTTAATCCGGCTGCGCGTCCGGGGAGCCGGTGCTGGGGTTTGACTGAAGATAGGCGTAAGGGGATTTGGGCCTCCTTGGAATATATTTACGAGCCGAGACGATTGATCAGCCTATTGACAAACTGCTATCGAGTAGCCTTGTGTGGTTTGGAGATGCGTGGGCTACGGCCCACTCGCAATCCATCGGTAATTACTTTGTCTTGCCGCGAGATCGTTTGCCGTGAAAAGGTGTTTGTGGGGCTGGGGGTGCCGAGGCCATGGCAGTGCCGCTGGACTTTGCCGAGGAGCCGCCGGCTGCTCTTCCCCATCACTCGGGAGTTGTTTGTGCACCCGTAGAAGCGGCTGGGAGGGGGCCCAGGGGAGAGCGGTGCCCGTTCGGCTGCAGCCCCGGGGCTGGGGCTTTCGGGGCAGATCCAGGGTTTCTGGCTGTCGGAGCAGAGCCGGGGGCTGCTCTGTGGTGG
>NW_009259422.1:250506-251135 GCF_000687185.1 Egretta garzetta
CCAAGTTATGGCCACATGAGGGTGGAGGGTCTGGGATCAGCCGGTTTTGGACGTGAACTTCTGGGACCTGATCTCTTCTGCTTTGAAACTGTAATTTCATCCCGGTGCCGGGGACGAGGCTGGGTTTCTTCAGCTGCTGTTTTTTCTCCTTGGTTGAAGAAAGAGGCAGTGCTGGGGCGGGACAGAGTTCCCAGTAAGCACAATTAACAGCAATTTCACTGCCCTGCTTATTGATTCATCGCAAGGGAAGAGTTCCTCCCTTCCAGGGGGATTTCCACTGTTGCGTTCGTGGTGTTGCTTCATCACCCTGCCACGAACCCAGGTCCAGTTTGGCTCCGGGAACGCTCCCGCCGCAGCCTCCCGTGCATCTTCGCCGCCTCCACGGGGCACAGGGCCGTGCCGCTGGGGACGGGCGGCAGCGCTCGCTCCAGCTCGCGGAAACTCCGGCGCACTGGGTAGTTCCGTGTAGGAATAAATGTTTCAGTTGCGCTATAAATAATGGAGCGAGTAAAGATGTTGTGTAAGTGGTGCTCTGGGTTTTGCCAGAAGGGATGTAGTTTGTTGTGGGGGTTTTTTGTTTTGCTTTGTTGTGGGTTTTTTGTGCTTTGTTTTACCTTCCCCCCCCCCCC
>NW_009259422.1:251395-252058 GCF_000687185.1 Egretta garzetta
TTTCTTTCTCCTTGAGTCCAACGCAGAAAGCTCCACACAGGGGACTTGAGGGAAGGCAGCCCTGCTGCAAGGGAAGGAGAAGATGAAACCGTTGAAACGAAGGAAATCAATTCTTGTTGGTGGACTTTGCTGTGAAACGGGCAGCGATGCCTCACTGGGGGCGGCCTTCCGGGGCACGGGGCCGTTTGGCTTGGCTTTTAGCAAGGGGGATTTTTGTATCACCCATATCCAGAGGGAGAAAAAGCCCAGTTTAGGCCCTGGCCGCTGGAGCCGAGCGGAAGCCCAGGTGCAGAGGGCAGCAGTCGCCCGCACTTGGCCGGGGTCCGTGTCCTGATGGGATGCAGCTGGGGGAAGGAGGGGCTGCTGGGGCTAAAAGCCGGGGGGCCGGAGCTTGCCCTGCTCTCCTGCTCGGCACGGTCAGCACCCCGGGGCGGTGAGTCCTGTGTCCGCGTGTGAAGTCCTGTGCCTTGTGCCTTTGTGGGGAGGGCGGCGTTTGAGCGATGCCGGCTTTTGTGGTTTAGCCGGCAGCCCTCTCCGCACGCCCTGGGATTTGTGCGCTCCACCCTGACGCTGCTGCGTCCTCCTTTCGGCTGGCCATCGAGCCCAGGTCAGCCTTTACCGCAAATACTGCCGCACCCCGGTGGCCTGCGGGGTCTTGGTGCT
>NW_009259422.1:253195-254652 GCF_000687185.1 Egretta garzetta
CAGTCCCCGCGGAGTGGCAGCGCGGCCTCCCGGCGTATCAGCCGCTCCTCCCAGTTTGGTGTCATCAGCAAACTGGGTGAGGGTACACTCTGTCCCCTCGTCCAGGTCAGTGATGAATAAATTGAACAAGACCGGGCTGAGTACTGAGCCCTGGGGAACCCCATGAGCTACTGGCCTCCAAGTGGACTCTGCCCCGCCGATCAGAACCCTCTGAGCTCCTTGCCACCAGCCTGTTGTGCCACCTGGGCTTGCAGGGGCTGAGCGGGGCTGGTTTTCCTGCCCCGTGGTGTATGGGGCCGAGCGGTGTGGCACTTCCCGATGCCCCGAGCAGCATCCAGCCTGCCGGAGATGCCGGAGCGGTGGTCGAGCAGGAGGTGGCTGGAGGTGAAGGATGCTCGGAGCAGTTGGGAGGAACCGTGGGTTTCAAAGGCGCCTGGCTGGGCAGAGGCGCTCCCAGCAGCTCCTGCTGCTCCTCCTCCTCTTCCTCCTCCCGGGGCCTGCGGCAGGGAGCAGGCTGTCCTCCCCTCCTCTGAGGGCGAGGGGCTTTGCAGACTGCCCGGTGTTCAGTGGGGGAGTGGATTAGGAAGGGGCTTTACTCCTCTCACAGATGAGTGCTTCTAAGCACTCGTGTGTTGTTGTGCGTCCTGCTGAGAATAAGCCAAATGCTCGGACAGCTGGCCAGACCCCGGGTCGGGCGGGTTTTATCTGGAGGTGTTGCAAACAAGATCTTAATTGATTTATTGGGACACATGACTTTTAATTTTATGGTGGAGTTAAGAGCGTTGCCCCCCAGTCCAGGGGAAGGGGATGGAAATGAGAGGATGCGGCAGGGACAGGGTTTAGTGGTGGGGTGTCAGGGTTAGGTTAAAGGTTGGACTCCATGATCTTAAAGGTTTTTTCCAACCCAAGTGATTCTATGATCTCTGCACCCGTAGTTGCAGGGGATCCAGGGTTGGGTGGGACTGTGCATGGTGGGGACGCCCCAAAAATCCCGCTCCACCGGGGCTCCTGCCCTGCCCCAGGGCTGGGCAAGCATGGAGCCGTCCGGCCGAACGGACCCGGGGTGTCCGGTGAGCCTCCATGGGCACGTCCGCTCTTGGGAGCTTGGGACCAAGGCGCGTCTGCCTCCGGCTCCTGGGGGGGATGTGAAGGGCACGGAGGTGGCAGTGCTCCCGCCCTCCTTACCTCCCTGATTCCGCTCCGAAGCAGCGGGGAGAGGAGGGGAGGCACCGAGAAGACCTTTCTCCGTGCGTGGCAGAAAGCATGAATATTCCACAGCTCTCCGTGGGCCGGGCAGGAGCGGATGGATGCTGTTATAATTTTGCTTGACGGGTGCCACGCTCCTGGGGCCTCCCACTGCCCCTTCCGAAACGCAGACCCCCTCCGGGCCCCCAGGGAGGGATGAGCCCTGTCTGCCCGGGCTTTTCCCGGTGCGCGGCACGGGGGCTGCAGGCTGG
>NW_009259422.1:255069-255714 GCF_000687185.1 Egretta garzetta
CTGGGGGGCTCGTTGGCCAGAGACGGCCGCGGCCCCGGCTTCGGTCTGGCCCCCATCACTTTCTGTAGGAAATCACTTCAGTTACCCAGATGCGAGTGTACAGACGCGCTGCCTGCGGGCTGCCCTCCTCTCCCCCGCGAAGCCCGAGTCTCTTACGCAAATCGCTTTTCACGCTTCCTTAATTGAAACTGTCAGATGGGCTTTACCTTTTTTTTTTTTTTTTTTTTTTTTTCGGCGATACAGGCGTATTAATTCCACTACGGATATCCCGGCAGCTAGGAGAGATCAATAAAATGAGGTTGCATCCGTGACATATATATTACAGGAGGGCACCAGCAATATTTCATCGGGAAAGCCGAGCCAAGGCAGCGCGTGCGGAGCACGTTTGGCCGTGTAAAAGGCAGAGTTATTGACTGGCCTCTGGGACGCGGGTTTGCTGTGCCCCGCTGTGGCTCGCAGCAGGCACGGCGTGGGACAGGGGTGCGGAGCAGCCCCCTCCATCCCCCCTTTGCGCCCCTGTGCATCTCCTCCCAGTCCCCTGGGGTCCCCAGCCCGGGTTATTTTTTGGCATGCTCTGAGTTCACTTCGGTCTGGGTTTGCGGGCGGCGGGGCCGGTGGGCAGGGTGCTGGGGCCACGGCGGCGCT
>NW_009259422.1:256001-257851 GCF_000687185.1 Egretta garzetta
ATTATTTTCAAATACCAGTTTGTGTAAAATTTGATTTGAGGAAACATTTTTCTCCCACATGCTGCAGGATTGAGGGCGTGTAATCCCTCCTAAATCGCCCGGACGAGGTTTGTATTGCAATGCCAGTATCAGAGCTAACAAAAGGGGATTAGACGGGAAAATTCTGCGTGAAAACCTGCCACTCTTTGAGGGCTTTTAGTACAAAGAAGATAAGATAGGTAGAGCAGAGCCATTTTTAACCCAGTTTTTAATGCACTCGGTGCCTTTCCTCTCTGAGGCAAGGGAGAAGGGAGATGGCATTCATTTTAACCCTTTCCCTCCCCCTGAGGTGCAGGCTGATGCTTTCCTGCAGGAGCCACGGTGCGGGGCGAGTCTCTGAGAGGTGAGAAGGCTGCTGAGGGGACGCCCATGGCCGGTTTTTATTCCCTGGGGTTGTTGCTGGCACGTTCTGCAGCTGCGCTTTGTAAGTGGTAGGGGTGGTAGGGAAGGGGGGACCCCGTGGGAGCCCCTGGTCCTTGGGCTGCTTCGTTGGCTTCGTGTTGAACCGCAAACGCTGACCGTGCAGCTCTCAGCCCCTTCGTGCCACCCAGCCCGGCGTAAAGCGTGTTCCCGTCTCCCCTGGCCGAAGCCAGGCGCTGTGGCTGTGTCTCGGGAGGGCTGTCCCGCCGGGGATGGAGGGCTGTCCTGCCGGGGATGGAGGGCTGTCCCACTGTCCTGCCGCCTGTCAGATCGCCGTCAGTCAGGAGGCAGCATCCTAACGGAGATGGCTGTCAACCTTTGCGGGTGGATCGCTGCCTGCACATACATTACAGGAGCTCAGCAAGTGCCAAGGCACATCAGGCCAGGGGAAGAGATGCTCCAGGGAGAGAGGAAAGGATCCCTTCAGTGGAACTCATGTGGAATAAGCTTTCCACGGGAGATATTTCCTCCTAATCCTCCTTAGCTCTCAGCTGATGCCTTGGAGCATCAGAGGTTTATGTGCCTTTTAAAAATTCATCCTCTCCTCTATAACAGCAGGTGTGTGCGTTATCAGCTGCCGTGCCGGGGCCCCTCGGACGCACGGCTGTGCTCGCGGAACCGGGGAGCCTCCCGCCGCTGCGAGTTCCACGGGTCCCCGACACGCTGGGGGAGAGCAGCCTCCCTCTTCTGCTGGCTTCGAGTGGAGGTGGTGGGCGGTTAGGTTGGAAAAGACCTTTGAGATGGTCAAGTCCACCCGTTTCGATGAAGAGTCTGCCGGGGGCAAGTGGAAAGGTGGTCGTGGGCACCCAGCACCAAGCGCTGGCTTGTGGGGTGGGAAATGCCTTAGCTCCCACCCATCTGCCCCTGCTAGTTGCAGCTTAAAGCATAATATTCCACTTATCTGGTCAAGGGATACACGTTCGCTATTACAATTGATTATCACTAAAACCCGTCTGATACCCAGATTTACAGCGTGGCTGGAGAGCCAGGCGGTCTCCAGCCTCGAGCAGCCAGGATCTGGCACGTGCTTCAGCCAGAGCCCTCTCTCCATAGGAGTTTGGCCAAGGAGAGGAGGTAAAGGCTTCGTCGTAGAATCATAGAATCATCTAGGTTGGAAAAGACCTTGAAGATCATCAAGTCCAACCGTTAACCTAGCACTGCCATCCCACCACTAAACCATGTCCCTAAGCCTTCCTTTAAATACCTCCAGGGATGGGGACTCAACCACCTCCCTGGGCAGCCCATTCCAGTGCCTGACAACCCCGTCTGTGAAGAAATTTTTCCTAATGTCTAAACCATAGAATCATATGTTATGGGGGTTATGGGATGGGAGGCTTCGTCCTCCCGTAACAGGCAAAGAAATGGCTCGGGAGCCATCCACATGCCAGTGC
>NW_009259422.1:257945-258204 GCF_000687185.1 Egretta garzetta
CAGCGGAGACGCCGGGCATGGCTCCCGGGGCGAGTGCTCTGCTGCAGCTCTTGCCCTGCTAAGTGTTTCACTGCCGTGGTTTATGGCCCCGGACAGGGCGAGGATGATGAAGTTGTGAGCGCGGCCGGGTGCCAGGTTGCCTTCGTCCCACCGTCTGCGCGGGAGAGGTGGTAGCTGCCTGTACGCTCAGCCCCGTGGTGGGATGAGATCCTGCAAATGTTCTCGCTCGCAGGCTGGGTTTGGTAGCGGGTGCGGCCTC
>NW_009259422.1:259084-259406 GCF_000687185.1 Egretta garzetta
GGTAGAGCCTGTGCGAGGCAGAGAGGTGGCTTCTGCAGCACGGCGCTCTCCCGGTCTGCGTAAATGGGGTGGGAGGAGGAGAGGAGCCCCTGCACCTCCTCGTCTTCACAACAGCTCGGTGGCTGCATGATAAACAACTTGACAAAGTGTTAAAATCCCGAAGGCGGGGCTGGCAGGAGAAGGAGAAGGGAGGTCATAATTGCATGGGAAAATAATGAACTGCGCTCTTCTTGGAATATGCAGCGGCCTAACAAGAATCAGAAAATTAATTATCTTCTGTAATTAGTGTAATGACCTACACTATTAGAGGTTATTTACAGCA
>NW_009259422.1:260638-261069 GCF_000687185.1 Egretta garzetta
AGCAGAGCTGCTTCCCAGCAGGTCAGCCCCCAGCCTATACTGGTGCATGGGGTTCAACCTCCCCAGGGGCAGCACTCAACACTTGCCCGTGTTGGACTTCATCAGGTTCCTCTCTGCCTGATGAAGTTCCCCTTTCCCCACGTGGAAGCTCACCACCCGCAGGAAATACTTGGGAGCTCCGGTCCCCTTGAGGATACCTTGGCACAGCTGAAGCCCGGAATGGGCAGGCAGCAGCGCGCCAGCGTGGCTGTGCACGAGCGGGGCGTTTGGGTTCCCAAAGGTACCAGCAAGCTCTGGTTGTCCCCTTGTTTTCCTCCGATCGCGTTGCTGCTCTAACGCTTGCCGGCCGGGCTCCTGGCCCGGGCAGGTCCCCCGGGGAGGGCAGCGTGGCCATGCTCGGGGGTGCTGCCCCACGGCGCCGTCTGCCAGAG
>NW_009259422.1:261253-263421 GCF_000687185.1 Egretta garzetta
CCGGGCGCTGATCGGGGCTGGGGCTGCCGCTGCGGCGTCTTCACGTCGGAGAGAACCTCATTGCATCAACAGAGCAGAGCGGGGCTCTTGAAACCGAGAGCGCATTCCTTCCGACAGACCCTTAATGTAATTTGAATGTACAATTGAGGGTTTTTATAGCTTAATATTCCAGTGTTTGTGGTTTATCCTGGAATTTAAGTGTCTTAAGCGTAATTATTGTTAATTGCTCACACGATTCTATAAACTCATCCAATTAAAAAAAAGTTATTAACTTTATAAAATATCGCAGGCGTCCCACAGTGCAATATATTTGCAGGAAATAACAGCTCGAGCAGGCAGAGCTGAAATGCAGCCAGGTAAATCGGTGGCGCCCTGTGTTGCTCCCCCTCTTCCCCTCTCTCCCTAAAGCACTTTGGGTGTGCGGCGTCGCCTTAGCTCGGGGGGCCGGTCGTGCCCCCCACTCGGTTTTGGGGGGGGGGGGGGGGGTGTGTGTGCATGGAAGGCTGCAGCCAGCGGGGCACTGAGAGATGCTCCGTGGTTTGGGAAGTGGCCTCCGGTGCTTTGCTATGGACCCAAGCGGGAACCTCGCTCCCTGTTTGTGCTGAAACCGCCCCGGGAGCACCCAATGCTGTCGGGGAGTTCCCGAAGCGGGGCAGGAAAGGAACAGAAATTGGGGAAAATGAGTGGAAGGTTGTCGTGGAGGGAGAGGGCCCGGGCAGCCGCTCCCCCTCCTGGGCTTACCCCCCGTCCTCCTGCTCCCTGGGCTGGGGGCCGCTGCAGCCAGCCAGGGACGGTGATTTTCATCGTATAGGCTGGTGCCAGAATTTATAGCCAGGTATTTATTGTCCCCTGATTGCTCGGTGCTGCTATTTAGCTCGTGCCCTGGAAGAGTTATTTAATGCAGAGCCAGCGGAGTTGTGCTAAGGCTGCCTTCTGCACATACATCATCTCCAACCTCCTCCTCTCGTTTTCCTTGTGGGATGGAAATCCTGGGCGCCGCTTAGTGTGGAAACAAACTCAGTCGGGCAAGGGATGAGTTTGTCCAGAGCTGCCCAGCTTCGGAAGGATTGGCTGTGTCCCTTCCCAGGTGCCCGCTGGCGCTTGCCTTGGCGCTGCCCAAAATACTGCTCGGGCGAGAGGGAATCGCATCCTCTCGGGAAGAGAGGGAGCAGGATCCGCTCACTCCCGATTCCTTCTGGATTAGAAGGCGAAAAACTGCTTTGCCAGTGGAGAAACAAATGGTCTGTAGGAAGGAGAAGAGATGGGGAGAAAGGAAACGTTCTCTTCAAATGAAGACAAAATTGCCTTTGGTTCGTGACTGAAATGAGAAATTTCCACAAAAGCTTCATTTTGGTGGAGCAGTATTTCCTACGGGATTGCTTCTGTACAAAAGCCTTGGTGAGAAGCTATTACAGCTGGTCAAACGCTTCCTCTGAAAGCTCTTTGTGATATTTGCCTTCCCCGTCTCTATCTGCATCCCCGATGGAATCGCTCTCCCCCGCGCAGCGTCCCAGCCAGCCGGGCAGGCACGGCGGCCACCGGCCGGGGCGCTTGAGCAGCCACCGTGAGAATCGGTGGCAATTAATCCGTCCTTTAAACAGCAGGGGTTTGCAGGTAGATTTTTCCATCTGAGGTAGCTGGTGATATAGTGGCTTCTGGGACAGGGACGGGCTGACGGAGAGCACGCATGAAGCGGCATTTGTCAAATTAATGAGGCATTATAAATTACATCCACAATTTTCTCTTCCATTTCCCACCACCCCCTCCTGTCGCTGGCAGGGAGAGGGGACTGCAGAGCCGGTCCCAAGGTCCCGTGGGGGTGGGGGCTCCCCAACCGAGCGCCCGCCGGGGTCTGGGGCGCAGGCGTCGGCCGCTGGATCAGGAGGATGAAGATGCAGACAGTTCCCTGTTTTCGCTGGGAAACTTGATGTAACTCACATTGATCTCTCTATTACCTCCGTGAAGGGCAGCTCCATTTTCCAAGCGAAACAACCTTTGTATCTGAAATACAGAAATTGATTTTGAAGCTGGGGCTGCCGGTGTTGGCTGGGGGGGAGCGGGTAGCGACGGATGGGACGAGGCTGAGCCGCAGGATGGGAAGGGAGTCCTTCCAAAGTCAGGAGGCACGGCAGGCTTGTTTTGCCGCATTGGCCGCGGGCCCGCGGGGG
>NW_009259422.1:263622-264344 GCF_000687185.1 Egretta garzetta
CTCGGAGCTGAAGGAGGCACACAGCTTCGTTTTAGGATTGTTGCGCTCCTGTTTAATTGGCTCTTGGGCTCCCTGTGCAAGGCGTCCAGTGCATCTTAATGAGGGATTCTCAAAGACTGGCTTTTTTTCCCTGGGACTAGAACGAGGTGGTGTTTAATATTCATGTGTAGCTCCGCTCATTTGAAAGGTAACGAGGGAGTTGGATTCCCTGCTGGCAATGAATCGTAATGGGATCTGGGCTCCTAAATCACCTGTGCGTCGCGCTCCTGCCTCTTCCCGAAGCGGGCTGGGCTGGAGGCAGCCACCGCGCCGGCACGGCGATGGCGAGGGCTGTGCTGCCGCATCCGGGCTCCTGCCGCCTTCGGTGAGCCAGCACGGTGCTCAGCACGGCCCGAAGGCTTTCCAGGTCAGCGCTGGCGCTGGGAAGAGCTTTTCCACGCTGCTCATGGCCGGGATCTGGAGAATCTTGCCAGAAGCAGTCACGGAGGTTGACTTATTAGCCAAAAGCAATTGGATGTTGCCATGACAGGAGCTGCTGCAGAGCGGTTTCTGACATATGTTCTGAGAGAGCTCTTAAAGCCCTTGCTGCAGGCTGGGCTCGAGCTGAGCTTTGACCATTCGGGTTGGTCCACATCTGCCCACGCTGGGGTCGCCTGTGCTTTTGTGCCTAGCGCTGGACGCAGGGAGGGGCCGGGGGTGTTGGAGAGGCTGGGGGCTGCCCC
>NW_009259422.1:264556-268733 GCF_000687185.1 Egretta garzetta
CCGGCCGGGCGGTCCCCCCTGCCGCCCCCCGGGCCCTCTCGAGGGTGTCAGCACAAGCCCAGCCGTGCTCCCCGGTAGCCCTCCGCTCGCAAAGGAGGGCACCGCCGCCTCCCCGCGCACTGCATCAGCCTGGCCCCGGAGAGGGGGCATTTGTGACCCCTGCTCCTTGGGAGGAGACAGAAAACAGCCATGGGGAGCGGAGCTTTCGTGGGGCTCTGCTTTCCATCCTCTCCCCTGACTTTCCTGCCGTCCCCAACTCACCATGCTGGGGAAGGACGGGTGGGAGGAGGCGCTGGGCATGTGCCCATGTCGGGGAGGACCTCTGGGCATCTCCTGCTTGGCCGGACTGCACGCGTACAGCAGGATGGTGGCTCCTGGAGCCCTTCCAGGGGCTAATTCTGCGGAGCGAATTCCAGCTGTGCAGAGGGGACCAGGCCAAGGTCATCTGCACGCGCTGCCCATACGCGCGGCGAAAGCCCCTCGCCTTCAGCCTGCCCCCCGACGGTCCCTGTACACAGCTTCCCGGAGCAGAAGAGTTGTGCCTGGCTCGCCAGAGGATCAAACTCTGGTTTATGGAGAAGATGCCTTCCCCGTTTCTCTCCCCCTCCCGCCCTCCCGCTTTCTCTCATTGTCATTTTAGCCTAGATTAAAGAAAATAGGGTGCAGCGCTGTGCGCATGTTCCGAGCGGTGTCTTTTCACAGTGCTGAGCTGATGCCAAGCAATAATGACAGGTTCAAGCTTTTCTGCATCACAAATGAACTGCATGCAAATGGCTAGTCCTGAATGGAGAATAATTGTCAGCGCAGAGCGCCCTGCCTCCGCCCGTCCGGCCCCACCTTGCTTCGGAGGGGAGGAGGCTTCAAAGGGTTAACGGGAAGGGAGGCGCGGGGCTGGCGGGGGGCTGCCGTTTCCACTCTGCTAGAGCCTAACCTGTTAGTGCAGAGCTGTGTGAAGAATGTCAGGGATTTGTTCCAAGCGTTATCGAGATGTGGCTTTACATCTGTAAATCCTTTTACGCATCGCAGCTCAGCCATGAGGCTTCCCCACGTGACGGGCAGCGCCCCCTGCCTGGCCCGTGCCAGGCCGGCAGCGGCGCCGGATGCGACAGCGCTTTCGGGGCCCGTCGCGCGCACGCTCCGCTTCGGGGTGAAGCGCCCGCAAAACGTCGCGGCCTTTTCCAGAGCTCCGGCTGCGGATCGGCCGCCGCCTGCTCGTGCTCCTGTGCTGAACCATTTCTCTCTCTGAGCTACTCCAGTGCTTTGAATACTGCCCGTTAGCGCCGTACCGAACGCGCCCTCTCCCCGGCTTGGCCGCGTTGATTATTTTTAGTCCGGATCCTGCCTGCAAGAAGCCGAGGGTGAGAGGCACGCAGCTGGTTTTAGCTGACCCCGGGGGAGCTTTTCCAGCTTATGTCAGCTGAGGATTTGCCTCGGCGCTGCTTGGGGTTTTTTTTACCAAAATATTACTAGCAGAACTGGATTTAGCAAATGATTGTGACAATCTCCGGCACCATCAGAAAAACACGCTCCATCATTCACTGTGATGTGTGCTGATGAGGGGAAAAAAAAGGCTTGTTCATCCGTCAGAGATTCAGCGGTGCTGTCTCTAGGTGAGCAATTTGCCAGCGTTACCCAGTGTCACTCATTAGACACGAGACGTAACAGTCTCATTTACTCTTCGGGCTTCCTGCCACCTAGTTACTTTTGCATTTGACTTTGCATGTGAAACTTAAGCTCATTTTTAGCCTCTGTCGAACTCTGCTTTCAAATTGTCGCTCATTAAGCCCAGTCCCGGCGTGCGGGCTGCATGCGCAGGAGAGGGGTTTGGAAGCCCAAACCCTAGGCTGGTGCCCGTTGCCATTAGGCTTTGCAGAGCAGCGTGTGTGTGGTTCAAAGGCCGAAAAGGAAGCGGTTTCTCCCCTCCCATCACTAGGTCTTAACTTCCCAAAATGCTTTGGCTGCATTTTAGCCGTATTTTTTACAGATTTATGGGCTTATAACTTTTTAATACATCTACATTTATACATCGGCTTTGATTGATGCCCTTAGCCCCTTTAGGGTTTTCTTTACTCAGATGTAAGAGAAGAGGGGCCGGGAAGAGCAAGGACTTTGTTTCCTCTGAAGAAGCAGAACCAGGGGCTTGAGCGGGTGTTCTGTGGCCGGAGCTTTGCTGGTGTCTGGAGCAGACACGCCAGGGGATGCAGCTGGGGGCATCTTGCAGTACCGAACCCGGGCGGTCCCCTTGCTGCTCCTCTCTGCCTCTGTGTTTATATGGCTTTAATGGCTGCTCTGGCTGGACACAAGGTGTGAGAGCAGGGCAGGGGGACGGTGAAGCTGTGGGTGCCGCTGGCTCACATAGCCCCCCTACACGCAGGCATGGGGCAGCTGCTGCCATTCCCCAAGCTCCCAAAATTTCCTGCGGCCATCCCGGCTGTCGGGGCTCGCAGGTAACCGGGGCCTGGCGTGCAGCCGTGGGGGTGCTCGAGTGGCCGTCACAGTGGAGCTCGTTGGCTTCCGACTCATTCCGCCCTGTTTCTGTGGACAGGAATGGTCCTCTTTGTTTTTAAGAGAGTCCTTCCTATTCGTCTGCCCCTCACTGCGTCATCTAAACTGCATCCTATCCTGGCTGATTTACATTCGCCGGCTCAGGATGAGTTTCAGGCTTGACACAGGCAAAGGACTGAGTATTTCACGTAATGTTAAGCTGAACCGTAGGGTGTATAAGCAATGACTTGGGAATGAGTCTGCAAGATGCAGACGGGGAAACTGGCACTCAAGAGTGCTTGGGTTTGTGCCGAGACAGCAGAGCCCGTTACAAGCAGCCTTCGTATCTTTGCGCCGTTGCTTTAGTTGTCACTGCCGCCGAGATCTTCAGGAGGGAGAGGGTGAGGAAGAGCCATCCACCGCCTGATGGGGGAGAAGGTGGTAATCCCGAGGATGCCTCTGCACGCAGCGCTGGAAAAATCAGCGCCTGTCTCAGGCACCGAGGAAGGGGCTGATGTCTTTACCCTGAGCAACACAAAAGCCCGTGGTGTTTAATGTGGTATAGAGCTTGCACTAATCACAGTGGAGGGACTGGTGTTGAGATATGCATTACAGTGATAATTCTGCAAATTCCAGAGCATTAGTGTTATTAAAATGTCAGGCTGATATCTTCCCCAGCATTAAAACTCTTAATGCACTTTATCCTTTCAAACTCATGGTGCTCCAAGTTAAAGCGTAGAAGAAAGTGGTTACAGAGCAGAGGATTAATAAGAAAGAAAAGGGGCATGCCCTGTTGCAAGGCTGCTGTGCAAATAGCTCCCTTTGGCACTTGTGCCTTTCGGTCAGGTTAAACTCCAGCAAGACACGTTGCCTTTTGTGACAACCGTCTGAAACTTGCTCGCATCGCCCAAAGGGAGCGTTAGCAGCAGCGCTGAGCTTTTAATGTTGGACACGAGCGGCTACGGTCGGATTTGGCCAATAATCCCAGGTGTGTGCACAAGCTCATCCTGCCCTACAGCCAAGTGGCAGGAGGAGAGCGCTTCCATACCTGCAGGTACAAAGCTGGCCTGGTGCTTGTGGCCACTGGTGGACTTTGGATATCACAGAATCCCCGGTTGGAAGGGACTTGAGTCTTAAAAGCGTCCAGTGTGTCGCAGTCAACCCTTCCCCTGGGGAGATTGTTCCGATAGTTGACTGTTCTCATGGTGAAAAAATTTTGGGTATATCCAGATGATATCTCGTGGGAGAACCTGTTCAGGAAAATGAAAACTGTATCGATCGTATCTCCCCGCATCTGTGGTGCGTGTGCTGGGTGGTTGTGCCGCTTCCTCAGACCATCCTGGATGGCACTTTCCTACTCCGCAGAGCTTCCCAGGGAAGTCGCTACGTCTGTGGGTGGAAATACGTGCTGGCAGCTGAAAGGTTGCTGCAGGGAGGAAGAGATGAGCAGCCGAATTCTTCCTCTGCCACGTCGGCACGCTCAGGGCCCCCAGAGTACAGAAACCCTAATATATTGGGCATGAAATCCCCCTTCATTTCCCCAGTGTGCATCAATAAGGACATCTTTGAAGGGACATGGAGTGGACAGGGGTCCCCAGGGGGGGTAAGCGGTGGGTCTGAGGCTCTGCCCGGGCTGGGGGGAGCTCAGGCTCTGCCCGGGGTAGGGTGGGGGGGTCAGGCTCTGCTCTGGGTG
>NW_009259422.1:269475-271888 GCF_000687185.1 Egretta garzetta
CCTGCGCTCCCCCACCTTGTTCCAGCTCCTGCGCTCCCCCACCTTTATTGCCCTTGCCTTTAAAGCCCTTCACCGGGCAACCTGGAGTTTGCCACACGCCCTGAGAACGGCCTGGGCTTTCTCGTGCCCTCGGCACGCGCGCTCTGTGCCAGCGTACTGTTGTTCCCCAATTCTCCAGTATAACCCGTTTCCCGCACAGCGCTGCTTTCAGTGCCTCTCCTCATACGGCGGCGGAGAGGAATCCAGTCCCCAGGCAGTGAATTAGGAGGTGGTAGCTGCTCATTTTTCATCTTTGTGATAAAAAATCTAATGCAATCATCAAAAAATAAAGCTGCGTTTTTCATGTCTTTGCCATTAGGAATGTCTCTTGCTACTGCTCTCTTTTCCCTCCTACCCCCAAATTATTGAGGTCTCAGCAGTGTTTAAAATCTCATGGAAATTTACTTTCGGATGCCAGCAAAGGGGTGGGAGTTTGAGTAATCTCTAGGGCCACAACGTTCCAGAAGCGTTGCGTTCCCTTAATAAAAACATTTTTTATTTGGAAACATAAATGCTATTTTTCTAAAGGCATCATCCTGAACGGGGCTATTCTTTCTTGTCCTTTAGCTTAAGATATTGCAGCTCTTGGGAGACGTTCTCCTGGTTTAGCAGCCGTAACCTTACATTTATTGCATGTGTGGCCACAGCAGCCCCCTCAGATAATTCTGTTTAGGACTGTGAAATTTGCCTTCAAAACTGAAATTGAATCCGTTCCCTGCTTTCCGCAGCGTGATGGGTTTCTGCGTGTCTCTCTTTCCCAAGGATGTTTGCAGTTACTGATGCTGAGTGCAGCTATTTATCACAGACAATACAGAACAAAGAAGAATTTATTAATAAGTCTCCTGCTCCCCTGTGCTTTCCCGAGGAACCCGAAGCACGCTATTTTCTCCTTGCCCCTTGAATATCTGCGTGGCTTTGCTCCTGGCCAGTCAGACTAAAAGCTTGCTGAGGAAAAGGGGTTGCTCCGTAGCGTCTGGACGGGTTAGATTCGGTGCCTCAGGAGGGCTACGTGGGTTCTTGGCTGGCAGCACATGGGGAAATAAGGCAGAGTCCCACGAGACTGACGCCAAGATGCGAGCCAGAGGCGTGGGCCTCTGGGCCATCTCGGTGGCCCCAAGCAGCACCGGGGCGCTGGTGGATTACTCTGCTTGGCGTTTGGCACGGGTGACTCTGCATCAAAGGAGGAGGGTATCTGCGGGCGGGCGTTCTGCTCCGTGTCCTGCCGGGGGGGCAGGAGCGGTCTGGGGGGCAAGCAGCGCGTACCGAACGTCTTTGGCGCTTCTCTTGCCTCGCTTCCGATAAGATCCCACAAGAACCCGTGATGGGAGCCTTGGAACTGTGTTTGTCCATCCCTCGCCCTCCTTCTGGCCTCCCTGGGAGGTGGGCTCAGCGGCAGTGCGGGCAGAGAGGGAGAGGATGTTTTCTGGGGGCTCCTGCCTGAATTATTAGAGTCGCCGATGTGGGGACACCGTGATTCCTACTGCTCTTGAGAAAGGGAAGGTGCCTAGGGAAGCTCTGGTGGGTTTTTTTCCCTTTGTGCCTACTTATGCGCTAATTAAAGGTCAGTGGCCATTTGCATTCAACGCGTTTCTCTCCTTCCCTGGGCGGTTGCGTCGGCAGAGGGTTCTTTCCCATTTGACCAAGCTGTGGCTGCAGCGGTCACCCCGGGGTGAGAGTGCCCACTCCCACGTTTGGAAACCCAGCGGAGGCCGTCGTGTCTCGGCCCGTAGCGTGCCAGCAGGATTGAGGACGAGAGCCCCTCTGCTGCTGCACCCGCTCTCCAGCCCCACACGATGAGCGTTAGGCATTTATAGGTTTTTCTCCATGGATACGTATGCGGGCACGTCGGTAAAAATATACACGCGCACGAGTATATTTATCTGTAGTGCAGTGAAAGCAGTGCGGGCTGCGAGCCGATTCCCTCGGGTGAAACACCATCCTTCCCTCCGAGCGCTTTCAAACGGGAACTCTGCTGGTAATTAGTGCAAATATTTTGAATACAGAACTCATCATGGGCCTTTGTCGCGGTGACAGGCAGTGACCCGAGATGCATTTTTCCTTTCTTAATGTACCCAGAATATGTAATTAAGAGGTGACTAAAAGATTCTTTATCATTCTTTGTTTTCCAATGCGGCAGGCTGTTACGAAATGCTGCCCCCTCCTTCCGAGGCTCGCAGTTCCCCGTGACAAATGCGGGGATTGATACTTGCTCTGCTCCTCAGATTTCTCTGGGATGGCTCCGCCGCTTCTGAGGTGCCCTACCTGCCTTGGGCTTGGCCCTCGCCATCACAAGTCAGACCTGCCGAGGAGAAGGCGGCCTGCTAGGAGGCCACTTGCCCGAGAGGGGCTGTCGCTGCGGGGCGCGGCCGGAGGG
>NW_009259422.1:271910-276675 GCF_000687185.1 Egretta garzetta
AAGGGCGCAGCGGCGGTGGGGGCACCGCTGGCACCGAGGGATGGGGGGAAGGAAGCTGAAGGCAATTTGCAGAAATGAGCTTGAAACGCAGGGCGGAGAAGGCAGGGCGGTCGTGGCAGAGAGGCATAAAGACCTCTACAGAGATACCTCGCTAGCTCCCGACACCCCGCGCCGTACGATATTACAGATCTGGGCTGGCCCGACATTAGCGTACGCAGTCAGGCTCTGATACGCTGCGGTAAATGCAGCGTGACAGCACCTGAGCGAGTCTACGTGCAGAACAGATGTCTTCTAGCTGGGGCTGGAGCACATCGTCATTTCATCAATTATATATCGCTTCCCTTGCCATAAGCAGGCGCTCGGAAGCGGGACTGTTAAAGGAGACATAATAAGATCGGAGAGCAAAAGAGAGGCTTCTGAGGAGGGAGCTTGGCGTTGGGCTTGCTTCTCGCCCGGGAGCTGGCGGAGGGTTGGCAGTCCCCTGGGTTGCGCCTTGGCCGGCACCCCCGTGCTCTCAAACTTCACGTCCCCTTGCAGCGTTCTGCGGCGGGACCCGCAGCCCCCGCACGGCGGCGACGGGAAGGGACGTGGGCTTCAAGGAGAAGCCTCGGTGGGGAACTCAAGCCCGCGGGGCCGGACCCCGCTCTGCGATCCTGGGATGGCTCTGGGAGCCTGGCAGCCTCCCGGCCCCACCGAACCCTTTGGCTTTTACTCGCCTCTTTACTCCTTTGTCGTTTGGTTAATTGTTCCAGCTAGCTGCCTCTACCTGGCAATCCCGCTTCATTAGAGGGAGCGCGGGGCTTTTATTGTGACTGCAGAGTGTCGTCTAGTGTTTTCGCTGAACGTATAATTTGCCATGTATGAAAACCATTTCCAGAATTAATTTACCTACTGCAAACAGTTTGTATTAATGAAAATGCATTTTTCATGTGGGTTTGCTGGAAAAGCTGGCTGGAGCTCAAGAGCTCACTTTATCCATCCGGCATGAGTAGGAGATGGAATTTGTTTAAAAATTAAATAAATAACACACCCACCCCCCATTTTTAATACAATATGGCCCAGCAATAATCTCCGAGGCAGACTGCAAAGGCTGCGGAAAGCTCCATCTGTGGCATTTTAATATGCAGCATTGTCTCCCTTTTTAATATCCCCCCTTTCCCGGCTCGTGTTTGTGTAAGTGAGACGCGAGATGCTGTCATCTTCCCGGGTCACGTTTTGATGCTTGCAGCCAACAGAAGTGGAGATGGATGCAGCCGCGGAGCCCTTCCCATATTAACACACATATTTTAGAATAATTGATGCTGAATTCATTTTGCAGCCTTGTTTCTCCTCAGCCTTCCCCCACCCCCTCTTTCATAGATGCATGGAAAAAATCCTGTTATCAGCCCAGATGGCAGCTGGGTGCTCTCGGCTGAGCTGGGCCCTGCTCTGTCTTTCGGAGGCTCCTCCTGGATGGGGAGGGAGCAGGGGCTGGAGGTGGACGCCGATGGCTGCCGTAGCCTTGGGCAGCACCGGCGCCTCGCGTTGCGGTGCTGGGCGCCGGCGCGGGAGGGCAGGGAGAGGCGCTTGCTTAGACACCCCCCTGCCGATGCTCCGCTGGCTTTGGGGTGCCCTGCTCCATGCTGAGCCGAGCTTTGCGGGTGGCCAGGGCTGCAGGTTTGCAGGCGGTGGAGGTGGTAACGCCGCCCGGGACGTCACTGTCCGCAGGACGGCATCGGTCAAAATGCAAACTTTAAACCAGTGCGGGGAAGGGCAGAATGAGGCTCTCGGAGATGCTTTAAAATAAGAAGGTTTGAAAAACGTTTGGGGACTAAACCCCTCTGAAACCTTGTTCTGGTTTTGGGATTGTGTTCGATTACTGTGTGCTATAAACCCACCCCCCCCCGCCCCAAACCTCTTCTGTGCAAATAACTGAGAATGAATACAGGGTTGTTGAAGTTTTTTTAAAGAGAATCAAGGAAGGCGCTTGCCAACATGCAGGTGTGTTTGAGTACAAGATGGCTTGGACTGCCCGCAGCGTTCTTGGCCTTTGTAAGGAGGTTTTGGCGATCTCGGCTTCAAACCTCCGCGGCAGTCCCCAGGCTGAGCCGGCTGGATGGGGCCCACCCTGCCATTTTGGCTACGCCCCCCCCATCGGCAGGGTCGATCGCTGCCTTTTGTCCCCGGGGTGCGACGCTGAGCATCCCGGCCCCGCGCCTGCAGAGCGCCCGGTGCGGGCAGCTGAGCCCCCAAATAATCCTTTGGAGATCAGCGGACATTTCATGTGCTTAAAGTTAAGCCTGTGCTTAAGCATGAGCTGGACAGGGGCTGGCGAGCTCAGCGCCGTGGCGGACCTCCACGTCCCACCCTCCGTGCCGTGAGTGGGCGACGGTGGGGGCCGGGGACCTGGGGGTGAGGAGGGGAAGGGAAAGGGACAAAAAAAGGACAAAAAGCCCTGGGGGTGAGGCTGGTGGGAGCACCAGGCACCTCACCCGAGGCTGCAGAGCCCCGTCTGGATGCGTGCCAGTGCCTGGTGCCGTCCGACGTGCGGCTTTTAAGCCATCTAACGGCAGCTCCCTAATTGAGGGCCATTACGGAGCGCACGTATCGCCTGCCACCCTGCACTTGTATTATTGCAGCCTAACCTCGCGCGTTATGTTTATCTCATTCCGGGACTACTGTCAGCAACGCCACTCTAGGCATAAACTTAATTATATCTCCTCGGGTAGCAGCAGGGAAGTGATTTATTGCTGGCTTTTCTTTCCATCCTCCCCTCACCTCTCGGTGATGACTCTCCGGAAGACGTGCGCGCCTGTTTGCCGCTGTGGCGGCGCTAATGCTTGTCTGCAACTTTGCTGGAGTTGCAGAGCCCGCGTCTGAAAGTCGGTGTTGGCCAGAGACCTGCGCTCCAGCCCCAGGGCTCTCGGTGGCCACGGGGCGCTCTCGGTGGCCCTGTCCCTACACCCACCCCGTCCCCTGCGGAGCAGCAGGGTGACCCAGCGTGCCGGGGTGTTTGGGTGTGCAGGGTGGGGGCTTCCAGTGCTAATGGCCTGTGATGCCTTTGCACGCCATTTTCCTGGGCGCTTTTCTTTTAAAGTAATTAGTGCGCGAAGGCAGTAATCCCCCGGCTGAAGTGGCTCCTCAGGAGCAGACGTGCCGGCTCTTCAGCGCCTCTTCAACCAAAAATCCCAAGGTTTGCCATCCTTTGGTGCCAGCCCGTTTTCTCTCAAGCCTTCGGTCCCGCTTTGGGGGGGGCTGCCAAAGGCGCCCCCCGAGGAGGCTCCTGGCCGCTGTCGGCGGCGTGCTCTGCCCCGCTGCCAGGCTCCATTCCTTGGGAAAGCGAAGGAGTTTGGGAAATGGTTTCCCTTCCCTGCGCCATCCGCTAAGGCCCCTGCTCTCACTCTCCGGGGGAAGGGAAGGTGCTTTAATTATTCCTGCCTTCTGGAAACGCCATGGTAATTAGCAGTGCTGCAGAGAGCAAAGCCTGGCTGGGCTTGCCAGCACTGCAAGAGGCAGGAGCTGCTTTTTAAAGACGTCTCTTCTCCGAGGTACAGCCGTGCCATGCCCGGCGCAGCCCCGGCTGTGGTCTGCGACAGACACCCTGGAAACGGCCTCTGGCTGCGTGGGATGGGACGGGGTTTGGGGGGCTGCATGCAGCTCCCAGCACGAGCCTGAGCACCGAGCGGCCGGGGGGAGCGAGCCCTGGCAGCCACGTTAGGGCAGGGCTTGGCACCGGGGGAGGTGGGTTACGGCTTGTCCAGCCCTGCTGCGCTTGTCGTGCTTCAGAGCAGGCACAGCAGCGAAGGAAAGGGAGCAGAGGAAAGCGGGGCTCTCGCCCAGCGGGGCTTCGGTGCGGATCGGTCCCCTTGTGCCACCTCTGCTCCTTGGGTGGGACCAGGGTGAAGTCAGTGAAGGACAGGCAGGTAAATTCTATCTGAAAGGCAGCCGAGGTTGCCGTGGGATCCACGGAGCGGTTTTTGTCTCCGCTGTCCTGTTTGGGGCTTTGCTGCAGCTGTTTGCTGCGCGCACGTGCTCTGCTGAAGGAGGCTGGAAGAAGCTCGGGTAGCGCTCTCTTGTCCCTTGCTTGCTGCCGGCAGCAAGGGGACTGTGGCTGACGTGTCCCAGTCACCTCCATCGCAGTGCTGGGGGTGCGGGAGCCACCCCGCCGCGGCGAGCACCCTTGTCCCTGCAGGGGCGAGCTGTCGGCTTTGGTCCGTGCTCCCTATGGAACAGGGATGCTGCCCCGTCCGGCAGCTTTGCTGCGGGTTGGCAGGAGCTGCAGCCCCTGCTCCTGGTACCTGAGCACCGTGGCCCATCCTGGCCCATCCACCTCGAGCAGCTCGAGTGTGATTGCCCTGAACCCTGGCTGCAAACCTGGCTGCAAGGAGCATCTCCGGGAGTGAGGGCTGGGGGCTGCCCCGGCCCCGCCAGCCGCTGCAACCCAGCAGGGCCTGGCGGGGGCTGCATGCACTGCAAACGCTGCTGGCTGGCGGGCGCTGGTTGCGTACGGGCTGCTCTTTTGTGTGTGCCGGGGGCTTTTGCACGTGCAACAGCACGGCTGCGTGGGCCACGTCGGCTCTGAGCTTCAGCACGCGGAGCAGAGCGCCGCAGGAGCGCGTTCAGCGAATTTCTCCATGTGATTTTCAGCAAATTGCTGATTATTTTCCCCCTCGTTATTCACCTGACAGAGGAGCAGGTTGAATAATTAGTGAATGCGCGTGAACTCGGCAGCGTTTTTATGAATAAAACGTTTGTGAGTTGGCTGGGCATTGGCCCTGCTGCTTCA
>NW_009259422.1:277238-277949 GCF_000687185.1 Egretta garzetta
CTTGGACGAGGCCAGCCGTGACCGCTGAAGCTGGCGCTGAGGCCCGGGGCTGTCCTGGCACAGCAAATGCTATAAAGGCGCCGCTGAACCGTGCAGAGCAAGGAGGGAGCTTGGGCAGAAGGCCAGTGGCCAAGGAGGTGTCCCCCCAGGCCGGTGACGACAGCATCCGCAGGGTCCTCATGTCCCTTGCCCCAGGCGATGCTCCAACATGGCAGGCATGGGGGTGGGCACCTCTCAAGAGCCTTTCACGTTTGCCCGAGATGAAGGGGTTCATCCTGAGTGTCACTGCAGGGAGGCAAATTGAAGGCAGGAGGCGCCGCTGAACCGTGCAGAGCAGGAGGGAGCCTTGGGCAGAAGGCCAGTGGCCAAGGAGGTGTCCCCCCAGGCCGGTGACGACAGCATCCGCAGTGTCCTCGTGTCCCTTGCCCCGAGCGATGCTCCAACCTGGCAGGCGTGGGGGTGGGCACCTCTTGAGAGCCTTTCACGTTTGCCCGAGATTAAGGGGTTCATCCTGAGTGTCACTGCAGGGAGGCAAATTGAAGGCAGGAGGGGGACGGATGGAATGAGCTCAGGTCTTGGATCAAACTCCATGTGTGTGTGTGCGTGCAGGCGTCTGCGGGCGAGCAAGAGGCAGTCGGTCACACCTGAGTCACTGGCGAATTATGGGGTCCCAGCTCCAGGAACCGAACGCCCCGAACCACGCGGAGCCCA
>NW_009259422.1:278329-278788 GCF_000687185.1 Egretta garzetta
AGCTGCGCTCCCAGGCGGGGGTTCCGGTTGTGCCACCGTCAGGAGGACACGGGCTCCCCCTCCTCCGTGGCTGTGGTGACAGGGCCACCGCTCGCAGATGGGTGCTGGGGGTCGTGCTGCATCCCACAACACCTGACTCATCCTTCCAGCCCTACATCATTTTTTGTGATCCTCTTTTGAACTATCTGGAGCATTTCCCCGCCGTCCTTGAAGCATGATGTGTTACCCACCGAATCCCCCAGTGCTCCCTGGCGCCGGGAGGGCATCTCTCTAACGCAGAAGTGCCCGTGCTGGCAGCTTTGCGGCCGCAGAAGGTTGCAGACACAGATCCTATCGCCGCGGCTGGGAGGGATTGATCGGATACACCCACGGACGGTGGATCTATAAGCAGTTACTAAAAAGACGAGGCAGGGATGTCCCCGCTCGTGTCCCTGCTGCCCCCTCGATGGGGGATGCTGG
>NW_009259422.1:278840-280205 GCF_000687185.1 Egretta garzetta
CCCTGGGCCGGGGGGGCCTGCCCCGCTCTGTGGCTGGTTTTCTGCTTGAGTCCCCAATCCGGGAGGTACTGCGTTCCTTCCGAGGGCCTGCCGGTGCCCCCGCGAGCCCCCGGTGTTGATGCCTCGCGGTGGAGCGCGACGGTGTCCGCCGGCTGCTGGGGTCGCGGCAGCGCTGTCCTGCCCTGGTCGTTACTCGCCTCAAGTCTCTGAGCTACCTGGCAAAATAGGTGGGCAAGGATTTCGAGAGGTGCCTACGGGGTCAGTAAAGAGCCAACAGCACCGGGCTGCGACTTGGCTGGCACGTCGCCGCTTCCAACCAGACTCGGCTGAGTCCTGGAGAGTGGTGGAAGGAGGAAGATGACCAAAGTTGGGGGTTGTGCAGCGAGCGTGGCCCCAGAGCCTGGGCACCCCAGCTCCTCCTGCCCTGGCCGCCAGAGCCCACCCTTCCTCCTCTGCCAAGCGCGGTCCTGGCGTACGCCCGGCTCCTGGGCTCCCTCTTCAGCAGCCCAGCCCCACTTGACATCAAGGCAGAACAGCCATCAGCTTGGCTTTCTTCTCGGAGAAGAGGGTCCCCACTCGCAGGGAGAGGGAGCACGCAGCCCTCCAGCGCGGTGCTGCTCGTCGCCCTGCTGAAGGAGGCAGGGCAGTGCTCAAGTACGCTGCTTTATGAAAGCCACTGCCTTGTGAGAACAGCTAAATAAGCTGACGATAACAGCGATAAGGTGGCCCCGGTAGCACACTCTCGCCCTCGTTGCTGGTGAAGGAGGACTCTCCAGCGGGATTACAGCTTGGATGCGGCACACTCGTGCCGTCCTGCTTTGCAGAGCCGACACCTCTGCTCCGAGTGCCGATGAGGGAGCGCTCTGGGTTGGGACGCTCTGCTCGGCGTAGCGGTAATTTAGGGTCTGGGTGCCAGATCTGTACAGAAATCCTGCCAGGCGAGCAGGTACCAGCATTCTTCCAGGCTCCCCTGGCAACGTGCTCATCCGCGGGCGTGCAGACTCCTCTCCTGGGGTCCGCAGCAGGACCAGGGCCGGGGGCAGGCGCTGTGAGGGCCGCTGCACGCTTCGCACGCTGCTGTCTCTTCTGCTCCGCGGGGCTCCGGGTGTTGCTGGTCCGTGCGGCGTGCAGGTGCCGATGCCGCGGCTCCCAGAGCAACCAGACAGGCCTGTCTCGGTCAGAACTGCTGGGCTGTTAAACAAAGCCACCGTGCCTGGTTTTCTTCTCGGACCTCTAACTAGGTCAACATGCGTTTGCCTTGTCTTAATAATTATTGATAAGGTGCGGCGGATTGTGCGCCGCGCAGGAAGGGGGCTGCTCCTCCTCCTCCTCCCCGCCGCGCTGCAGCCCCCGCGCGTGGCAAAG
>NW_009259422.1:285116-286159 GCF_000687185.1 Egretta garzetta
GAAACTCCGGCCAGGCGAGCAGGTACCAGCATTCTTCCAGGCTCCCCTGGCAACGTGCTCATCCGCGGGCGTGCAGACTCCTCTCCTGGGGTCCGCAGCAGGACCAGGGCCGGGGGCAGGCGCTGTGAGGGCCGCTGCACATTTCGCACGCTGCTGTCTCTTCTGCTCCGCGGGGCTCCGGGTGTTGCTGGTCCGTGCGGCGTGCAGGTGCCGATGCCGCAGCTCCCAGAGCAACCAGACAGGCCTGTCTCGGTCAGAACTGCTGGGCTGTTAAACAAAGCCACCGTGCCTGGTTTTCTTCTCGGACCTCTAACTAGGTCAACATGCGTTTGCCTTGTCTTAATAATTATTGATAAGGTGCGGCGGATTGTGCGCCGCGCAGGAAGGGGGCTGCTCCTCCTCCTCCTCCCCGCCGCGCTGCAGCCCCCGCGCGTGGCAAAGATGCTCCTCTTGCATGAATTCGTGCCGTACCCCCGTTGGGGCGGGCAACGCTAACGCGACACGAGGGCTGGCTCCCCCTGTGAAAGCATGCAGCTCCCCCGTCGCCCTCCGAACTTTTTCCGCGCTGGAATGTGGGTGAACGGAGCCTTCCCAGCGCTGCTCGTGGCGAACCACCGGTGGCTTTTGTGGCTGCGGAGACGTTCCTCCCTTCTCTCCCCCTTCCAAAGAGGTGGCTTAGTTCATCGGCAGCCGGCACTGCGAGGAGAGGTGGTTTTCCTCCGGAGCCACCCGCTCCAGCCGGGAGGGCGAGAGGGAGGAAGGAGCGGGAGCGTGCTGGGGCCACGAAGGGTCACCGTGAAGGGTCACCGCAAAGGGTCACCGTACGCCACCCCGAGCTGCTGACAGCCCCCGAAGGCAGGCGGTGATGGGGCTGTGCCCGCCGGAGGGACTCATGCGCAGGAATCTGTCTGCCCCAGGGCTTTTGCAGACCCCGCACACAGGCCGGGTGGTTTTGGGGCTGCCTGGTGGGCATGGGCTCCTCTCTGCGCCTTCCCAACGAAAATCTGCAGACCAACTCTCTGGGCAAGGTGCTGGGCAAAGAA
>NW_009259422.1:286595-286837 GCF_000687185.1 Egretta garzetta
CCCGGCGCCGCCTGCCAGCGCGGCTGCCTGGGCACATGGGGCCGTGGCAGCGAACGGCAGCGTGGGGTTGTGCCGCTTGACTCCCCACTGTTAGGCAGCAGGAGTTCCTTTTGTTGAGGCTTTTGGGTTTTCTCATCAGGTCAAGCCCAAGTCTTGGGTTTAGCAGGTTTCGTTTAAGCCTGGCGCAGGGCAGCTGCCTGCAGCTCTCTTCTAGATTTCCATGTGGCAGGGGCAGCTCTGGG
>NW_009259422.1:286955-287274 GCF_000687185.1 Egretta garzetta
CCCTGCCAAGCCTATTTCTGGCTGCAGAAATACAGGCGATGGGAGGATCCAGGCCCTGTGCTTGGGCTCTGCCCTCCCTTCCCTCTAATTCAAGGGGTTTTTAAAGGCCGGCTGTCGGATTCGGAGCGCCCTAGATGTGAAAACCCGGGTGAAGGTTGGGTGCTTGCTGGACGCTTGTGGCACACGGCTGCTGTCTTGTAAGACCTCACCCAGCTCTTCCCCTCCTCCTTACCCCAGGACTGCGGCGGCGGGGCTGAGATGCGGCCAGCCTGGGCTCGGCTTCCCCGGCACAGACCGCTGCTGGCGGCGCGCTCGCCTC
>NW_009259422.1:287325-288491 GCF_000687185.1 Egretta garzetta
ACCGCTGCTGCCGGCGCGCTCGCCTCGGCCGATGCCTTCCCGTAGGGACCCGGAGAGCGATGGGTGCTCGCCCATCCCAGCGCCAACTGCCCCTCTGCCGAGGGCTCGGCACGACTTTATCATCACGCCGCATGAATTTCATTAGCTCATTTGTCTCTGGCTCCCTGAGCCTGGAGATAATTTAATCCAGAAGTGGCTTACAAGGAGGAGCGAGGTTTAGCGTGCCAAGCTTAATAAAGCCCTCTGGCTGCCGTTGGTAAAGCTGAGCTTTGGGCTGGGGTAAGGCCGCGGGCTGCGCTCGGCGCTAAGGGCGAGGCGTGACTCCGCACCCTTCTGATCTCATTAGGGAGATCTCGTAGCGTGAAACAACGAGCGGAGCCGCGGCGGAGGGCTTGCACGGGCTGCGGGAGCGAGGGAGCCGGGTCGGGGGAGACGCTTCCCTCGCGCGTGCATCGTCTCTTCCCGCCGCCGAATCAAGGGGAGGTTTACTTTAGCAAGCCGCAAGAAATCATTACATATGCTGCTAGTGGCCTGGTTAATGAAGATCTGCAGTTCTCTGGGTAGGAAAAGGCGACCTATATTTACTGTATGTAGGAAGGCATCTGTCAGCTCGAAGCGCTAGATACCCCGGCGCGGGGTTGTCCTGCTTTCTGCAGGCTCGCGATTGCAACTGTGTTTGAGCTCTGATGCAGACCAAGTTAATTTTAAGATGACTGTTACTATTCTAAACATAAGGAAGGGCATATTTAGCCTCTCAGTACTCAAGAAGGCAAAACCCCCTGCATGTTTCTAGTAATTTTTCCCTAACAGTTTGCACAAAACAACAACAACAAATCCTATTTGGTTTCTGCAAAAGAATATGTTCGAGGGCGATCGTAAAATAGATTATTTTTAAATCTGCAGATGGTTTCCACATATTCCTCCTCAGCTCACTGCAGCTTTCCACCTCAGTAAACTGGTTTGTAATTTAGCCGAGGGCTGTGGAGCAAGCGTTCTGTCGTCTTGTTTTTCTTGTTCGACTCCTTTAACCCCCCTCCTGCCTTTTCTGTCCCCTTTCTCTTTGATTTCCCCTTGCTTTTCCCCTGCCAGCGGGCGTGCGGCGTTGGAACGGGCGCGAAGGCAGGGCTTGCGATGGCCGGCTTTGCGGCCGGCGCTCCCTCCGTCCC
>NW_009259422.1:288621-289407 GCF_000687185.1 Egretta garzetta
GGTTTGTGGGGGGGGGAAAATCTGCCGCGTTGGGTGCCCGCTCCCATCCGTCCGGCGGAGTTCTCCGGGCGCCGGAGCTGCCCCACTCAACGGGGGGCTCGTGCCATGGGGAGGGGCAGCCGGGGGATTCTGACCGCTCGGACTTGAGATGTGCGGCCCTGGGAAAGATAATTATGGAAAGGACGCGCTTTCAGTCCTGCCATGGCGGGTCTCCCCCTCCCCCCTGTGCCCTGGAAGAAAACACCGCTTTTTTTATTTCTTTGTTCTTTCGTGGTTCGGCGTTATAATTATTGAGATTTCACTGCAGGGCAAAACGATCATTTGACAACGTAAGTGGGGAAAATAATTCTGGTGTTATCCAGCAGCCTGACTCGTATTATAATTACGGCACAACTCCTGCAGACTGAAGTGAGGGCAAAGAATTTCCTCCTATGCGGGTATTTGTCTCTTCAAGATTTCTCAGGATTGGATTGCGGGTGCGAGGGTTTTTTTCCCTCCCATATTTTTAATAACGCGAGGTTGTTGATGGATGGCGAAGGACCGAAGTACCTGTTGTTTTCCCCTTTGTTTTCATTAGGCATTTTCCATTTCTGTCATTCTCGGCGCTCATGATGGATTTTTATGAGCAAATATCTTGGTTAGAGCTATTCAGAAGTGTTTGCGCAGCAATGTCTACAGCGGCAATAGAACCCAATTAAAAAATCAGGGGAAATTGGATGAAACGCTGCCAATTAGCCCCTCTCAAAATGGGGGGCAATGATCGCTTGTGCTGTGCCGCCAGTGTCG
>NW_009259422.1:290190-290604 GCF_000687185.1 Egretta garzetta
GGGCAGGGATGCCGGTGGGCAGGGAGCAGCGGCCGGAGACCCTGGGCTGCCTCCCCGAGCCCCCAGCCCACACTGGAGCCGCCGGAGCGAAGGCAGGCGTGTGTTCAGCCTGGGGAGGGAAACCTTTCGTTCTGCTTCCTCCTGGAAAACGAGGCTCCTCGTAAGGGGAGGTTAAAAAAAAAAAAATGACGCTAGAAAAATCATTTTTTGAAATGAGTGTTATCTCGATGGATTTTATAATTTTTTTTTTTATACCTGCCGTAATCTCTGCCCGCTGCGGCTCAGCGCTGGGAGAGGACTGGTAATACATCTGAAGCAGACGGCACTAGTTTGTGCTAAATGCCACTCCAGTAATATTTAGCTCTCCTTGGAAATAGAAATACAAATCTCGCTGGAGCGGTGCGGCGGCGCGGG
>NW_009259422.1:290621-292025 GCF_000687185.1 Egretta garzetta
TGCTCTCCCGCAGCCCGGGTCCCGGGGATGCCTCCTGCCTTGCCTCCCCTCCTCCCCCAGCCTCCTTCCCCAGCCCTTCCCTTTGCTTTCTGCCACCTAATGAGTTTGATAAGAAATTGTCTCGTTAACAGGATTAGCCATGGAAATCTCTGGTCCCCTCCTATTCATTTTGTAATGCTCTTCATCCTGTTCTGCGATTTTCTGCTGGTATTAGACGGCCCCGGACCACCTCGGGAGATTAATTCCTCCTCCTCCTTTGATAGTGCCAGCAGGGCTGGGGCCGGGGCGGCTCTGCGGGCAAGCGCTGGCCCCGGTTCCCTCCGCAGAGCTGTCCCCCCCACCCCGGGGGGGTTCCTCCGCCTGGGTTTCTTCCAGTGCAATCGTGGCGCTTTCCAAGGAACGTGGGCAAACAAACGAAAGTGTCCCCGAACGCTCGTCCTCTTCGCCGCGTGCGCCCGCCCAAAGCTGCGCTGGCTCAGGGGGGGATTAAAGCCCGGAGAGGCAGGCTCTGCTCTCCTTCACGCCGCCCTGAGGCCCGTTCCTGGGCTGCCCAGTTCTGGATTCACTTCCAGGAAAACGGCGTGCGAGACCGGCCCTTTGGTAAAGAATTATTCCCGATGTAGTAGCTCCCACCAGCCCTGCAGGACAGCCCGTGTCCGAGGGAGCTAAGGGAGAGGGATCTTTCTTAAGGTCTGTTCTCCCAACTTTGCCGAGCCGTGAGCCGGGAAGCAGCAGCAGCACGGGGGGGGCAGGTGGAGAAGGAAAACGTCCGGAGCCGCTGCTCGGAGCGCGCTGGGGACGAGGCGTGAGTGAGAGCGGACGGGAAGAGCCGCGGTTTTCCTTTTCTCGGGTGAAACACGACTAACGTTTGTGATTTCCATGAGCACCTACCTGGCTTGCGTTTGCTGCTCTAAAACGCAGCCTTTTGGCTTTCCCTCCCCAAAAAGCTTCCCTTGCAAAGATCGGAACTTCTGGCGTGCCTTCGTTGCCCAGAGAGAGGGAAATGCAGATGGTAAAGCCATCGCCCCGGGAGCGAAGTGACAGGGATGCTAATTGTTACACGGGCCGTAAGATTCCCGGAGATGACGCCTGTTTTAGGACGGGGAGAGCGGGGGCACGGCGCGGGGGGGAGCTTTGACAAGGTGATTCCCACCCGGCGGATCCCTAGCGAAGGCAGTAATTTATTCACCGGCTTTTGCTCCCTGCGACGTGAGTGTCCGTGCACAGATTCGCTCCCCCTGCTTCGCCGGGAACTATTTGCCGTGCTGCTGGTGATTAATTTTTGCAGCGGGGATCGCACCTGAGCAGCTGGCGAGAGCCGCCGGGCCTGGGAAAGGGGGCTCTGGCCACGGCGCTCCCGCGAGCCACGTGCCAGCCACTCGCTCCCCAGCCGTAGGAGTAGGG
>NW_009259422.1:292161-292572 GCF_000687185.1 Egretta garzetta
CCCCCCGGGCGGAGGAATCCCGCCGGCCGCCGGGCGGAGGCTGTGGTTAACCCCTCCCTACCGTTGTATTGCGGAGGGTGTTTGTACACCGGCTCTCTCCGGGCTGTGGGTAGGGTGCTCAGAGCCAAACTCGATGCTCGGAAAAACCCACGCCGTTTCCTTTTTGTATTTATTGACTTGTCGCTGGTAGGCTGGGCTTCGGCCAGGAATTTGGTAACGCCTCAGGAGCCGATCCACCGGGAAAGGATCCGCTGCTGGGCGGCAGCTCCGCCGTCGCTGGCATGGGCTCTGCCAGGGGTGTGGGGGCAGAGGGCTCGTCCCGGCCCCGCACCGGTGCCCAGGCACAGCCGGGTCCCTGGGGCGCCCGGGAGCGGGGACCCGGCACCGCGGCTGCCAGGCCGCAGTGGGACC
>NW_009259422.1:293041-293530 GCF_000687185.1 Egretta garzetta
CGGCTACTGCGGGTCCTTGGGACGGGGTTTCTGGGGCACTGGGCTCCCTTTGGGCGAAGGGCTGCTCCTCCTGGATGGAGGAGGAGGAGGAGGAGAGGGAGCCCTTCGGTGCAAAGCCTGACCTGCTGGCTCGGCGGTGTCGGGTGCGTTACAGATGCCCGCGAACCTTCACGGTGGGAACGCTTGGCTGGGCGTGCGGGGGCTCGGCTGCGCGGGAGGGATGTGCTGCCTTTGAGAGGGCTGGGGAGCGGTGGCTGCCGAACACCTCCCTGGGGATCCCGACTGCAGGCAAACATGTAAATAAATCTGTCAGATATCGTGCAGCTCTTATTAAATTTACATTGAGCTGGAGTCACGGTTCCTCTTTAACATGTCTGGGATGGATGGATGGATCTTTAATCTCGGCGCCCAGTCCAGGCCCCCTCTGCTTTCAGCATTTTCTGTGGCACAGAGCTGGGCTCAGCCTGCTGAGATGAAAGGCGGCTCTGG
>NW_009259422.1:293610-294793 GCF_000687185.1 Egretta garzetta
CATCCAGCAGCCGCAGCAGCAGCAGCGTGCCGTTAGAGCAGCGGCGGAAAATCACAGGCTTTGTTCTTTGGGGCTTCCCCCTCCGTGCCCTCCCCCCTGGGAGGTGTTTGTCACTTTAAACGTGGCCAGAAATAGCACCAAACAGTTATTGGATTTGTCCGGGATGCCTTGGGATGCATATGCTCAAAGTATGGCTAATTCATAAACGTTGGCACCTATTGATTCTCCAGCAGTTAAAATAGACTGCGGAAGGAAATATTGGCCCCGGAGTACCAGGGGAAAGTTATCTCATTAGTCTTATGAAGTATAAAATGTGCTCTCTGCTGAAGCCCTGACCCCGTTGTTTTTATAAATCTATATTGGATGGAGCGGTAGCTGGTAACCTGTATCGACTGTAATTTTTCTCTTGAAATTGGAAGGCCCTTGGGACCGGTGCTGGGGTTTCACGGCCACCACAGGCAACTGGATGCGGGAGAGGATTTCGGTAGCAGCGAATGTGCGTGTGTGCGTAGGGGGTGGGGACCCTCCTGATGTTTGCCGTGCCGGAGAGCCCCCCTCACCCTCGTGCCCTTCCCCGGGCGAGGGGCGAGCTCCCGGGGCGCTCGGCTGCCCTGCTCCTCTCTTGCCGGGGTGGGCGAGAGGGGCGCGGGGGCTTGGGCGTTCCCAAAGGCAGCGGCTCAAGTCGAGCTGGAAGAGTTATTAGAGGCTCATCGCTCCAGTCTGGCCGCGGATGTACTTAATCCTCTGCTTCCCATAAAGCTTTTCCACCTCCTGGCAGGCAGAAAGATCTGATTTTATTCAGCGACCTTCGAAGTTAATCTCGCCAGCAAACTCAGCAATAAGTCACTTCGGTGAGGTCTCTGTCGGAGCCGTTTACATCAATTATTGCCCTGCATCTCTCCCTTCAACCAGTGTAACGCTCCTCGGCAGAGTTACTTGTCCCTTTTCAAAAAAAAAAAATATGGAAGCGCTGCTGTCAGGCTGTAGATCTTACGTTTAATGTAACGGCACCTTTAAAGCCTCCCTGCCCGCTGCTGTCTCCGGGGCTGATGCTCTGGCTCCAGCCCCGTCTCGGAGGCTCGATCCTGGGGGCTGTGAAGGTTGGGGAGCTCCAGCAGGCGGGGGGGCGAGGGCAGGCAGTCCGGGCAGGGCTCGGTTTGCAGTCCTGGGCAGCGACGCTCTC
>NW_009259422.1:296413-296861 GCF_000687185.1 Egretta garzetta
CCGTCTGCGTCCCCCAGCGCTGCTGCTGCGGGCAGGGAGAGGCTTCTGCGGTCCTGCCCCCGGAGCGGGGGTCCTGGCTGCTCTGGCAGCGTCTGCCTGTAGCTCCCCGATTCCGCCCGCGTGTGCAGGTTCAACCAGGGCGCTTTCCTCCACCTAAAAACTGGGAACATCCAGGTGCTCCCCAGAGGTGCCGGCAGAAAACGCGGTTGGCTCCCCTCAGCAGCTAGGTCGCGCTTTACCGAGTGTGGTGTGGGACCTGAAGGAGCCATTTGCAGGCACTGCTGATTTAAAGACCGGGTTTAAAGCTCTGGCCACCCAGCTCGGGTAATGACCTTCTGCCTCTCTGCGCTTGCTGCCTTTGACACGGGGCGGTTTGGCCGGCGACGCGGTGCAGCCGAGCAGATGGACCGCCCCGTCCCACGAAGCCTCGGTGACGGCCAGGGCTGGG
>NW_009259422.1:298212-299147 GCF_000687185.1 Egretta garzetta
CGTGGCACCCCGAGCGGGAGGCAGCGGGGCGCGAGGCGATGCGATGTGACAGCCCGCGATGTGAGCAGCCTGACGCGATGCGACGCACGTGCAAGCGATACTGCAGCGCAGGCAGCGCAGTCCGTAGTGCCGGGTGTCTCGGGGCGCTCCTGGCTCCGCTGACTGCCCAAATTACTCTGCTCGGGAGGGAGTTCGCCCAACTCGCAGCCACGTTGCTGCTCCCGCGACTCAGCTGCGGCACGCCTGCTCTCTGCCGTATGCTTTTACCGTCCTCGGGTGTGCGGGCTGTGGCTCCCGTGCTACCGCCTCGAATTAACCCTGCAGAGGCAGGGAAGGGGTCTGGGACAGCCGGGCTGGGGCTGCCTGACCTTGCCCCAGCCCCCTGAGGGTCCTGGTCCTGCCGCACGGGCAGCGGCCGGTGCATCACCCCCTCTCCGAGCGCCTCCGATCCGGCCCGGTCCCCTCCTGGTCGCTGTCATTATTTACACGTCACGGTGTTTTACTTCTGCTTGGGAGTAATGAAAGAGGCTTCTTTCCCCTGGAATTTAATTTCACGCCTGAGACTTGGTGATTAATTTTCTCCTTTCCCAGCTGCCTGATGGGCCCCTTTGCTTGTAAATTTTGAAATGTGCCACAGAATTTGTGTATTTTGCACCAATTAGGTGTCACCTTGAGTAATTCCTCCGGTGCTGAGTTTATTCGTCCCGTCAGCTGGGACGATGCGTTTCCCTCCCACCTCCCCGCAAGCCCGCTGCCTTGGCCACCACGGGCCGTGTTGGCCACCCCGGGTGGGACAGGCCACCCCTGCCCAGCAGAGGACATGGCCGGTGTCCCACGCTGCGAGGTGACCAACACCTTCGGGTCCGCGGAGGTCACGGGGACCCTCACGGTCATAGGTGAGAGCCGGCGGGCAAGAGCGGGGCGCGGCGGGGGGG
>NW_009259422.1:299639-300291 GCF_000687185.1 Egretta garzetta
CTCTGGGCAGAGCTGCTTCCCAGCAGGTCAGCCCCCCGCCTGTCCTGGTGCATGGGGTTCCGCCTCCCCAGGGGCAGCACCCAACACTTGCCCGTGTTGAACTTTCATCAGGTTCTCTGCGCCCAACTCTCCAGCCTGCCCAGGTCCCGCTGAATGGCAGCGCAGCCTTCTGGCATATCAGCCCCTCCTCCCAGTTTTGTGTCCTTTAAACTAAAGGACACAAAACTAAACTAAAGGATTTACCGCTTCGGTTGGGGCGGGGAGGGGAGCTTTGGGAAAACTCCGAGCAGTACTGGGGGTGTAAATCGCCGGCTGGCGATGTCGGGTTTGAGTTAGGTGCCTCTGCATTTTGTTTGGTTGACTTCCGTAAAATAAGCTCCAGCCAAACAGTAAATACCACCTGCGCAGGCCGAGTATTTATCGCCTGCTTTGTTCCTGGGGGTTCCTCGTGTCACCGGGATCCCGGCGGTACCAGAGCTGCCGCGGCTGGCATGCACCGGAGTGGTGCCGCACCTTCCAGCTGTCCTGCGCCACCTGCGGGGCCCCGGGGCCAAGGTTAAAAATGGGGGCTGGCAGCAGGGAGGGCGGCGCGGGGGCCACCAGCCTTATTGCGCGGTGACATTTTACACATCCCGGGGGGGGAAGGCAGAGA
>NW_009259422.1:300655-301066 GCF_000687185.1 Egretta garzetta
CTTGCCCCCCCGCAAGTCCCAGACGGCGCAGGACTTCTCCATCATCACGCTGGAGGGTGAGCTGGCTTCCCCCGGGGCCGGGGCTTTCCTTGCCCCTCTCCGAGCCGCCGCATCCCCAGGGCACGCCGGGATGCTTTGTGCATGGCTGGAGGGCAGTGAGACCCGCCGGGGGGGGACTCCTGGGGCCAGACTGCTCCCGGCCCCCTTCCTGGGCTGTGCGTGCCCTCCGCAAGCAGCTCAGGGGTGCAGCACGGCTGGGGCGGGGAAGGACCAAAATAAGGGTTGACTTGCCCATCCCCGGGCCTTTCGCCGGGTGTCCCCTCCCCAATCTAGGTGGCTGGGTGGTTGGACAGGGGACAGGCTCGGCCGAGGGAGGGGGGCCCTCAAGCCCACGGCCGGATTCGACCACCG
>NW_009259422.1:302728-303678 GCF_000687185.1 Egretta garzetta
GTGACAAACGATGATGAGGCAGCACGTGAAATCGTGGAAAATGAGCTTTGATTTGTCGTGTCTGTATTTTCTCTGTCTGCTAAAAGCCATGGCCGCGCTAATCACCGTGTTATTACGGCTGGAGCGCGTCGCTCGGTGCGTTACCGGGAGCGCTTTCAGGCCCAGGGTACGGTCGAAGCCCCTGCCCGTTAATAATCACCAATTAAGGCTTCCAGGCTTACAGGTGGGAGCGAGGCAGAGGCAAGGTAGCATTTATTTGTCTGCTGGGAAAGAGGCTTGAAGGGCTGTGTTTGTCTGCGTCTCAGGTTTGAAATGGATCTAGTGGCTTTTTGGCCGGCGTCCCGGGAGAGTCGGAATTTTGCTGCCGTTTACTGCTAAATTTGGAGCCGTGAGCAGTGTTTCCAGCGAGGACGTTCCCTTCTCTCCCTTTTTCCCCTCTCTCTGCTCTTGACGGGCTGTCACTAGATAAGATTCAGGGGGTTTTTGTCCCTCAGACAGGCCCCAGAGACGGGTGCAGAGCGAGACGCTCATTTCTTTTTTCCTGCTCCTTTCCTAAACGTGTGCCGGCGTGCGGAACGCCGCCCGGTAGCTTATCCTGGGAGCTGCTCCGTCCTCAGGCCGAGGAGCCAAGAGAGGGTTAATCTGTCGATTAGGTTGCTGTTTTATGCAGCGGTCGGGAGAACAATGTCCTTATCCATGCGTGAACCCTCCTGTCGCAATACTCACCTGCCGCTCACCAGGAGCTGGTGGCTTTGCGGCGACGCTCGGGGGGCAGGGGGAGGCTCAGGAGGGTGGCTTTTAGGGAAGGGGAGGTGCGTTTGCCAATGGAAGCCAGGTTCCCGTAGCGAGGACGCTTGGCGCGAGGCAGGCAGCTTGCTTCTAAGGGAGGCGGAGAGGGGCTGCGGCTGTGGGGCAGGGCTCCCCGTCCCCTCTGCCCTTCCCGTGGCGGC
>NW_009259422.1:303852-304481 GCF_000687185.1 Egretta garzetta
CGCAGGCGTGGGCAAGTGGCCCTAGCTGGGGGTCGCAGCCGATGGGCGGCTTTCCCCACGTGCACTCACAGAGGAGCCCGTGCCTGCTCCTCGCCCGAAACCAGGCTGGGTCCCAACTGTTCTGGTTCCCTCCTCTGCCTGTGAAGCTCGCTCTGAAATAGCAGCAGATCTGCGTGCAAGCAAACCGCCCTTCGGAATTAACCTAGCCTGCCTCTTCCTTCCTCCCAAATATGTAGGTCCCCCGAGCATCCGAGCGATGAAGAACATAACAGCGGTAGCGGGTAGGGACACTTTCATCAACTGCAGGGTGATCGGGTACCCGTATTACTCCATCAAGTGGTACAAGGACTCTTTGCTGCTGCCCGATAACCACCGCCAAGTGGTCTTTGAGAACGGGACGCTAAAGCTGATGGACGTCCAGAAAGGCATGGATGAAGGAGAGTATCTGTGCAGCGTGCTGATCCAGCCCCAGCTCTCCATCAGCCAGAGCGTCCACGTCACGGTGAAAGGTAAGGGGGTGGAGAGGCGCTCCCGGGAGCGGGTGGAGAGGCCGTCTGGGTCACGTTGGGGACCTGTCCCCCGCGGGACGGAGGCAGAGGAGTCGCACAGGGGACTCTGCGGCCAGGCGG
>NW_009259422.1:304603-306383 GCF_000687185.1 Egretta garzetta
CCACGCCGTATCCATTTCCCGTTACAAGCGATGGAGCAAAGATTTACGGTGTAAACATCACGTATTAAAGCATCTAACCTTTGCTCGGATCACCTTCACCGATGTTTTTCTGTGTGTGTTAGCTTTTAAAAAAATAGTCCTCTCGGTCTTTCGAGCGCACAGAACATCTTAAAAGCTTCTCCAGGCCATCAATTATTCAGCCCCATTGAGGGAGCTATCAGTCCTAATGAATTGAGCCGGATGCATTCCCTGCCAGTGACTCGCCGAGATTGCGCCCTGAGCGCGCGGCGCTCCCGTATCTCCCGTCCTCAGCGTTGTCGGGTCGTCTCTGCCCGTCGCCGGCTCGCTGTTTGCAGTAAATCATTTGGACAAACACGGCCGCGCTGGGGACGGCGCTGGCCAATTGTCTTTCCCTGTCTCAGCCAGCAGGGTATTTATGGACTGGATTTTACTCCGATCCCCCTCCCTCCCCTCCCCTCCACCATTTTCTTATTAGGAAGCAGGTTAGCTGGAGAGCGCAGCAAGCTCATTAGAGATGCTACCCCTTGATTAGCTGATGCTCTTCTCCCAGGCTTTGCAAAGGGGAGGGCAGGCTGCGGATAACCTGTCGAAGGGCGCTGTGGGGAGGGCCAGCCCCGCTTTCCTCGCCTTATACAAAATCCCCCTCTACGTGGGACCCCCAGGGCTTGAGAGAGGCCGGAGTTGAGTAAATGCTGGCCGTCCCCCGGGGCGAGCGGGGCAGGCAGGGCTGGTGCGGAGAGAGCACCTTTAGGGATGTGCATGCGCGAAGTTAAATAACGGGATTCACTTTTAGTCGCTGGGAGGTGCCGCCGGAGGGTGCGGGAAGTCCAGCGGAGATCCCATGTATTCTGGGAAGCAACCGCTAGCGAACCCTTCTGAACCTGAATGGGCTGCCTTGGGCAGCGGCTGGTGGGAGGCGAGCGGGCGGCAGCGCGGCGCGGGGGGGCGGCGTGCCGCTCTGCCACGGCCAGACGTCTTCATCCCGCCTGCAGCGTGCCTGCCCCGGAGATTTACACCCGGCCTCGCTTGCTGGGTTCCTGATTTGCTCTGGCCGTCAGAGAAAAGGCCCATGGAAAAAAATTGCAAAGGCCCTAGAAGACCGGCAGGGCTAGCTCTGTGGAGCAGAGGGGATAAATGAACGGTGGAGAGCGCGGGGTGGCGTGGAGCACCGTACAGCTTTCATTGCCCCGGGTGCCCGGTGGCCAGGTTCAGTGCACAAGGGCGATATATGCAGGTCTGTCCCAGCACGCCCCCATAAAAGCTGTTCTGCTCCCCAGGGAGCCCCCAGCCCTGCTCGCGAGGCATCGCCCCAGCCATGCTCCCCATCTCGCTTTGAGCAAAGCTCCTGCCTGGGCTTAGCTCCCGCTGCTTAGCCCACGGACCCCAGCTCCCAGCCCCAAACCCCCCTGCTCCTCAGGGCTTCTGCGGCTGCCCGGGGGTGCTGCTGGGGCCCCTTCTCCGTGCTTCCCCGGCCGTGCCATCTGGGCGCTTGGCCGCCTCCAAGGTGCCCTGACAGCTCGTTATTCCCGCAGGCACCTTTGAACATTTTAATTAATCACGGTGGGTTTGGTGCCGCCCCGGGGCTCTCGCACAGCTCTGCTTGGGTGGCTGCGGCGATTCGGGGAGCGCGGTGCTGACGCCAGCTCTGCTGCTCCCCGGCTGGCAGCGCCAGGACTCCATTGGGGCGATGCTTCACCCCGGCGGGGGGCAGAGGCTCTTGGCTGGGGCTCCCCTCCAGACCCGAGGTGCCGGGCTCTGC
>NW_009259422.1:306983-307919 GCF_000687185.1 Egretta garzetta
CGCTCCTGCGCCCGTGCGAGAGGGCAGCTGATTTCTGCCGAGGGGACAATTGGCAGCCTGCTAATTTAATTATGGAGACTGCGGAAAGAGGATCTCATCTACCAGGTGCTGAGCCTTGTTAAGCTAATTGTCTCCCTCTCTCTGCTTTCTTCCCCCTCCCACATTGCCAGAGATGCTGCGGTTGCCTAATTAAGTTATCAGAAAGATAATGGCTGGTTCTGAATCCAGTGCCTTTAAGAAAAGCATCCATCTAATAATTGCTTTTTCTGCGCGCAGATAAATGCTGAGGCGGAATTTCGGCTGGCACGTGCGGGGCGGGGGCGGCCGGGGCTTTCCCCGGAGCAGGGCCCGCTCTGCTCGGGCAGTTGGCATTTCTCCGTCCCGCTCTCGGCGCGCTGGCCCTGCCTGCTGGGAGACACCTTCCTGCCGTCCTCCGCTTGGCGGCACCTTCATTCTCCCCCGTGCCTGGTGCCCCCAGAAGCCCACCTGAGCTTCTGGGCTGCTTCTCCCCCCTGGGCAGCGGAGCACGTCCCCGCCGGAGGACGGCTTTCCCCGGACGGGCTCTCCAGCGCGCTCTGCCATCTCCCCTCGACAGTCCCTCCGCTGATCCAGCCCTTCGAGTTCCCACCAGCCTCCATCGGGCAGCTCCTCTACATCCCCTGCGTGGTCTCCTCGGGGGACATGCCCATCCACATCACCTGGAGGAAGGACGGGCACGTGATCCTCTCCGGCTCCGGAGTCACCATCGAGAGCAAGGAGTTCATGAGCTCCCTGCAGATCTCCAGCGTCTCGCTCAAGCACAACGGCAACTACACCTGCATCGCCAGCAACGACGCCGCCACGGTCAGCCGGGAGCGGCAGCTCATCGTGCGGGGTGGGTGCCGCGGGGCCAACCCCCCCGTGCCCACAGCCCGGCCCCGCTGCGCCTCGGGCTGG
>NW_009259422.1:307932-308238 GCF_000687185.1 Egretta garzetta
GCAGCCACGTGCCCGCCGGCAGGGAGGGGTTGCGAGAAGCCGACGGGGGTTTTTGCCACAGCGTCCGTCTTTCCTCTCAAATCGCTCAGTGCCTCCTCGTTTTGTGGTCCAACCCAACAACCAAGACGGCATTTACGGTAAAGCCGGGGTGCTGAATTGCTCCGTCGATGGGTACCCCCCTCCGAAAGTCATGTGGAAACACGCCAAAGGTAGGGGCGAGGCGCGGCGGCGCGTGGGGACCTCCCTGCGGGCGGGGTGGGGGGGGTGGAGCCCCTCTGGGCACCCACCCTCCCGAGCGCTCCGCTG
>NW_009259422.1:308901-310149 GCF_000687185.1 Egretta garzetta
GAGGCGGGTGCGTGCCCTGCGTGCCGCGGGTGGGTGCTGGTCAGCAGAGCCCGGGGGGTCCCCGCCGCACCATACTGGCTCTGCCCTCGGCACCGCGCATCCCCGCCCCCGAGGCACGGGGAGGGCATTGATCCCCCTCCTCAGGAGCCCGCTTCCCTTCTGCTATTAAACACACTTTGTCCTTCGTAAACCCCAGCGATCAATCTACATCATACAGGAGGAAAGGGAATCGCTGGGCTAATTTGGCGGGGGTGGGCTGGGAAGCGCTGTTAGACAGCGTGTTTGAGCGGCGCTGGTTATTGGATTCCTCTCCCGTTGCTCTCAGCAGAATACGTAATCGCCGGCTCCTCTATTTGTTTTGATTGTCGCTGCCGTGAGCATCCAAACCTCAAAAAGGAGGTGGAGGATGGGGGCGGGGCGCCGGCTCGCCCCTGTGGCAGCCCCCGCCCGTCCCCAGCGCTGAGCCAGGGCTGAACTCTGTCCTGCCCGCGCCGGGGGGGACCGAGGGTGCAGATGGAGCCGGGGTGGCCACCACTGCTCTGGTTGCCCCCAGGCAGAGGGGGTGGGCAGCCCTCCCCACTGCCAAGCGAGGGTCTTGCATCGGGGCATTGCCTGGGACGAGGCAAGGGGGGGCGGGCACCCCCCCCGCTGCGCCCCCTCCCCAGCCGAGCGCTTGATTTCCTGGCACCGGCGTTTCTCTCGGGGCTTCTCCCCTCCCAGCCTCTGCTTTCCTGGCTTTCTGCACCCCTCCCTGTCAGCTGCTTAATTTATCCTGCCGGCTGATGAATCGGAGCCCGCGACTTCAAACGACGCACTTCAAGCAGGCGCAGGTACAAAGTCGAGGCGATTAATCCCGAGCGAGCGTGCAGAAGTCTCGGAGCCTGAACTGTTGCCTTGTCCCCGCTCTCCGCTGTAATTGCATCCCAGGACAGGTTGCTTGCTGACTTGAATAGCACATAACCTTATTATGCATGTGCTTTTACGTTTCCCGGAGACCTCGCAGCCTTTGAAAAGGTTGGGATGAATAGGTAGACGAAGCGCCACAGCCAATTAAGCATTATATGGGGCTCTTTGTTTTGCTTCGTTTTGGGGTTTTTGTTTGTTTAGTGAAATGTCAGGCCAATTAAAGTGAGATCAGGGCCGGTTTCCTTGAAAGTCAGGCCGCTGCGGACTGAGTTAAATGAAAGTTCCCCAGAGCCCAAGCGCAGCGCGCTGGTGGTGGGTCAGCAGGGGATGGGGGAGCAGCCC
>NW_009259422.1:311269-311557 GCF_000687185.1 Egretta garzetta
CGGCCGCCCTCGGAGGGTCCTGCCGCCAGTCCCGGGCGATGCTGTCCCTCCACGAGCAGCAGAACCGCTCCAGGGTGTTGGGTACCGGTGCACAAGAGGTGCAGCCTCTCCGCCCCGGTCCGTGCTGTCTGCACGGCTGCTTGGGGTTTGCTTTTGGTTTGTTTTGCTGCTTCCCCGGTGCTGGGCTGCTTGCCGCTCTCTGGGGACCCCGGCAATTGAGAGAGGTTGATATGTTTACATCCAAGGAGCTGCTTTTAATCAAACATCAATAATTTCATTTCAGCGAAG
>NW_009259422.1:312864-314523 GCF_000687185.1 Egretta garzetta
TGGCCAGCGGCGCGGGGGACTCGCCGAAGCGTCCCGGGGGGCGGCGAGTGCGGCGTGGGGCCTCCCCACCGTCCCCCTTTGCATATTGGGGTGGCTACGGGGGGGAAAAAAAAAATACATATCTCCGGCATCTGCAATGCAAAGGCGGCCTTGCTGATGTGAAATCTCACTCTATATTCTGGCCAGGTTTATAGGAGTGAATTATGCAAATCTGTGAGGGAAAACATTCTTCCTCTCATCCTCGGGAGTGTAAAACCTTAGTCAATAATTCATGCCTGCGCGTCTCAGACTGGAGGCTTTCTCTTCATTATAGTGTGCGCTCGGTTATTTGTCTTTCACGTTTTATTGTCTACCCCGGTGTAATGCTATGCATTATAAAATTTATCTGCTTCATTATTTTATGATCCCGAGCTGTATAATGCAGCGAGACGATTCCACTTCGGGCTGCCTGGCCTCTCGCTGAGACCCGTGTCCGCCGCCTCCCCGGCGGGGTCTGCGGGCTGGGTGGCCGCGGGTGGCACCGAGCCCACCCCGGGCGCACGGGTGACCCCCTGCCTCCCCGCAGTCCCGGCCATGATCACCTCCCACCCCAACACCACCATCGCCATCAAGGGGCAGACCAAGGAGCTGAACTGCACCGCCCGGGGCGAGCGGCCCATCATCATCCGCTGGGAGAAGGGCGACACCGTCATCGATCCCGACCGCAACATGCGCTACGCCATCACCACCAAGGACAACGGCGACGAGGTCATCTCCACCCTCAAGGTGAGGGGCCAGGGGTGCAGCACCCGTCCGGGCACAGGGTGTCCTGCCTGGCTGACGGAGGGGGGCAGGCGGCACGGGGGGTCCCGGGGAGGGTGTCGGTGGTCCCCAGTGGGCAAATCCAGCCTGGCGGGGAGGGATGGTAGACAGCCTGATGGAGGGAGCGTGTCTCCGGCCAGCGCCTGGACTTTTGCAGCCAGAGTAAGAGTTAGTGCTGCCCTGGGCTGGCGTGCGGAGCCGGGCTTCCCATTTTAATTACACCAGTTAAAAACCAGCCACCGTCTGCTTGATGTGACAAGCCCCTGGATTTTGCACTGAATTCCAGTCGCCCGTACGACGGGCTGTGCCTGCAAAGGTGTTTTGCAGCACCGAGGAGGTCTCAAAGAAGGAATTTTCAGCGCAGATCTGAGCCCAGGGCTGGGGATCCGGGGGGTGACCTGCCCCCACAGGCACAGCTCCTGCCGGGGCCGGGGGTGGGGAGAGGCTGGGATGCTGGGGGAAGGTGGGGGCACGGTGCTCAGGGTAGCTCGGTCTGATTTTGGCTCCTCTTCTCTCCCCAAAATGTTTGTAGCTGAAACCAGCTGACCGTGGGGACTCCGTCTTCTTCTCCTGTCATGCCATCAACTCGTACGGCGAGGACAGAGGCTTGATCCAGCTCACTGTCCAAGGTGCTTGTTCCCCCGTGCACGAGCCCTGCCGTGTGAAGCCTCACCGTGAGGATCCCCCTGCTCCTGGGGGGCTTCTCCCCCTGTCGCCCCTAACCTGCCCGTATCCCCCCCAGAGCCCCCGGACCCGCCGGAGCTGGAGATCCGCGAGGTGAAAGCCCGGAGCATGAATTTGCGATGGACACAGCGCTTCGATGGCAACAGCATCATCACCGGCTTTGATATCGAGTAC
>NW_009259422.1:315291-317090 GCF_000687185.1 Egretta garzetta
GCAGCAGCTTGTCCTGGGACCCAGCGTTCCGTCAGCGGTACGAGGGCCAAGAAGAATTTCCTGGGCAATATTAAAACCTGAAGGCTGGGCGTGCCACTCGCACAGGGTCCTTATTAATCATGTTTTATAACAAGCTCGTTATTTCCTAGGACGTCTGTGGGGGGCCGTGGGGAAAGAGAGGATAAATAGGTGAAAACTGAGGCGCTGGGTTGCAAAGCGTTTGTGCGAAGATCAATAAAAGTTAGGATCGGATTTATTTTTGCAGAGGTGCATAATGAAAAATCAAATCGATTGTAAAGTTAGGCGTTTGGAATGAACCGGTAAGTCGATAAATTTAGGGTTCCAGCTTCTCCCCTCTCCCCTTAAGCGCTGCCAGACAGATGAATGGAAAATAGGCTTCACGTGAAAGATCAGTCACCTTGTTGTAAGGGCGTTTCAGGGAGATGGATCGCCCTGGCGTTGTAACAGGCATTTGCAATCAACCTGATTGATTTCGTAATGCCTCAGAGCAACGTTGTTCAGACGGAGCTCAGCCTGGCCGTGGCGCATCTCTAAGGCTCTGGGGTTCCTCGGGGTGAGCCGCTCCAGGCGGGGACTGGCGCTGGCTGGGGACGTCCCTGGGCGCCTCCCTCTCTGGAGGCCTCCGAGGACCTGGCGGCCCTTTTTTGTCACTATTCCACCCCTCGGGACGTCCACCCGTGCGCTGCCGCGGGGAGAGGGAGGTTAAAAGGGTTGAGAAAAGGTGCTGGGAGGAGGTGGTCGTGGCCTCGGGTGAGCTTGCTGGGCAGCGTAGCCCTGCCTGACACCGCTCCGTCTTGCGCCCCTTGTTCCCCAGGCCCCGAAGAAGGAGCTGCAGAACGGGGTGATCCGTGGCTACCAGATCGGCTACCGGGAGAACAGCCCGGGCAGCAACGGGCAGTACAGCATCGTGGAGATGAAGGCCACGGGAGACAGCGAGGTCTACACGCTGGACAACCTGAAGAAGTTTGCCCAGTACGGGGTGGTGGTGCAGGCGTTCAACCGCGCGGGGACGGGGCCGTCGTCCAGCGAGATCAACGCCACCACGCTGGAGGATGGTAAGGGGGGGCCGAGGGGGCTCCCAGCCCTTCTGCCCGGTCCCGAGCAGGCCTTGGGGTGGGTGCTGCCCGCCGGCAGCATTCGGGGAGGAGCTGCGAGCACGAGGATGCCGGGACGGCGGTGGCACCGGGTTTCTGGCGCAATTAGAAGGGGCCTCGAGGTGGGTTTGCACTTTGCTGAAGTGCCGGGGAGGTTTCCATCCGGGAGAGGTTGCCTGTGGCCTCAGTTGTCCTAAAGACAACTGGAAAAAAGTTTTGCAGTGCGTTTGCTCAGCGGTTTTTCATACTTAATTAAGGCTCTCGTTAGCCTGTCAAACCGCGATCGTTTCCTGGCTGCATTAGCGCTCCTCCTGGGGTATTCAAGGGCCCCTGTTTTAGCAATAGCGTCTTTTCCATAATTATATTACCTTCATTTTGTTCAAACGGACTATCTGTATTAGTTTATTATCCTCTGTCCCTAATTGCATGGTGCTTATATTTTTGCACCTAAGTAATATGAAACAATAATCATTTTCAAAGAGGGTTGTTAGGGGGATGTATTATCATTTAAACGCTCATAAAAATTACGAGTTACCTCTTGCGGGGCGATGGGATCTGATTGCCTCATATCCAGCCAGCTATCCCCTTGCTGGGAAGCGCAGGGCGTCCTGGCGGCCTCCCTGCCCCGGGGGGTTGCACCCGCCTGGGTGCTCCGGGAGGGGCAAAACTGCCGGGCAGGACCGG
>NW_009259422.1:319074-319545 GCF_000687185.1 Egretta garzetta
CTCCACGCCATTGTCCCATCATCTCTCTGTTCCCTTCCTCCGGCATCTCCCCTCCTCAGCGCTCTCCCCAGAAGGGGAAAGATGCCAGGAGCTGACCGAAAATAAAACAGAAATCAAACCTGGCCCCATCCCTCCCTCGCGAGGGAGAGGTTGATGGGAGGTCTGCAGACTAGTGCTTATCAAAAGCTCCTTCTCAAACTCATTTCACTATCCGAGCCTCTGGTTTCCAGGGCAACATAATCTTTTCATCAAAGCAACTGGTAAAACCGCTGGGATGCGATATTGTTTTCTTGGCATCTTGTCAAAACTGTCATTTGGGTACAAAAAAATTATGTATACTATTCAATATTCAGATAGGGGCCTGCTGGTGGGGTCCCCTTGCAGCTGCGGGCCCCACAACGAGGGCACGCATTTGGCGATGGCGAGCGCGCAGATACCTGGCCCGCCCCACGCCACGGGGATTGCTGAGCT
>NW_009259422.1:321494-321777 GCF_000687185.1 Egretta garzetta
GTGGACGGCCATCGCCTGATCCAGGCCAACGGCACGCTGGTGCTGCCCTCGGTGAAAGCGGAGGACTCGGGCTACTACACCTGCACCGCCACCAACACCTGGGGCTTCGACACCATCATCATCAACCTGCTGGTGCAAGGTGAGGGGCATGGCGGGGGGCGGCCCGCGGTCCCACACCGGCGCCCTGCACGGACACGCGCCATCTCGCAGCGCTCTTCCTCGGCCGCTGCTCTCGGTGGGGGGAAGCGCGGCGGGGGGCTTTCTCAGCGAGGGGCTGGCGCCG
>NW_009259422.1:321975-322299 GCF_000687185.1 Egretta garzetta
CCGTGCGACTCTGAGCCCAAGTGGCCCCCCCGCGGGGCTGGGGGCTGCAGGGGGGCTGCAGGAGCATCCCTGCTTCCCTGAGCCTCCTTTCTGCTCTGATTCATCTCACGAATTATGTGCTGGAACAGCTGCGCGCGGAGGGGGGAGCGGGGAGCGAGGAAGGAGACCTCGCTTACAATTAATTAAAAGCACGAAAGTAATTACAAGCAAATCTCCCCAGCCAGCAGCCTTTCACTCCGGTGGACTCTGTTGATAAATTTGGTTATAATTGGATTAGAAATATTAAAAACATGCTGCACGTACAAAACAAATAAATAACCGGTG
>NW_009259422.1:323426-324100 GCF_000687185.1 Egretta garzetta
CCTGCGTGGCGGGCAGAGCAGGCAGACGAGTCGCCCTCCTTTGGGGCCACATTGCGGGGGCCAGGAAGGCGGCAGCTCACCCCTGCTGATGGTTTTGAGCCAAGTGTGGCCCCCGGCAGCAGCGTAGAGGTGCTTGCGTTTCCATCACCACTCACGTGCGTGTAGTCGGGCAGGAATCAGCGTGTAACGGTGCACGGCTGCCACGGGTCTTGGTCTTGGCCACGGCTCTTGGCCATGGGACTTGGCCATGGGATGTCCTTGAGGCAGGCACGGGGTACCAGTACCCCATGGGCTCAGCGTGCTGGCGGTGACCCCTCCTCTCGCCCTGCCTGGGCACCGTTTGCCTCCCCCGTCCCCCGGCAGCCACAGCCCCGTCCTTGTTCCCGCAGGCTTTGTGCTCCAGTACTCGGTGGACAACAGCGAGGAGTGGAAGGACGTGTTCATCAGCTCCTCCGAGCGCTCCTTCAAGCTGGAGAGCCTCAAGTGCGGCACCTGGTACAAGGTGAAGCTGGCGGCCAAGAACAGCGTGGGGGCTGGCCGCATCAGCGAGATCATCGAAGCCAAGACCCACGGCCGAGGTGAGCCTGCCCCACAGTGTCCCCATCCCACTGGGGGGACGCTGCGGTCCCCCCCCCCGCAGCAGCCCTCCCGCCGGCTCCCCTCCCCCCGAGCCC
>NW_009259422.1:324376-324995 GCF_000687185.1 Egretta garzetta
GGGACGGGGGCCACGCGGCGCCGGGGAGCGCCGACCACCCACCCGCCCGCCCGTGCTCTGCCCTAGGCACCATCCCCCCCATCAAGTCTGCCCAAGGGGAGGGCGACGATGTGAAGAAGCTCTTCACCATCGCCTGCCCCGTGATCCTGGCCACGCTGGGAGTGGCCCTGCTCTTCATCATCCGCAAGAAGAGGAAGGAGAAGCGGCTGAAGAGGCTCCGAGGTGAGGCGGGGCTCAGAGGCACAGCGCACGGGACTGGGCTGTGCCCTAAACTGCGCTCTCTCAAAAACACTTGGGTTTTTGTCTCTCTTGCACAGATGCCAAGAGTTTGGCCGAAATGCTGATCAGGTGGGTCTCTGAGCTGCACTGGGTGGGGAAGCTGGGGGATGCCAGGTGGTCCCGGATGCTTTTACGCCCAGGTTCAGCCGTGAGTCAGGTTTTAGCCCTGAGTCGAGTTTTAGACCCTCTGGGGCTGGGACCTGCGAAGGTTGAGTTGGCCACGGTAGCGCAGCAGCCCGGTGCTCCTGCCTGCCGGAGGGTCCCGGCCCCGTGCCAGAGTGGGAGCTTAGACGGAGAGCTGAGCCCAGCTGGGCTTGAGCCGCCGGGGGTCTCCCCCGGA